>NC_135536.1:44212411-44530911 GCF_045843805.1 Urocitellus parryii
AGTCATATTTCGAGTTAAATGGAATCATTTTTTTCATCTCTTGTTAGAAGTATTTCGGCCTTCAGAACCAAGATCTCTAGACCATCAGAGTGTAAAGTCACAGGAATGGGTAGTAAATGTTTTACTCATGGCTCTCTAGAGGTAATAGTGAGTTGGGCTATTCTCATTTCCACCCATTGATTTTTGAGCCCATGAGTCCTTACTGTGGGAGAAGGTGAACATGCCAGGTAAAAGCATATATAGTCTCATGGAGGACCCTGCCCCAATCTGTAAGATAATGCCACCTAGCTTGTGCTGTAACAGAATTTTCATAAGATCATTCCACCATTCTTCAGGATGATAGGAAACATATTTAGACCAATGAATTACATGACCACAGCCTAACTGTGACACTTCACCTGCTGTGAAGTGAGTTTCTTGGTCAGAAGCAATACTATTGGAAATATCATGAGAGTGAATAAGGCATTTGGTAAGTCTCCTTGGATGGTAGTTTTGGCAGAACACAATGTAAGCAAACCTATAACTAGACTAAGGATTTATTCAAGTAAGAACAAAACATTGCTCCTTCTGTGGTATAAGTGGTTTGGTTTAAGTAATCAACTAGCCACCAAGAAGCTGGCTGATCACCCCAAATAATTGTGTTATTAAATGGAAGGAGGTACACACGAGACTGGGATTTAGCAGGTTCTGAATGCACAATGAAGTTACATGAAGAATTGGCCCAAATACCTGTAACCTTGATTCCTGTGACTCTGCTTTCTCTCTGCTAACCCACTTTATGACCTCATGGGGAGTTCCCTACAATTAGTTGTCTGAAGAAGAAAAAAAATGCACGTTTACAGATTGTCCTGCACCATATGCAGGTACCACCTGAGTGTGGGCAGCTGCATCAAAATAGCCCCTCTCTGAGACAACCCTGAAGAACAGTGGTGAAGGGAATTCCTCTCCGTGTTTATTTTGCTTGGAAGGAGAAATAATAAGAGGTATGAGTTCATACTGATTCAGGGCTATGCCAGTGGTTTGGCCTGATGGGCGGGAATGGGAAATAGCATGAATGGAAAATTGGTGACAAGGAAGTCTGGGAAAGAGGAATATGGATAGTCTTTTCTGAACAGGCAAAGAAAGTGTTATTTGTGTCCCATATGAATGCTCCCCAAAGGGTGATTTCAGCAGAGGATCTTAACAAATGAACAGGATGACCCTTTCTGTGGATACAGGTCAATCTTTTTCCCCAGCCACTCCTACCACTGCCCCAAAAGCCCATGGACAAAGTGGCCATGGCAGCAGGGAAGGAGGTTATGCATGGAATCAGCAGCATGGACTTCCACTCACCAGGGCCAATCTGGATGCAGTTACTGCTGAGTGTAAAAACTTACTTATCCTTCATCTCAGAAACAATATTTCAAAACTCCCCACCCCTAGAAATTTCACTGAGGTGCCTAAATTTTTGCCAGATCTATTTCCCACCTTCTGGCACAAAAATTTCTTACCATTAAGTCTAGAGTAGTTGCTACTTACTGCTCACTAGGCCCACTCAGCACAGTGACATCAATCAATGAAATGGACAGGTGTGACGTTTTCTAGAAGGGAAAAGCAATCAAATTATCTGTGGACTAAATTATGATATAGGGCTAGAAAATGGATATACCTTTGAGGTAAGATGGTGAAGGTGTATTGCAGGCCTTACCAACTAGAAGCAAACTGCTTTGGTGGTTCTCATTGACAGGGAGGGAGAAAAAGAAACGCACCTGCCAGCTCAGTAGTTGCTATTGGATTTGCTAATTTGCTCAAGCAATGAAACTACATCTGGAATAGTTGCTGCAAGTGGAGTTACATCTGGTTAAGTTTATAATAATCGAGTGTCCATCCGATTTCTGCACAAGCAAGTAGAAAAGCTGAGTAGTGATGTGGTGGGAATCACCACCTCTGCATCTTCAAAGTCCATGATGGTGGTAATATTTCTTCCATAAGTGTTTAAAAAATTTACTGTAAAAATGAAAAAACAAAATAAAACTGGGCATAGAGTTTCTGTTGTAGAAAGGATTTTTTAAAAAAATTATAAATGAAATTTCCTTAAAAGACATAAAGTCAGTCAGATTTTCTTTCTCCTTTTTGTTTTGGTACTTTGAATTTTTCCAAGGAACTTTTCCAAGACTTCTAAATTGCCAAATTTATTAGTGAAAATTTCAGAATACTGCCTTTCATTTTTAATGTGATTACTTAAATTTTCTCTTTTTTATGGTCTTTATTGTTGCTTTGTTTTCAGTTTTTTGATTTTTGTTCCTTTCTTTTTTCTTTGTTTCAACTTATATGGGATTTAATTTTTCATTTTTTTACCTATATAAGATGAAAACAGATCTTTGAATTTACATCATTTTTATTTTCTAAGAATAAGCTAACTTTAAGGTTATAAATTTCCTTCTAAGCATTGCTTTAGCTTCATCACATAAATTCTGCTGTATTATATATTCATCATTCAGTTTAGAATATTTTCTAATTTTCCTTGTAATGTCTTTGACCTATGAATTGTTTAAAAGTATATAGTTTCAGGCTGGGGTTGTGGCTCAGTGGTAGAGTGCTCACCTAACATGCATGAGGCACTGAGTTTGACCCTCAGCACCACATAAAAATAAAAAAATAAATAAATATATTACGTACACCTAAAAGTAAAAAATAAATATAAAAAAGTATGTAGTTTCACTTAAAAATATTTGAGTATATTATATATAAGTTTTATAAGTTTCCAATTTCATTTCATTGTAGTTCCAGAATATGCTCTGTAAGATTTCAATCTTTTGAATTTATTGGTACTTATTTTATGGTATCTCTTGGTGAACATCTCTTGTGCTCCTTAAGGAAAATATTTATCTTCAGTTCTTGGTGTACTGTTTTATCAATGGCAGTTGGGTCAAGTTAATTAATACTCCTCTTATTTTCTTTATCCTTTTTTGATTTCTTTGTCTAACTGTTGTATCAATTACTGAGAGAAAGGTGTTGAAACCTCCCACTGATTATTTCTCCCTGTAGTTCTTTTTGCTTGTTGTTGTTGTTGCATTTTTCATTTGTTCTTCTTAGATATACATGACAGTGTGTTTTAACACATTATACATAGACAGAGTACAACTTATTCTAATTAGAAATCCATTTTGTGGTTGTACATGATGTGGAGTAACACTGGTTGTGAATTCATATACGAACATAAGAAAGTTATGTCCAATTCATTCTATTCCCATTCCTTCTTCCTTTCCTTCATTCCCCTTTGTCTAATCCAATGAACTTCTATTCGTCCCCCCCCCCATTAATGAGTATTAACATCCGAATCAGAGAGAGCATTTGGCCTTTGATTTTTTGGGATTGGCTTATTTCACTTTGCATGATATTCTCCAGTCCTGCAAATGCCATAATTTCATTCTTCTTTATGGCTGAGTAATATTCTGTTGTGCATATCTACTACATTTTCTTAATCCATTCACCTGTTGAAGGGCACCTAGGCTGGTTCCATAACTTAGCTATGCGAATTGAGCTGCTATAAACATTGATGTGGTTGTATCACTATAGTATGCTGATTTTAAGTCCTTTGGAGTGGAATAACTGGGTCAAATGGTGTTTCCATTCCAGGTTTTCTGAGGAATCTCCATACTGCTTTCCAAAGTGGTTATTGTCACACCAGCAATATATGAGTGTACTTTTTCTACCACATCCTCCCCAATATTCATTGTTACTTGTATTCTTGATAATTGCCATTCTGATTGGAGTGAGATGGAATCTCAGTGTAGTTTTAATTTGTATTACTCTAATTGCTAGTGATGTTGAACATTTTTTCATATATTTGTTGACTAATTATATTTCTTTTGTGAAGTGTCTGTTCAGGTCCTTTGGGTTATTTGTGGTTTTGGCATTAAGTTTTTTTGTGTTCTTTATGTATCCTGGAGGTTAATGCTCCAACTGAGATGCAGGTGGTAGATTTTCTCCCATTCTGCAGGCTTCGTGTTATTGTTTTCTTTGCTGTGAAGAAGCTTTTTAGTTTGATACAATCCCATTTATTGATGCTTGATTTTACTTCTTGTGCTTTTAGGAGTCTTGTTAAGGAATTAGTTTCCTAAGCCAATATGATGGAGAGTTGGGCCTACATTTTTAGGCACAGGGTCTCTGGTCTAATGCCTAGGTCCTTGATCCACTTTGAGTTGAGTTTTGTCCAGGGTGAGAAAAAGGGATTCAATTTATTGTGCTATATATGGATTTCCAGTTTTCCCAGCACCATTTGTTGGAGAGACTATCTTTCCTCTATTGTATGTTTATGGAGCCTTCATCTAGTGTGAGATATCTGTATTAATTTGGGTTTGTCTCTATGTCTTCCATTCTGTTCCATTTTGGTCTCCATGTCTCTTTTGGTGCCAATACCATGCCATGTCCATTACTATTGCTTTATAGTGTAATCTAAGTTCTGATATTGTGATGCCTCCTACTTCACTTTTCTTGCTAAGGATTGCTCTGGCTATTCTGGGCCTCTTATTTTTCCAGTGAATTTCATGACTACTTTTTCTATTTTTTTGAAGAATGTCACTGTAATTTTAATATGAATTGCATCAACTCTGTATAATGCTTTTGGTAGTATAGCCATTTTGACAACATTAATTCTGTCTATCCAAGAATATGGTAGATCCTTCCATCTTCTAAGGTCTTCTTCAATTTCTTTCTTTAGTGTTCTGTAGTTTTCATTGTAGAGGTCTTTCACCTCATTTTTTAGATTGATTTCTAGTGAATGAGATAGTTTTTTTCTAATTTCTCTTTCAGTGGATTCATCACTGATGCATAGGAACACATGTGATTTATGGGTATTAATTTTATATCCTGCTACTTTGCTGAATTCAGGTACTAGTTCTAGAACATTCTGGTGGAATTTTCTTCTAAATATACACTCACATGGTTGGCAAATAGGGATTGTTTGAGTTCTTCTTTTCCTATTCATATCCCTTTAATTTCTTTATTCTAATTGCTCTGGCTAGAACTTCAAGGACAATGTTGAATAAAAGTGGTAAAAGAGGGCATCCTTGTTTTGTTCCAGTTCTCAGAGGGAATGCTTTCAATTTTCTCCATTTAGAATGATGTTGGCCTTGGGCTTAGCATAGATAGCTTTTAAAATGTTGAGGTAGGTTCCTATTAACCCTGGTTTTTCTAGTGTTTTGAACAGGAAGGGGTGATGTATTTTGTCAAGTGCTTTTTCTGTATCTATGGAGATAATTATATGATTCTTGTCTTTAAATTTATTGCTGTGATGGATGACATTTATTGATTTCTGTATGTTGAATCAACCTTGCATCCCTGAAATGAAACCCACTTGATCACTGTGCATTATCTTTTTAATATGATTTTGTATGCGATTTGCCAATATTTTATTAAGAATTTTTGCATCCAAGTTCATCAGGGATATTGGTCTGAAGTTTTTTTCTTTGATGTGTCTTTGTCTGAATCCAGGTGATACTAATTTCATAGAATGAGTTTGGAAGGACGCCCTCCTTTTCTATTTCATGGAATAATGTGAGGAGGATTGATGTTAGTTCTTTTTTTTTTTAATGTGTTCTTTTTAGATAAAAATGCCAGAATGTATTTTGACATATTATACATTAAATATAATTTATTCTAATTATGATCCTATTCTTGTGGTTGAACATGATATGGAGTTATACTGGTTGTTTATTCATAGAAGAGATATGTCCATTTCATTCTGGTGTTAGTTCTTGTTTGAAGGTCTGATAGAACACAGCTGAAAATCTGTTTGGTGCTGGGCTTTTCTGTGTTGGTAGGCTTTTGATGGAATCTTCAATTTCATTGCTTGAAGTTGAACAATTTAAATTTTCTGTGTCCTCCTGATTCAAGTTGTGTAGCTCATATGTCTCTAGAAATGTATTAATGTCTTCAAGATTTTCTATTTTGAGTATAAATTTTCAAAGTAGTTTCTGATTATCTTCTGTATTTCAGTAGTGTCTGTGGCAATGTTTCATTTTTCATCATGAATTTTAGTAATTTGAGTTTTCTCTCTTTCTCTTCATTCACTTCAAAAAAGGTTTATCAATTTTATTTATTTTTTCAAAGAACCAACTTTTTGTTTTGTTTATTTTTTTGGATTTTGTTTTGTTTCAATTTCATTGATTTTGGCTCTGATTTTAATTATTTCCTGTCTTCTACTACTTTTGGTATTGATTTATTCTGCTAGGCTTTGAGATGTAAAGTTAGGTTAGTTATTTGGTGACTCTCTATCCTTTTAATGAATAAGCTCAATGCAATGAACTTAGAACTGCCTTCATAGTGTCCCAGGATTTTGATATGTTGTGTCACTATTCTCATTTACCTCTGAGTATTTTTTATTTCATCTGATTTTTTTCTGATATCCATTGGTCATTCAATAATGTATTATGTAGTCTCTAGGTGTTAGAATAGCTTCTGTTTTTTATTTTTTCATTGATTCCTAATTTCATTCCATTATGATCTGATAGAATGCAATGTATTATCTCTATTTTTTATTGTATTTGCTAAGTTGCTTATGGGCTAAGAAATGATCTATTTTAGAGAAGGATCCATGTGCTGCTGAGAAGAAAGTGTGTTTGGTCATTGATGGATGAAATATTCTACATATGCCTTTGAAGTCTAAATTGTTAGTTGTAATTTTTTTTAGTTCTATTACTTCTTTATTTAGTTTTTGTTTGGAAGATCTACCCAGTAATGAGAAAGACATGTTAAAGTTACCTAGTATTATTGTGTTATGGTCTATTTGATTCTTGAAATTGAGAAGGGTACGTAGATGGTCCATTGTTTGGGTATAAATATTTACAATTGTTATGTCTTATTGATGTGTAATTCCCTTAAGCAGTATGAAATGACCTTCTTTGTTCTTTCTGATTAACTTTGAGTTGAAGTCTACTTTGTCTGATATGAAGATAGAAACTCCTGTTTGTTTACAAGATCCATGTGAATGATAATGTTTCCTATCTTTTTACCTTCTGTCTTGGATGTCTTTGTGTAGGAGGTGAGTGCCTTGTCTTCATTGGGTCTTATTTTTTTAATACAATCTGTCCGTCTATGTTTTTTGATTGTTGAGTTTTGGTCATTTACTTTAATGTTATTATTGAGAAATGATTTTTATTCTCTGTTATTTTAATTCATTTCTGGTTTTTAATTTGATTTAGTTTTTCCTTTGATTGACTATTCTTTTAGTGTAGTTCTTCCCTTTGCTGGATTTCATTTTTTTTTTTTTGGTTTTCATTTTGTAGTGCAGGTTTTCTAGTTGTAAGTTCTTCTAATTTTTGTTTATCATGGAAGGTTTTATTTCATCATCAATTCTGAAGCTTAATTTTGCAGGGTATAGTATTCTTGGCTTGCATCCATTTTTTTTCAGAGCTTCATATATATATTATTCCAAGACCACCTAGGTTTGAGTGTCTGGGTTGAGAAATTAGCTAAGGTCTGGATTGGTTTGACTTATTGTTTTCTCCAGTAGCCTTTAAAATTCTATCCTTATTCTGTAGGTTAGATATTTGTGTAATAATGTGCCTTGGTGTGAGTCTGTTGTAATTTTGTATATTTTGTAATTTTGTATATCCTGTAAGCCTCCTGTATTTGATTTTCCATTTCATTATTTAGGTTTGGGGAATTTTCTGATATTATTTCATTAAAAAGATTATACATTCCTTTTGTTTGTAGCTCTGGGCTTTCATTTATCCCAATAAATCTTATATTTCATATTTTCATGTTATCCCATATTTCTTGAAAGTTCTTTTAACATGTTTTCTATATGGTCAACTTTATTTTCAAGATTACGTATTTTGTCTTCATTGCCTGAAACTCTGTCTTTCAAGTGGTCCAGTTTGTTGGTGATGCTTTCCATTGAATTCTTAATTTGGTTTATTGATTCCTTCATTTCAAGGATTTCTGCTTGATTTTTTTTTCAGAATCTCTCTCTTTATTGATGTAATCTTTAACTTCCTGAATTTTCTCTCTGATTTTATGCCTTACCTCATCCTTTGTCTCTCAGATCAGTTTAACTGTGTACATTCTAAGCTACTTCTCTGATATTTCTGAAGTACCTTGGTTTGTTTGGGACAATTTTTCTCTTGCTTTTTCATGTTGTTTGTGTGTGTACCCATCTAACAGTATGGATATGAGGCAGTAGAATTTCTATCCTGTGGACTTTTGGTGTCTCTGAAGGTTTCCAGTAACTAATTATTTAGGGGGGCAAAAATAACCACAACAACCAATGCAGACAATATAGAGCATTAACCCAATAGTTCCTGCTATGACATCTACAATGTTAATTGACACAATAAGCAGAAATGATGTGATCAGTTATAGCCCACAGTAGAAATAGTAACTTTGAAAAAGGGTTTACAATTTCAAATGGTGGACAGGGAGAGAACAGAAGTGATGTAAGATGTGATGATTATGAGGGAGGAAGAGAGAAAATAGAACTAAAAAATTAAAGGAATAATGAAAGAAATAACAATAGAGATTTGCTGATAACAGAAGAAAAGATTGAAAGAGAATCAAGGGAAACAGATAAGTGAGAGAGAAAATATAAAAACCAAAATTTTTAAAATTAAAATAAGAGAGTATAAACAAAATGGAAATATACTAATCAAACATCCTAGTCCTCAAAATACTGGTCCATGTAAAACAACTGGCTTTAAAAATACTAGGGAAAAATATGAATGTGTATAAGTGTCCACGAACAATTTAGGACACAATTAAATAGAGAAAAGAAAAAAATTTTAAAAAGATCTTAAGGAAAAGTTAAAGAAGTGTTTCCATTGGTGTTTAAAAGTTTCTCAGCTTCCCTCCTCCAGCAGTGTTATGTGGGGTGCTCTCGAGTAGATGCCTACTCTACCTTCAGATTGGGGTTATTGAAGGGTGAGGGGAAATCCTATAGGCAGAACTCCTGGAAGTGGGGTTTAGACTTAGGTAGGCTCCAGATCCTTTGTTGAATGGCAATTCATCTGAATATTTTAAATCAGCACACCTCCAGGGCCCATCAGTTGCCAGCACACACTGGAAAATTACACCCAGGTATCTCCCCTGGGCTCATGCAGTGAAGGATCCAATTCCATCACCTGTGGACCCCATATTTCCTTATCTCTTGGGTTCAGTCTCCAAACTCAATCTATCCTGCCCCCACCCTTTCAAATTCCTGGTCAGGTGCACCTTGCCCAGTCAGTCATGCAAGTAGCCAGATTGGTGAGTGAGGGAGCCATGTGGGTTTCCATGACCATTCCTCTGTGGAAACCCCTCTCCACATTGGATTTTCTTCTGGTAATTTAGGCATACTTTACACCATTCAGTATGGGTTACTAGATCTGTATTTTGAGCCAAACTCGAGTTTGCCAGAAAATGACTCCCTCACCTGCTGGTCCCCATGCCATGGCTGCAAAATGGTTCTTTTCCTCTATCCTCCATAAGCAGCTGGGAGAGATGTGGCTTCTTTCCCATACAAAGAAATACCTTTCAGTTTTGTCAGGCAGTGTCTTTGAACTCTGATCTCTCCATACCCAGACATGCCTCAGGCCTCCTAAAAATGTGGGTTCCTTTAATTCCTTTATTCCTCCACTTTTCTCACAGAGGGACCACCATGGTTGATTACTCTGGCAGTGGCAGCAATGTTGATACTGGGGATTTCTTCCTTATTTTATTATATCCAACCTCCTGAGTCCCACATCTGCTTTGAATGTCCAGCATTAAATTCTAGTTAAGTCCTCAACCCCCCCCACACACTTTTTTCACCTACCTTACTGAGAAGCTTCCTACCTGACTTCCACAGAGAAGCCATGAAAACGACTTTCTCTTTTCCACCATCTTGAAACTCCTCCTCCCTTTAGTTCTGCTAGTTAGGGCTTCATGTATCTGGAAGCTCTGTAATTAGATAAATACAAATTTATGACTCTTATGTCTTCCTGATCAAATTGGCACTTTTCTCTTTAAGAAATGTCCTTCTCTGATTTCCTTACCTTCTCTGATTTTAGTGTACCACAGTGGCTTCCTTATGCTTTCTGTTTACATGGTATATCTTTCTCCATCCTTTCACTTTGTGCCTATCTCTGTCATTATATTTCAAGTGGATCTCTTATGAATAGTATTTATTTGAATCTCACTTTTTAATCTCTCCCCTTTTATTGGAATATTTAGTCTAATCATATGTAACATAATTATTAGTCTTAAGTCAACCATCTCATTGGTTTTATTTCCTAATTGTTACATTTGTTTTTGTTCCTCTGTTTCTCTTTTCCTAAAGTGTGAGGGGGAAATCCTATAGGCAGATTTAAGTTAATCCTATTAACTTAAACTTCTTTTAAGTTAATAGGATACCTTTTAATTCTGTTGACAGTTTAGCTATATATATATATGTGTTGTTTATGTTTGATTAGCAGTTATTCCAGGAAGAACAATAGGAATCCTTAATTCATCACAATCTCTTTGGAAAAATTTGTGTCACTTCATATGAAATATGAAAATCTTACCACAATAAAGTTCCACTTTTCATCCCTCATCCTTCATGCCATACTTTCCATATCATTTTGTATCTACCTATGATATAAACTTTTTGACAAAATTACATATTTTTTGCTTTAAACATTCTTTAGCCTTTCAAATAAACTAAGGGGAGAAGCCAAAGATGGTATTTCAAAATTTACCCACATATTTATAATTACCAGTATTCTTCATCCCCTTCCTGCATAGAGTTGAATTTCCATCCAGTATCATTTCTCTCTATCCTAATGTACTTGGTTTAGTCTTTCTTATTAGTGCAAGTCTGCCGGTATCTGGTTCTCTCAATTTTTACTTATAAAATACATTAAAGATATTCTTGCTTAAAATATATGATTCCTTTGGCGGGTAGAGGATTGGGCATTAAACACACAGTCTCATATATGCTGGGCAACCTTTCTACCACTGAGTTATATCCCTGGTCATTGATATAGAATTCTGAGTTGATGGTGTTTTCTTTATCCAGTTTTTTTTTTAAATGTCATTCCATTGTCTACCAGCATCTGATATCTCTGATAAGAAGTTAGCAATCATATGTATAATTATTTCCCTACACGTAATTATCTTATCCAGTATGGGCTGTTATAACCAATTACCATAGACAGGTGGCTTACACAATAGTTTTGGAGACTGGGAAATCCATGATCAAAAGACCTGACAGACCTGGTATCTGGTGAGGGCCTGCTTCTGAGTTGCAAGTGGTGCTTCTCATATCCTCACCTGGTGAGAAGAAAGAGAGCTAGCTCTGTTGCTTCTTATACAGGCGTTAATCTCATTCATTAAGGTTCCATCTTCATGACCCAATTACTTCCTAAAGACCCCACCTACAAACACCATCCTATAGGGGATCAGATTTAAACACATAAATTTTGCAGGGGACACAAACATTCAGTCCATAACAATGATGTATCTTTGAGTGTATTCTTTCATTGTCTCCTTATCTTTGATTTTTAGAGTTTGACTTTGATGTTCTAAGATTTAGTTCTCTTTGTATTCATCCTACCTGGACTTTACTGAGTTTCTTGGATCTATAGTTTGATGCTATTCACCAAATTTGGGGGAATTAGGGCTGCTATTTCTTCAAATATTTTCTTCTGTTTCGATATTTCTCTCCATTCCATGTAGAACACCAAATACATGTATCTTAGAACTCATGATTGTCCCATAGATCCCTGAGGTTTGTTCATTTTTTCAAAAATCTATTTTACTTTTAGATTGTATAATTTATTTATTTTTCTTCAAGTGTATTTATCATGTAATCTGAAGTCTCTAACTTATTGCAAAACTCATCCAGTAAAATTTTCATTTTAAATATTGTACTTATACTTCTAGAGTTTCCATTTAATTCTTTTTTCTATATTTCCTATTTTTCTGTTGAGATTCCACATTTCAAAGACATTCTGACTGTCTTTTAATTAAGTCTTTGAATATATTTGTAGTAGCTACTCAAAAATCCTTGCCTAATAATTCCAACATCTAGGTCATCTTGGGTTCTGTTTCTATTTTTTTTCTCTATTTCCTTATTGTACATCAGAATTTTCTGTTTCTTTGCATGTCTAGTAAAATTTTGTTGTAACCTAGATATTATGCATGATTTATGACAAGAATTCTGGGTTATGAGCATAGAATTTAAAGAGTGCTGAGTTTTGTTGTCAGCGGTTAAATCCTTTCTGATTCTGTCAGGTTCAGTTTTGTTTTGTTTTGTTAAGGAAGGTCTATTTTGGTTTTGGTTTTGAATTTAGATAAGCTTTACCTTATGGTGTGGTCCTTACTCTTAAGGTTCTTATTTCTAAACTAGGAACCTATTCCTGAGGCACAGTTTTTCTGGATTCTAGACCACAACATCAATACCTTCCAGCACTGTATAACCTCTGGTATCAGTGCTATACTTCACAGCCCAGCAGCAATGAATTTTTTGCTAAGCTTCAAAGAGACTTGCCCTGGGAAAGTACATCTCAGCCCTTGCCAAGGACCCATAGTAAATCCTCACTGAGTGACTTCCCCTCTACATAGATACTCCTCTATCTCCTGTCACAAATTCCAGCTGTTTCAGCAGCATGGAACTGTAATCTCTGCCTCATCCGTTCACTCTGCTTTGGCTCCATCTCCCCATGCTATGGCAGGAGCACGTCTACAGCAGAAAGCTGGGGCAATTGTGGGCTTACCTCATCCTTCCTTTTTCTCCACAATGATAGTCCCATGCTGCCTGTTCCTTTCCTAAAAACAGTTGCCTCATATATTTTGCTCATTGTTTCAGATTATTTCAGTGCCAAGGTAAGTCAGGTTTCAGTTATGGTGGGAAGCAAAGTCTCTAAACATATCATCTGAAAACTATTTTGAAAAATAACAAAGAACAAAGGCTTGTTTGTGATGCTTGGCAATAAGAAAACCAAACTTCTTTA
The DNA here is from genome assembly GCF_045843805.1 of Urocitellus parryii. Lineage (NCBI taxonomy): Eukaryota > Metazoa > Chordata > Mammalia > Rodentia > Sciuridae > Urocitellus > Urocitellus parryii. Next base: position 44,225,344 of record NC_135536.1, read on the forward strand.
ATAAAAACCATGGTTATTTCTTTAATGAATGTTTTTTAAAATATCACAACTGGAAATGTGACACCATTAGTTCATTCATCAATAGCTAACAAGTAGATACATTTTGCACTTGGTGTGTACAAAAGGATAAAATCGATTCAAAAAATATTCTCAATAACCCATGTACTAGGCTCTAAAAGAGGCATAAAGAAAATAAGAGCCCTAATGTCAAGGTACTTTTTTAAAAATGCTTTTATTTGTGCATTATACTTATGCATGATAATTGGGTTCATTTTGACATAGACGTACATTCACAGAGTTTAATTTGCTCCATTTGATTTGCCTCCTCTTTCCCTCCCCTTCTCCCTCCCCCACCCCCGTTCCCTTTCTTCTACTCTACTGGTCTGCCTTCTATTTATTTACTTTAAATTAGTCGTTTATAGATATATGTAAAGGTGGAAGTCACTGTGATGTATTTATACGTGTACATAGTGTAATTTTGTTAAATTCATTCCACATTTCTCCCCTTTCCAGTCTTTCCTCCTTCCGCCTTGATCCCCTTCTTCTTTTCTACTGATTTTCCTCTCTCCTCATGAGACCCGACCCTTCCCCCTTTCATTCCCTTACTTTGCTCTAGCTTCCACATATGAAAGAAAACACTTGACCCTTGTCAAGGTACTTTTGCTATACTAGGAAGGATAGATCACATATACAAAACAAATTAAAAATGAAGGCAAAGCAGAATGTGATTATATGCTAAAACTGAGTGGAACAAGTAGCTGAGACAAACCTAGCTTAAGTTCCCCTTCTATTTGCATCATATAGGATCCCTTCCCCACACCCAAGTCACAGGAGCTGGACCAAGATTGGACACCTAACCCAAAACCAATCCGTGCATAGGGCTTAGCCAGTGAAATTCCCCTCCAAGAATCTGAATTCGGAAGCTCAGAGATTATAGTCAGATGGTAATAGATGTTTAACTAGTAAAATCAAGTAGAGTGAGGAATAGAATGGGCATGGGAACAAGCCAAAGTCATGACCAAGTTGTGGGCTACGAAGGAGCAGCAATTATGGGTGAATATTCTATAGAGAGTTCAAAGTAGATACATACAGAAAAATAGAGATATTGCAGAGGCATTGGGAAAAAATATAGAATCCTACCTGACAATTTTCCCATTGAATCTTCTTTGTGCTTTTAATATTAATCCCTATAATAATCTATAACATCATTTCAATAATTCCCTTTTTAACTGATATGGTTTTAGGAGCTGTTCCTCACCTCAGCCCCCACCATGCCCTGTATAGCAAAATTCGCTCTAACTAGAGCCATGGTTTAGCTGCAGGTGCTGTCAGAGTCCAACCAAGATAAAACTTACTCCAGGGTAAAGCAAGCAAAGAAGGCTTCAGGGAAGAAATAAACCTTAAGGTTCATATCAAAGGAAAAAGTGTTTGAATGAGTGTGTGGGTGGCTTTCACATACCTCAAAAGCTCACTAAACTGTTAATATTATACAATTTTTAAACCACTAGCTTAAACTTTGCATTATGATTCCATTAGTCATTGACAGTTTTTCCTCTATTTACTTTCTTTGCAAACAGGTCAACTATTTTGTTCTTTGAGCAGTCTCAAAGTTCCAGTCTGCTGTGTCTAACTCTCTTTTGACTGTCTATGTCTTACTTCAGGCAGTGAACAACAGTGAAAACTTAAAGAGACGGTATTAAAACTCCATGGAATTATTTTTGTTTTCATGTCATCCTGGCTGGTCCTCAGAGGTTCCTTTTGTGCCATTGAGATGTAGACTCATTTAGGGTCACAACAGCACTCAATGAGAAAACACTAGGTTTTAGTTCCAGCTTGGCTAAATCCTCTGTGGTTTCCCAGTACCTTGTCTCACTTCCCCCATCCGTAAAGAGTCAGTATTAAAGATCTCAGTCCTTACTTAATCTCAGAGTATTATTATGGGAACTAATGAGCTCATATTCATAAGAGGATTTGATTTCTTCATTGTGGTAAAAATATCAGAGAATAAAAAATCCATCCAGCCATAGTTGCTATAATAAGAAATCTAAAGAGAGAAGTGATTTTAAACCGCTTTTTCTCTAACTGTAAAGAAGATTGAGAAGCGAGAGGGAGGGGTGAAGAAATGAAAGCCAGCCTTGCTATGATTTAGATGGCATCCGACTTTCCTTTGGAGGTAGATGGAGATAAGATGGATCTCAGAAGGAATAATTCTCTAATCTTTTATTCTGTATCACCACAACCTTCTCACTGTCCCCTTTGAGAGAGCACCAGTGAAAACAGCTCTGTCCTTAACGAATGCTTTCCAATTTGGGGGGATAAATGGTGACATTTGGTGTAATGGTAGTCCAGGTCAGTTTGAACAATTGCTTTGCTGTGAAGGAATCCTGGAGTAGAAGGCAGAGGCCGTAAGCAACACCAGACAGGAAGAGTATTAAGTTTGCAATGCCCAATGAAATAAGGGCCTCATTTTGCAGGTTTTGGATGGTTTGTGTTGATATGCAGAAAGCCTTCTGACATGGGTTGTCCAAAATATCAGGGGAGACTGCATGAATGATATCATGTTCCCCACAAAAAGAAAAACTAGGGGCCAGAAGGCAACCAACTATCATAAAAAACATAATTAATTGTTTTACTCCTTAATGGTCTGGCAAGACTGCCTTTTAAAAAAATGAATCACATAAATGGGACCATGATGTCAGACAGACTGTCCATTGAGACGTAAGGGACTAGTTCCTGCCATAAATTATGATAATGAGTTTAGTTTTAAAAATGTTTTATGAGGTTGAGAAGTACGGTGTCAATTATTTTTCTTAAATCTCTCATTGCTTTGAATGCCTTTCAGAATTCAGAGGGTAACATTTCCTTTCAAAAATTCCTTCCAAGTTTAGTGGCTGTTGTTTTACCAATCAGGTCTCTCTCCAAGGATGGTTTTAGTGCACGATTTTCATGACTCAGCTCAAAATGAACAAGACCCCATTGTTGGCTTTCTTGTTTTCGTACCAGCATTATTGACAAGATCTGCATAACTCTTGGAAAAAGGTCTGTTGTCTAACCAAGCTACTATGGAAACCTGATCCAGGCCTTTTAGAAGCCCTAATGCCTTTCCTCTTGAATTTGTGAAGAATTTCAGAGCTGGTCAAACTTCACTCAGAAAATATTCATCAGGGCAGAGGGGTACAGCTCGTTCAGTCTATTTCACTTTCATCATGTTAAATCAGCTTTGTAAATAGACTCCTTGGCCCAGGGTGAAGGCGGCACTCCCTGTGGGGTCATGGTAAACCACGAAGATTTCATTTCTTTAATTTTGTACATTCTGACTGTAGGCACAAGGAGGAACTAGAGTTTGGCTTCCTTTTTTTTTTTAAAGGACCTTCAGAAAATCGATAGGTGGGAAAAAAATACTAGTGCCTGCTGGACATGAGTGTATAGTTCCATATTCATGAGAAGAGTTGAAGCTTTACCTCAAAACTGCAGGCTCTAGAAAAGAGCTCACAGTGGAGAGTGGAGGCTGGACCTAGCTCTCCCTTGAGAATTTTCTTGCCCTCCATTCCTTTCCTTTAGATCCCAACACGAGAAGTAATAAAGGAGCCCACACATCACTTAGGAAAGAAGCACAAGGGATACTCTGAGCTGTGTCTGATCAAGGACTTTCCTCAATAAATTCTTCACACCATTTCCTTTCCTTGTTTATTGCTAAGTATTCTGAGGCCTTAAAGGGTAGAGGGAGGCTTTATTGCCTGTATCTTGAGGTGTAAATCTCATCTCAGTAAAACAAGCCTTGTAAAATTTATAATGTGGTTATTCACCATTATTTATGACTCATGTACTTATACTTTATGATGACTCTGACCACAGCCATCTGTCAGGGAACATAGGCCAGAGGGGTAGAGCCTCAGGGACATTTTCTGTTAACATTGATAAGATTCCTCACTCCCTGACAACTGGAACTGGATACTAGTGAGTAAGTGACAGCCTCCTTCTTGGGATGAATGCACAGCTATGCCCTGGAGTGCTTAGAGAACAGAACCTGAGGACATTGCCTTAGCCTTCTCTCATTTCCCTTTGTTCCTCCCTAGAGGTGATAATACAACCTCACCTTATCAAGGGAACTGAGATAACTCAAGACAGACTCTGCCCCTGACTCATGTCAACAATTCCTACTCCCTTTCCTGCTAGATTCTTATGTCTGTCCCCACTCCTTTGCTCAAGTTATCCAGATGGTGTCAACGATACTAGGGTAAAAGAAAAAGAGTTGGAACAGTCCAGCGCTGGTCATCCACCCTAAGTGGGCAGGAACTGCAGCCACTCCTGGATCAGAAGGTACAGTGGGAGTTAGATGCAGTTTGGGCTTTCTCAGATTTTTCTGAGATTAAGTACAGTTTTTCCCAGAGAGTTCTTTATAGCACCTAAGATACTAGCACAGAGGCTTCCAGGAGGTGGTCAGTTTCCTGGAAGACTCAATAAAGAGGCAAAATCTAGAACTGGAGGATACTATTGGATTATAAAATATTAGATTATTAACTGAGTCAGTCAACAAACTTTTATTGGGTATCAACCAGGCACCGTTCTAGATGCCTGGGATTTATCACTGAATAAAAAAATGACAAAAATTTCTGCAGTTGTTATTTTAAACAGTATTAATTAACCAGGTGACCAAGCTAGATGTCATTGAGCAGTAAATTTAAGGAGAGTTGAAAGAGGTGAGGGAGTTAGCCACAGGGATATGTGGAGGAAGAAAATCCAGATGGGAAGGACAGACTGGACAAAGGCCCTTAGACAGGAGCCTCCTGGTGCGTTTAAGGACAGCAGAGGGTCTGTAGCCAGAGCAGAGTGAGTAAAGAGGAGAGTAACAGGAGAGGGAGTCAAAAGTGATGGGCAGGCCACTGTAAGGACTTAGGCTTTGACTTTGCATGCGATGGGCAGCCACTAGACAGCTGGAGCAGAGTTGTGACATGGTCTGATCCTTTAAAAGGTTAATTCTAGTTGCTATACTAAGAATAGACTATGGTAGCAGAGCAGAAGCAAGAGAGCTCAGTTAGGATGCTGTTATAGTTAAAAAAAAAAAAAGGGTAAGAGAAGACACAGTACCTCAGAGAAGTAAGAATGACAGAGGGTAAGAAGAGAGAAGGGGTGGGGTCTTTTTTTTTTTTTTTTGGTACTGAGGATCGAACCCAGGGTGCTCTACCACTGAGCTATAGCCCCAGCCCTTTTTATTTTTAATTTTGAGAGATGGCCTTGCTATGTTGCTTAGGGCCTCACTAAATTGCTGAGGCTGCCCTCAAACCTACAATCCTCCTGCCTCAACCTCTCAAGTCACTAGGATTACAGTCTGCCATCCTACACAGCTCCCTGAATATATTTTAAAGGTAAAACCAAAATGGTTTTTTTTTTTTTTTTGATGAGTGGATGAGTGAGTGAATGAATGACTTCATAAGGAAGTGATAAACCTAAGCAGGAAAAAATATCTCAGTGTCCAGTGACAGCTGCCTTGTGTCTTCATTGGCCCTGTAGAGCTGGGACAGCTAAGTAGGAACAGAATCACTCTATGGCTGGTTGACTTTGCCTGGTCCTGCCTCACCCTGGTGCTCAGGCTTGTCCTTCCCATTTCTCTTGCTGACCTCTCAGTCTCAGGCATCTTCAGGGTGATATATCAAATGAAAGTACATTTGTACTTCACAGTTTAGTCATTTATCCTGCCAACATATATGGAGCACTTATTTTTCACCATCATGGAGCCAGATGCTGAGGATGAGAGTCTTGGAATCATGCTTTGATTGATGCACTGTGCCAGGATCTCTGCGTGGTGCTTCTTGACGATCTGGTTCAGTTCCTCCCAACAGTCTGAGATAAAGACTGTTTTTAACTCCATTTTACAGATGATGAAACTGGGGCTTAGAAAAATTCAGTAGCTTTCCCAGATGACACACTTAGTAAGAGGTGGACTATGATTTGAACCAAGGTTTGTCTGACTCACTCTCTATGCTCTAAAACAGGAATTGACAACAGTTGTCTGTAAAGGGCAAGAAAAAAAATTGTTTTTGGCTCTGTGGACCGTATAGTGTCTGTCACAATTACTCGGTAGTGCTAAAGCAGTCACAGACAATACACAAATAAATGAGCATGGCTGTGTTCCAATAAAACTTTATTACAGGCACAAATTTGAATTTCATATAATTTTCAAAAGTACAAACACTATAGAACATTTAAAACAGTCAGAGATCTAGGTTTAGCCCATGGACCATAGGTGAAGACCCCTTTTCTAAAAAATAAAATCTCTTTCCTGATGAGCTTAAAAACCCAGGAATTTTCTATACATGGTGTGTCAATTAGATTTTGATTCTATAACTCTGAGATTTAGAGAAGAGGAAACTGAGGCCCACAGGAACTATCACTTGCCACTTGCTGGGAGCCACAGCGACTGGCCTGGGTCTGCAGAATGTATTCGTGGGCCTCCAGGTGGGTCATTCCCCCCTCTCTCCTTTCTGCTTGCTGTCTTTTAGATGATTGAGGGCAACAGCTTCCTAGAACATGACCAACGTCCATGCTGGCCCTCAGTGTGCTCAGTTCAGGGTCCTCTACTGTAAAATCTCTCAAGACCAGAAAGAAAAACAAATCCTTGGCTTGAGAAGAGACTTAAAGAGGATGTAGAAAGGATTAATTACACATCTTTCAAGAGCTTTAGCTTCCAGCATCTGGGCTGGACCAAATAATTGTCTCCTGCTGGTCTCTTTGCTTTGAATGTAGCTGTCTCAGTGTATGCCCTGTGCCAAGTCCAGGCAATCCTCGAAACTGATCAGAGGAGCAAGGCCCCTGCATACAGCATTTCTGGTCAGTTGGGTTTGTGAGGACCTCTCAGCCAGGAATGTGCAGGACCTGCCATACCAGCTGAACTTGTCAGACTCCTTCCAGAATCTGCGATGATGCCCAAGACAAAAAGAGTGCTCATGTGATTTTTTGGTTCCACATTAACTATAAATCTTCAACCCACATAATTTTGAAGGCACTTTTGGGTAAAACTGATTATTAAAAACATCAAACAAGTGAAAATGTGCAATGAACCTCCTACTGCCTTTGAGCGGGTATGCAGGAGATAAAAGAGCATCCTTGGCGAAGGAAGAGGGTACTATATGGGAGGTCAATGGCCTGAGCCTTCTAGAAGTTGCCCCTTGAGTGAGTAACTTTTATTAAAGGTGAGCTGACAGCATGAAGCCTTCTCCACATCACAGGTGGGTGGACCCAGGGAGGGCATCAGCTCATCAGTGGAGCAGTCGGAGATGGACGTATTGGCTAGGCTTGTAAAGATGATCTGAGATTGCTGGATTCCTCTCTTGGTTGAGATGGAGAGAGCGGATCAGATGGTGAAGCATTAAGCTCGGAGCTGGAGCTGTTGTATGACATGATACAGCAAGGTTATGGGGAAACAATGTCATGCTTATTGTGTCTGCGAATCAGTCAGGAGACCCATGTTGCTGAGCTGGGTGAGTGAGACTTGAAGTGGTAGAAGACACATCAGAGAGGTTGTAAGAGATTTCAGATTATCATTGTAATTCATTGAATAATCTTTATTGAACTCTACTATGTGCCAAGTATCCCAAAGCTCCTAGAATCAGAAATTAGAATGTAATAGCTGTCTATCTTCAAAGGCTCCAAATTTCACTCCAGCCATACAAAATTAAAATAATCTGCAGCTTGTGCTTTCTGGGCTCAGAAAATGAAACAAGTGCATTAGAAGAGATAAAGTGATGAAGTGATTGGCTTACTGCCTGGGGCCAGTAAATCAGATGGGAAAAGATATAGAATTGCAGGCTTGAAAGGAGACTTCAAAGTTGTCATCATTACCTCCACCCCTGCCTAGATGAGGAAGTTCCCAAGTTGCCCTAGAAGTGTGGCCCTCTCCTCTGGGCTTTGAAGAGATTCAAATGAGGAATCTCTGTAGCTTTCTTTGGAAATACCTGTACAAACCCAACACATCGAACTAGTGCAACTCTTCATGAAAATATAAAGGCCTTTCCCCCTAATTTTCTGCTACTACCTAAAATGTCACCAGGTGACCCAATTCCTTCATTCAAATGTTATTTTTAGTGAATGTTGGATAAAGGAAGGGTATCATTATGAAGCTGAGAACACATTCCCTGCATATGGCTCCTCTTTTCATCTGCGCCACCCATGGAGGAAAAGAGTGACACTTGACCAGTCTCGTAGGAGATGATCTCTGACTGGAACCCAAAATAGTTATGTTTGAGCCAAAAGATGTGTCTGTCTTTTCTCTTCCAAAGAAAAATAAAAACTGTCCCCAAATTAAGTTCCTAAATGCATAATAATTCTGCTAAGTAATGGACTCAAATATAATTTATCATTTCCCCAGAGACAGAAATAACGTTAATAACTATAATTTGGATACAACTGCTCCTCTGATTTACAATCAATCTAACAGATTGTATTTGTGTCTTTGTCTTCTATGAGAAGTCTTGGCATTGACCTGTGATCCCTTAAAGTAAATGCATGAAAATGAAATTTTATTAGATCTCCCACTGTGTTTTTATGATACGCAAATCACTGGTCACTCTTGTCTCTGCTGTTCTGTTACTAGTTGCTGTGTGTGTGTGTGTGTGTGTGTGTGTGTGTGTGTGTGTATGTGTGTGTGTGTGTTTTGAAAAATATAAATTAGAAATCTGCCTTCCAGGGTGGGGATGTAGCTCAGTGGTAAGAGCACTTGCCTCATGCCCAAGGCTCTGGGTTTGACCCTCAGCACCACAAGAAAAAAGAAAAAGAAAAAAAAATCCTAGTGAACTTCTATTGTCTATCCCTTTGTTTTTGTGAGTCAAAGACAAAAAGAAAGTTTTCTTAATTAGAAATCCAGATTTTTGCCATCTATCTGCCACCGTTCAAAAAATGAAATTTCTCCAGATACTACATAGGATATCAAAAAGATGATTGCTTTCTTTGGATAAAGTACAGTGCTAAGTTGACCAGAGCACAGGTTCAATCCTAATGTCACAATGATGAAACCAGTTTCTTAATCAGTATTTCTAACACCTGAACCTTGACCAGCTGTCCTCTCCATATTTGCTGTTGGCCACATATAGGAAGCCATGTGATGTGAATTTGGCTCCATGAAAATGATTACAGAGGAAATAACTCAAAGGGGCTGGCCCCATTGACGGGAAATACTATCTATGTGACATAATGACTAAATGATGGTAAAGTGCCAACAGTTGATGCTTATATAAATATAAGGAACCCAATATCTGCACAGATGTCTATTTTTTCAGTATGATTCGTTTATTTTCGTACTCAGTGAAGCCTAGTGGTTAATATGTAGAGTTCAAGAGTCAGAAATTTTAATTCAAAATCCTCCTTTACTACTTCCTAGCTGTATGACCTTAGAAAAAGTAAGCCTCAACTTCCTGTATCTGTTAAACATAGATTTAACATTTCCCAGATCATTATTATGAGGCTTCTATAAAATGATGCATGTAAAGGGCTTGGCATAGTATCCTCCAAGATAAGTGTATATGTCCATTTTCTGTTGCTCTGACTCTCTGAGTCCAGATAATTTATAAAGAAAAGAGGTTTATCTTGACTCATGGTTGTAAAAACTTAAAAGCTCAAGATTGGGCACCACTTCTGATGAGAGCCTCATCTAGGGTTATTACACAGTGGTGAAAAAGCAGAAGAGTAAGCACATGTGCAGATGGGGGTCAGGGAGTGTTCAAGGCTCACTTTATAGCAATATACTCTCAAAGTAACCCACTCAGTCATGCAAGAGTGAGAACTCAGTCCCTGACACCATGAAGGTCCCACTTCCACACACCACTGATGATTGGCTCACAGCGGCCCCAGCAACATCTAGCTGATTGGCTCCTCTTCGGTGATGCTCATTGGAGATGCTCATTGAGCTGTTTCCCCGCCCTTTCAGACTGCCAGCTGATGATTGGCAGCTGGAAGTTTGCTGGGGCCCCTTCGGCTGTGGCTCTCAACACACCACTCTATTGGCAGCCAAATTTCAACATGAGTTTTGATGGGGACAAACCACATCCAAACTAGCAATAAGCACTTAATAAATGCAAGTTGTTGTTATCTGGTATTATTTTCTTCTATGGATATAATAGTGCCTATCAAATCTGGTTATTATAAGCATTAAATGAAATTATCTAGTACCTAAAATAGAAAGGACTCAAGAAATCCTGGCCATGATGATTCTGATGATAACAGCAGAGAGGTGAAGTAACTACCCCAAATGCATACAGCTGGCTAGTGGGTAAGTAGGAAACAGAATATGAGGATAATATCACTTTAACTATACTATGCCTCTGTATTAAAGTAAGCTAGGAACTGGGAGTAAAAATGATTCCTTCTGAATCTTCATTTTTTTTCACTCAGCACCAACAACTTCTTGATATTTGAAAAGCTTGCTTCTCCTTATTTTTGGGTATCCATTTTTCTAGAACCATGTTTCCAATAAAAGTCTATTTCTTGTGCCTTTCTGCATACCATGAATTAACCATCTTTTTTTAAAAAAAAATCAATAAATTCATTGGTCCTTCTTTATAGAGAAAGAGAGTTCATTTCTTCTGGAAAGTTATTGAATCCCAGGGCAGTAAAGAACAACAGAGCCATGTTGAGATGAAGTTCAGAATGACAAATTCCTCTCCTTCATTGAACTCCAAGGTCACTCACAAATGGCAGAAATTGCAGATTGTAAATATGCCAGTGTTAAATTCTCAAATGCCAAGGGTCTGCTCTCCCCATTTTTTACCCCAGGATATTGTACTGGGAAAAATCTTTGAAGAATTTGGAGAAAAGCCTGAAATAATTTCAAAGAACATTAACCTCAAACTGTCCCTTGGTAGCCAAGTTTCCTACAAGTTTAAATTTAATTGAATTCATTTTTTAAAGTTTAAATAAAGAGATATGATAAAGGACACCTATTATCACAGTCAGTGATGGAGAAGAAGTTATTGTTTTAATTGCAGTAATTCATCATGGTGGTTTGAGATGGTTGGAGATGGGAAAAGCAAATTTCCTTAGTGACCTGAAAGATTTTGTTCTTCAACAAAACTCATTTGGAGTTTCAGATTTTATCATGATTTCTTATCAAGTTTATTTATGCCAATTAATTATTATTTTGGATTCAAGATAACAAGCACTTTTCATAAGCCATTCTAACTACACCAACTGGGTCTTAAAGACAATAAGACCCAAATGTCTCTGAGAGGTTATGGGAATAATTAAAATATTTCTCATTTTGTGGCTTTTCTCAGCAGAACCTTTCTCTCATTTTTCATGATAGTAAAGATTATGCAAGACATCATAAAGAATGGAATAGAAGGTGAATGGTGGGATGAAAGAAAAAAAACAAGTCTTAAACAATATCAGACACCGGTGAAGTAGGTTGTCTCTCTCCATGATTAGATGTCAGAGGAGATCAGATGAAGCCCATGTGCAGGGTATAAGCCCCGCTTAACTGAACTTTCCTGGAACTGGGAGTAGGGGGAAGGGAGGGTGGCACCTCTGGTTCTTGGTTCCTGCTTCAAGTGAAGTAGTTTATGGATAATCTCACCATCCATGTGTGCAGTCCTTGCTCATTTGGTACTTTCCCACAAATGCAACTTGGCACCTACCACTGCTTCCCACTAAGCAAGTAAAGCAACAAAAAGCCCTCACTTGAGACCTTTGTGTGAATAGCAGACTCTACATAAATCTGGGGAGATGGAGGGATTTTACACCCTTGAAACATAAACAACTTAAGACTGAATTTAGTACACCCCTGAAGCTTAAATATCTCTGCTCCTGCCTCCTGAATTTTGGTTAGCCTTCTCTTCCCTTTTTTACTCGTTTAAGGGCCAATTTCTCCCATTTTCTTATGCATTAGCTGCCTGCTTGTCTTTGTTTCTGCCTTGTCTTTCCAGATATTATATTTGGTCTATCTAAGTGGCCCATCAATGTGGTTTTTTTTTTTGTGTGTGTGTGTGTGTGTGTGTGCATTCATTTTCTTTCACAAATATTTATGGAACACCTACTATGTGTTTGGTGCTAAGCTAGGTATTGGGTTTTCAAAGTAGAGTAAAAGAGGTGTAGTCCTCAGGGAACATAGCAGATGTTGTCACAAAAGGAATTCTAGTAGCAACAGTTATCTCAGTAATTCTTTTTAATCTTCACTATATTATAAATTGGCATCTGAGCTTCCTAATTCCTCAGGGCATTTACTATTCTGTCATCATCATCATTTTCAAATGTGTTAAGCCCTCATGGGAATATATTAGTCATCTACTCATGTCCCAAGTAAGGTTCTGTACTTTAAAATCAACGTAGAGAAAACCAGATCTACAAAAGATATTTAAGATGCTAAGTCCAGAGGAGACCATTCTGAACTTTCTCCAAAGGCCTGGACATAGGCATAGCTGATCTTAGTTGTCATGAAGAACAAGGAAGAGAAAGAGCCCTGTCAGCACTGCCTCGCCTCCTCCCTTTGGGGGATGGGGAAGGCACAAGGAAGTTCCCACCATGTTCCTAGGAGTATGGGTCAAAATAAACAGAGCATTGTGGAGCCATGAGAACAGCATTCTTTAAACATGTTTATGTCTTAGAGATCCCCAAGACACACAAGAGGGCAACAAGTGTGAGGACCAGGAGTTTGAATGAGCTCAAAAGAAGCCCTTTCTCTTCTCTTACAAGTGCCATGCAGGTGCGACTGAAAAGCATTCAATTGGGGACAGCTAGAGACATGCAAAATGAGCCTAAGCCAGGAGACTCTGGTACTTGGGACTGGAAAAGAAGGCCAGCAGTCAATGGGCAGATTGTGCTGGCTTCTTATCAGCCTCACAAGCTAAATAGAGTGGGACTTGTCCAATATGCAGATGGGGAAAGAGCAGATTCTTGTTTCTACTAATGGCCTCATAACCACAGTCAAGTGAGAAGCAGTGGCCACAGGCAGACAGTGGGGATTTATTTAGAGCAGGAGGAGTGGAATAGCTCCTTTTGGCCCAGGCATGATGCATCCAGCCCGTGCAGCCCAGGTCGGACCTGTCCAACAGTGCCCAGCCGCTGAAGAGCCTGAGGACACCAAGGTGGCAGATAGTCTTTATTAGGCAGAGCAGGACGTGCTTCCCAAATGTTTCTGCATCCCACCGACAGGAGCGAGGAAATGCAGCCCTCTGGAAGTACGACACTTGGCAGAATACTCACTGCAGTTGGAAAAATTTGGTTGTACTCTTCACTCTCACTTTTCTCTTAAAAATATGTTAGAGTATTATACCCCACTCTATAATAAATTGTTTTTAAATATGAAAATATTTAAATCACCAATTATATTGCTTTATATATCCCGACTCCCAAATCTTGGAGGAAATTCTCATATTGCAGGAAAATGGACTTGTTTATCCCTTGGCTGCCAGGACCTGACACATGGCTACATATTCCCAGAGGGGCACTGTGTGTGTTCTGGTTTGAGAAACAGAACATAATGGAAATGAGTAGCGACACCGACAGAAACATCTTGCCTGTGCCAGGGTGGGGGAGCAGCTGTCTGAGGCATTGCTAGGTCGCTGCCACCACTGCTGCTCCTCCTTTCCATCCTGTGCCTGAGTGTTGGTATCGTTTGAATGTGAGTTCCTGCCAATTCTCAGGTTTTTTTTGGTATGATAAACAGCCACAAGGCCACCTCCTTAATAGATTGAAAAGCTACGCATCATTGAAACCCACTTGTCTCAGTCTTTCACGGAGCCAACAGAGCTTCGGTTCTCTCTGCATAGAACTACAAGGAAGGTTCTGAAGCGGAGATGATCAAAACCCTTCAGTCACCAGCTTCCTTGTTCATTTTGGAATGGAAATAATGGTCATAAAGAAAAGATATGTAGTTTCCATCTTTCCAAGAAAAGGGTAGAAACTGAGAAGAAAGTAAAGTAAAATAATAATAATTAAAAAATCTAACCCTTTCTCAACTTTATAATATGACCACTTTGGCTTAAGAAATCCATGTGAGAGAGACTTGTGAGACTCCACTTATGTCTAAAAAACCATGTCTTCATAGTAAAACACAATATGGAAATAAAAATCCAGGTAAAAATCTAGCCTATTTCTGAATTAACCTAGTTGATTCGGACACAAGTGAGGTCCTGCCTGAATGGCCCAGAAAGGTACCCAATTTCCCACGGCAATTGATATGGGGAGAGCGTATTCCAAGTGAAGAATGTTAATACATCTGTTTAAGACATGCTGTGGCCAGAAAAATAATCGACCAAATCCTTGAGAAACCTGTTTGCAGAGGAAAAGAATTATAAATGTGTTTCTCGTTTCATTACTCTTCTCCTCTAGTTAGAAATGTCACTTGAGCCTCCCAGTAAAACCTGGGAGGCTGTCAGTCCATCATGTGGTTGAGCATATATTTTCACTTGGGGGATATCCCATTCAAGAAAAATCTTGCCCACCCAGAAGTTTGCCTATAGGCTGAGTTCTGGATGACTTGCTCTTTTAAATGAAGCAAGAGACCTTGTAACCCAGGACGGGCCTACCTCAGTTTGAAATGCACTCCGTCATGGGTAGAGATCAGTGGAGAAAAATGCTGTCAGAGACAGCTGGCTCACCAAAATCCATAGAAAACAAGAATTCAGCAATCAAACTTGAGATCACTCTGCAATTCCAGCCTCAAAACCAAGAAAAGAGTTCACACCCTGTGTTTGGAAGTTGACAATGGGACACTGTTATTATCAGGAGTGTGGGGTATAAAGGAGATTCCTAGCCCATGTGGCCTGCTCAGGACAGAGTGGACAGGGCTACCTTAACACTTTGCACAGCAAATATTTCCTTCTCACCCAGTAGGGGCAAGTATCAGCTTTCCTTTTTAAAAATTTTTTAAGCCAACCCTTTAACCTCAGAGAGAATTGCCAAGATACCCAAACTGACGTTATATTGACCTAACTTGATATTATACACAGAGGAAGTCCATTCCGAGAATGGAGGTTTTTTAAAGATTTTGGTCAATTATTCTTCTGACCATAGTATATCTTAAAACCTAGGGCTTCAGATCAAAATCATGAAGGCTCCTGTCTGAGAGCAACACTCTTCTGAGTGTGCATATAAATGGTGTGCCCGCTCAATAGCCACTGAGCAGAAATTAGTCATGGATTCTTCAAAACCATTGATTACCTCAACCAAGGAGCAAAACTGGGATGCCTGTTCTCACTCCTTCTATAGCTCTCATTTGCATCCTCTTAGATGGGGCTTGGGGAACATTGCTAATGGAGGAGTCTGCCTGCAAACCCTCCAACTCTTCCAGCTACTAGCAGCTCCCAGGCACCTGGGGGATTCTGCTGCATCCAGCCCTCTTTCAGAGGGAGTGATCTGTTGAGCAAATTCCCACTGGCTTGTTAATGATTCACCATGTGAATTGTTGTCTTCTCCCAGGAGACACAAGGCAAGGAATCTCTTAATGATGGAATTTCCCAGATGCCATTGGGCCTGGGAGAGAATCTTCATTGGAGATAGGGCTTCTTCATGTCCCCCAGTCCCCACCACCTTTTCTACTCAGGACAAGTTCTGTCCACACTCCCACACTCCCAGCTCCACAGTTACTATTCTGACATGTGCTTCCCCGACCCAGAGGAAGCTAGTCTTGCCAGGCAAGTTTTCATCTAGTATGAGGGAAAAGAATGTAATGCCTTTTCTGTAGGCACCTGCATAGCCTGGAGATTAGGGAGTCTGTGCAAAGGTAAACAGTTACCTAAGGAAAATAGACTCACTTTAGTCCTGGATCTTGTTGTCTGGGGCCCGCCGGTACCACGTGTGGTATTAAAAAATAATGTAGGGATTACTGCCATCTCTTCCTTGTTTGTTCTTCTGAGTCATGCTCTCGTTGAAGCATCCAGAAAGATGATGACCTTTCTTTTTAGTTTAACTTAAAGAGCAGCTGATGCCTAATGGAAATTTTTGAGAAATTTGTCATTATGAAGCAATCCACTGGCACTGGTATTTCCTGCGGGGTCTTTTCTGGAGAAAGAATTTCAGGTGGTGTGAAGGGAGGGTAAATCAGGAAGTCTAGGGTCTCTTCCTTACTCACATCCTAGTGGCCCAAAGACCAGAAACAAGCTCTCCTTTCTGAATATGGCTCTTTGATTTTCCAGGACTTCTCTTGTGTTTCTCTTAAGAGAGAATTCTTTCTTCAGGATATTTTGGACTGTAAGCAGGGCAAGAAAGTTCAAGTCCAGACAGGGGAGGTTTTTCCTGACTGTGCTGATAACCTGCTAGGGAAAAGCACTTTCTACTTTCTTTCCTCCATCTGGAGGGGATCGTTCCTGCTTGTGTGTGTTTTATAAAAATGTCTGGAAGATTATGTGGTTAATGTTTTGGGTGATAATCTATGCTAAATGCTTTTAAAGAAACATGCACTTAATTCCGAATCTAAAAATGTTTGTTATTCTCTTCCCCATGGCAGATCTATAATGCTGTGTGCCGAAATATGTTAGGAAAAGGC
This sequence comes from Urocitellus parryii, assembly GCF_045843805.1. NCBI lineage: Eukaryota > Metazoa > Chordata > Mammalia > Rodentia > Sciuridae > Urocitellus > Urocitellus parryii. The sequence continues at coordinate 44,241,815 of NC_135536.1, forward strand.
AGTGGGAATAGGTCTCATTATCTGTTTAGTTATTTTTCAAATCCTTGCTTGCGGGGAGATGGCTAATGAATGACCTAAGAGTAAAGAGTCTGAAGGAATGTACTGTGCAGAAGATAGGCACTAATTAATCTCCTGTGTTGAGGCTGGAAAGAACAAGAATAAAGGAACTTGTGTTAAAGTTAGAGAACTCTAGGTAAGACATAATGAAGGACTTGCTGATTATGAGCATTTTAAGTTGATGAGCAGGGTAGGCAAAAATCATCATCTTGACTTTGGCTTTTGTGGAAAGCGGTGATCTGAATAAGCCAGATCTGCTTTCTGGCAGAAGCAGGCTTTGCTTACCTACAACCAGCACTCTGGCCTGTGGGCGTGGCATTTATTTGAGGGATTCTCTCTAGAAAGAACCTTCTGGAAACTAGAACCTTTCTCATCACAGCGAAAGTGCGGTCGCTGTCAGCTCTGGGAAGTCTGTTTTTTTAAGCTGAGAGGGTTTTTCCTTCTTTTCCTTTCCTACTTTCCTTCTGCTTTTAAACCACCAGGGACAGATTCTTCCCAAGAGGCTATTTCTGCTTTCCATTTATTGAGACTACCAGGTCAGATCACTTGTTTTCGATTAACCCAGAGCTATTTAAAGCTGCTATTAGACCATTAACTGCTTTACTAGACTCCAGCTCTCCCAAGTCACCGTCCTGTACCCACAGCCCGGCTTCCCTGCTACCCTGCTTTCTTCTTATGTTCTCCCCTCTCCCTCCTGAGTCTCCAAACCCCTTTTGCTTTCTCCTGTTCCTGTCTTCTTCTGATATCTTTTAAAAAATTTGTTTTAGTTGTAGATGGACACAATACACATATTTATTTTTATGTGGTGCTGAGGATTGAACCCAGCGCCTCATACATGCTAGGCAAGTGCTCTATCAATGAGCTACCACCTCAGCCCAACTCCTGAAATCTTGATAGCTCTCTTCCTCCATTGCTCACACTCCCTTCCTTCCTCTCTTTCTTTCTTTCCTCCTTCTCTTCCTTCGTTCCTTTTCTCCTCCCTCCCTTCCTCTTTCTCTCTTGCAGCTTAAGTCATGTTTCTCTGCTCCTTTCAGAGCCATGGTGAGACATATTAGAATGCTTCTTGAAATCTGCAATAGAAGTGTTGTTGAAAATCACTTCTGAGGAGGTCAGGAGACCAGAGAAGGCACTTACCTTTGTTTATTCACTCATCAAGCGTTTATTGAGCAGCTACTTATGTGCCAGAACCCCTAGATTAAAACTATTGGCAATCTATAAACTGAGAGACAGAGATAGTCTTACCCTTCTGACATACAAGCTTAATTGAAAAATCAGGGGATGGGCTAAAAGACCTTATTTTATTCCCCACCCTTATATTCAAAATCTATGATTATTGCCCCAAAAATAAAAATAAAAAGTGCAGCCAGAAAACTTTCACAAATGTTGCAGATGTCCTAACATCCATACTGGCTTGCCTGGGAATGTCACTCAGATTGTGAATGATAATTAGTTTCTTCTTTCCAGCCAAGGGCCCCTTTAGCATTGCAGTGTTTAGCCCTTTCAAATTCTGAGCACCAGTTTCTAGATAATTGTAATCAATCATTTCCTATGGGCAAACCCTTCTTGATAATGAGCTCATCGTCCCATCAGGTGAAAATTCTGCAGCACAATTAATATTTGGGGATGAAAATAAATTACTGTTTTCTGAATAATGAGCCCTGAGTCCATGTTAGAGCTGAATATGCAGCACAAGATGAAAATTTAATTCTTTTCATGAGAACCGACAGACTTGACTTCAAACCAACTACACTTCATTAAAACTGTGATAAGAGTCTGCAAAACAGCATAGAAATATTGCAGCTGTGGGCTCTCTGAGAGAAGGAAAGAATCCTTATATTGTTCAAGTATGACACAATGAGTTTGTAATGGAGTCACTCCATCCCAGATATATCCGGATTCAATGCATTGATTCTCCTCGCCTGCCATCTGGGTTCACTTAATGGTGAAAGGGAGGCAGCAACCAATTCTTTTACTTGCTTTAGATGGTAGAAATTCAGCAATCCAAGTTGGGGGTCATGGTGAAGAAGAATAAGGAAAAATTTCCTATGAATAGGAGCCTGATACCAAGACCAATGGCAATTTCAGAAGGTCATATGGAGCAAAGATGTGGAGGAAGGAGAAGTGGGTGGAGACTTGACAGAAGTCCAGGGAGATGGAGATGTGACCAGCCTTGTGACTGCATAAGAGGCCCCATCCCGATCTGAGGCATGAGTTCAGAGTCATCCCCTCCAGGAAGACTTTTCTAATTCCTCAGACTGTGGTTACTTCACTGAACTCCCCAGTTATTGTATGTACCTTCCTTAAGTTCATACCACCTCATACCACCTTCTACAGAAATTGTCTGCTTTCTCAGTGATTGGCATGGTGGTCTTTAAAGAAAGTCAGTATGGCTTTGTACTAATGAGTTATGTGACTTTTGGAAAGTCACTTAACCTCTCCCAGCCTCAGTTTCTTATGAGTAATAATAGAGTTGATATGGGGACTAAATGAGTTAGTAAGGGCCTGGAATATACTCATCGTCATTGGCATCATCAGTAAATCATCTTTCTCACTTGATCTTAAGTTCCTCAAGGGCAGAGTTCATGTATTTATCTTTAGCTACTAAGAGTTCAACCCATATGAAGCTTTCGATAAAAGTCAGTTCAATAAATTTCAAAGCAGTGACTTCTAGATCAAGCAAGAGGCTAGAAGATCCCCACTTGGGATAACTTAGCTTGGAGAAAACTAAGGATCAAGGATGATACAGTGACATACTATATACAAAGATAGTCACCTACTCTTCTACATCTTTGCAGCGATCAATTAGCAATTATAGGAATGGCCTTTACTACCAGGGATTGAGATAGGAAGGATTACTTGATAAGAAGATGGTGTGATGAATCCAGAGACTTTACCTGTTAAAAACTCCCAGCCGCACCTTGGGTGTGTTCATTCAGAAGGGTGGGACTGTTGGGGCATGACTCCCAGGAACAGCTCTAAGCAAAAGCCCAACATAATATGTGTAGAAAATGTAGCAGTGGATTACCTTTTTGCCCTTCCCCATCTGCACTGCCTTTTGGGGGGCCTCCAGGGGAAATGGGGGTTTTCTGATTCCTTTGTTGTCACAGCTAAAGGAACAAACTGGGTAACTTCTCAGGCTTCTTTTTCACTCTTTTGAATATAGATAATAAACTCTGTGTATGAGTGTGTGTGTGTGTGTGTGTGTGTGTGTGTGTGTACACACATGTGTTCATGAGCTTTTTTGTGTGAAGACAGCAGAGGAGAAGAACCCAGAGCATTTCTAACCAGTCATTTGCCCTTGTTCCGATTAGCATAGCGGGGGGGAAATGAAGAGGTGGCAGCTGGCTTGGAATTTTTTTGGACATCAGTGTTTCCACCAATTCATTACAAATGTCATTAAAGCTTGAAAATGACCAAAATCTAGTAATATAAATACTGCTTTCAGCAGTCTTTTTTAAGGAATGAGACTAGCTCACCTCTGGCACAGTGGACCTCAAAATTAAAGAGGGAGACATTCATGTGACATGGTAGCAAAAATACAGCTCAGGAGAAAGCCTCATTACTGAGCAAGAAGTCGAGGGGAGAATGACTAATGGGCATTGGACATCCAGGCTATAGTCCAGAATCTGCTATTAACTAATATGTGACCTTGGGCAAGTCATTTTATTTCTTCAGACCTCAGTTTTGTTATCTGGCAGATTTCCTCCAGCTCTAATATTCTAACTTATTAAAGTATAAAAGTATGTACAAATGAAATATCAAATAAGTCTATATCCTTATATCCTAGTCATACTTTTTCCCTATCATTGCATGTTGCATTTGTGACTCTGTGTTAGTCATATTTGTCAATGTTTAGGCAAATATTCAAATGGGTTATATATCAATTCAATTTAAATTCTCTTTCAAAAAGTGTTTTGAAAATTTTTACAGTTAAAATTGCTCTATCATTTTTTTTTAAATGGACAGATCCCCAGCTCATAGCATGTAATTCAAGTAATGATTTCTACAATTATTTCTTTCATCTAGTTATTTAATAAACATGTTTAATACCAACTACATGTACAATGCTGTCCAAAGGAAGAGAGTAACAAGACTACTGCATTAAGAAACCACCAAAAAAATGACAACCAAATAAAACAACATTAGCAGATTCTTGGAATCTGTCCCAGGGCCTGACCTGCACATGTATTTTGAAGTGAGCATTTACATGAGTATTTCAGCTGAAGGCAGCTAGTCCAGGTTGTGCCTACCTGCAACATCATATAAAATGTTTTCTCTACTACTGGGCCAGACAGGTTTGTATTGACTAACTTGAACCATAGCTGACATAAAATTTTATTTTCTTGGAGATGATGGAAATGCAAAGGGGAAGTTTCTATCCAAAGTGTGAAGAGACAGGGTCTGAGATCCATTATAACTTTTCAGGGGCAACAGCATCCCCTTTGTGTTGGGACTATCCATTGAGGTCCAGTACTGCAAGGTGGTGATACTGGGTGATGACTGGAGCCCTGGGAATGAAGGGTATCTATTGTATATTTTCCTGTTAGCATTTTTCTACTTCAGGTTTCCTGGTCTCCATGTGTTACCCAACCCCAATGTTTTAATCTTAGGGGCATTAAAAGCGAATGAGGATGTGATCACCAAAGTTGGCACAATGGGAAAACAGGATGTGTAGGTATAAGCTTTGTAAACATTTAGCAGGAGTTTTTTTGTTTGTTTGTTTTGTTTTGTTATGCCTTCCAACTTAAACCTTAAAGTCACCAACCTGAGAGAGAGAGAGAGTGTGTGTGTGTGTGTGTGTGTGTGTGTGTGTGTGTGTGTGTGAGATGTTTTCTCAGTTCTAAGGATTCAGGAGCCCTAAGGTCTGGGCTAGAGCTGATGGTCAGATATGACTAGTTGGAAGAATTAATGCAGCAGCACCTTCAGCCCTCACAAGTTTGGGTTTATCAGAGTCTTCAGGAACCTCCCAGACAAAGAGTTTGTACTGAGTCCTCTAGCAAACTGGAGGAAAGAGATTTGAGGGAGAAAGACATATCTAATACAAAACTGCAAGAGCCGTACAGTCCCTGGAAGAAAATCTATCCTTAGGGGAAGACAGATTCTGGCACAGCAAGCTGGGCTTAGCAATAGGACTTAAGGATCAAAAGGAGTAATGAGCCTTGGTTCAGCACAGAGGCTATTATTTGAACCCATCCTGGCCCAATTACCTTGGTGTCGTACGCTGGCCCTAGAGAGAAGAATAAATAAAGCTGGAAAAACAGTGCCACCAAACTCTGTAACACCAGTTATAGAGTCTAAGCAACTCTACTGCCAGACAAGGCCTTTCCCCCAACAGAACATGGCACAAGAGAGACACTATTTCCTTTCTCTGTAGCAGTTTGCTAAGTGACCAAGGATTGGCAAGGCTCTATCTCTAGAGCAGACCATCAGCAGTGTCAGGTTATCAGCCAGGAGGGGCAGAGGCTGGCCTTGTTGGGAATAGGACACACACAGAGGTGTTGTCACAGTGAGCAAAGGCCTCAGAGAAATCACTTGGCATTCCCAAGAACACCTACAGGGAGAGAGGTGTGGAGAGGGAGTAATGCAGATAGAGTCCTACAAGCCAGTAAAAATCCATAGTAAGGGAGGAAATGCTTACTGATTGCTATACCCTGGAGACCTGGAGAGAGGCATGACCACTTAAAAGAAGTATATCCAATATTTGGTTCCCTTCAGATATTCTCAGCCTCGCTTGTCTTATTCCAGCTGCTGCAGCAGTGACCTGCTCTGCATGAGCGCCCTAGCCTTTGATTTTTGGGGTATTCTGGTATTTCTCTGCTTCATACCAAGACAGAAATTCACATCAATGCTCATACATGTACAACCTGCTTGTGAGGGAGAATAAAGGCAATAGAGAGAACCTTTAACCAATGCAACATGGAAGGAAGGGATAAATTCTTCCCTTTTTCTATCCTAGAGGAATATTCCTGACACATTGTTTTCATGGCTTTAAGACGGAAGACGGTCCTGTGATATCAAACATCATATCAAACATCAGTTATACTTTGTGGTAGCCAGCTCAGTGCCCTTCCTTGTATTGATTTTATCTTTTTTCCTGTCTCACATCCCTTGTCCTCCCTCCTGGTCCTTACTGCATATTCCCTAATAAAAGAGTGATACATAAACCTTGCCTCAGGCCCTGCTTTCTAAAGAAACTGGGCTGAGAAAAGGAATGTCTTTGAAGAGAGAAAAAATAGCAAAATGTACAAAAATGAAAAAAATTCACCTCCATACAGGGAACATAAGTCAAATTTTAAACCTAAACATGGATGCACAACCCCTGGTACCCAGGATTCCCTGTGAGGAGGAGATCTGGGCTTAAGTCATTCTATCAAGAGAGGGATAGGACAGTTTAAAAGGCTTTTTAAAGTGCCACAGGACACCCCCATTGCATTTTCAAAAATTCTTTGTATAGAATTCATGCATGGCAAACATGAATTTCAGGATTGGTGTTGTCCCAGGATAACCTTGTGAAGAAGAGAGTTGATCTTCAGTGCCACTCCAGATAGTCTTCCATACTTCCCAGGCCTCCCTAAGATGGTCAGTGTTTAGGGTCTCTAAGGTCTCTTCCCTTTCCTGTATTCTAACCCTTTTAACTGCATATTATTTGGAAGTGGTCACTTAAATTGATTTGCAGTTGAATATTAATGACTAATGGAATTTAATCTGGTAGTCATCCAAGAATCTCAAGAGGTTTTTATACAATAACCCCTTAACTCTAAAGACCATGTTTTTAATAGTGGAATTTCTGGCATCAATAGTTGCCTAGTAGAGAAATTATTTGAGGGTTTCTTTTAAAAAGTCACACACACACACACACAATTATCACTTTTCATTTATATCTAGGACTTAGTCCAAGCTATTTTCCTTGTGCTCTTTCAGATAATGATCTCTTAACTATTAAAAGAAATAGTACGACAAAGAAATCTCTGATTTGATTTTTTTCCCACCATATTATTGTGAACATTTTTTAATAATTATACTGAAAGTTAAAATAATTTTGCATGAACAGTCTTATACCTGCCATCTAGATTTTTTCATTAATATTTTATTATACTTGCTTTGTCACATAGCTACATATCCAACCATCTCTCCATCTGCCCAATAATCTATCTTTTTTTTAAATCCATTTCAAAATGAATTTTAGACATCAGCACTCTTCCTCATAAATACTTCCCTGATTTTATTTTCCTCTTAAATAGTCTGCATGTCAGGACAAAGCAAAGAAGAATTCAACAACTGTTGCCTAAAAGCTCATTCATTATTTTGGGAATCAAGACAAAGCAAAGTACATGGATGGAATGAATTCAGTCCCTCCTCTTATTACTTCTCTAGCAAGGAAGTGACCAAAGCTATGGCTTCTCATCTCTCTAGTGAGAATGAGCCATCAAACATTAGTTCTTACATAGCCACATGCTATGTTAAAACCAGTTCTCTACTGTTTTGTTTTGTTATTTTTGCAGTACTAGGAAGTGTACCTAGGAAGGTTCAATCATTGAGCTGCATCTTTGGTTTTTTATAGTTTTTATTTTGAGGCAGGGTCTCCCTAAGTTGCTCAACCTGGACTTAAACTTGGGATCCTTCTGCCTCCGTCTCCAGTCACTAGGATAGGCATAGGCCACCAGGCCCAGCTGCTACTTTCTATTTTAAATACTGAAATCATTTTGCTATGTCATAGTCTTTGTAGGCCAAAGTGTTTGAAGCCATAAATCATACTTTGAACTAAGTACAAAGTTTGAGTCAGACCAACACAAGCTGTCTGATTGCATTCCTGACCCTCACTGATACCCTTTGTGAATAAAGAAAGCCGCTCCATCTCAACATTTTCTAGTACATGATGTCCCTGACAGGGCACCATTGGGGTTGTAGCTTTACCACCAAGTGTCCCTTGACTCCCTTAGTCCCAGTGCTATCTCATGCCGACTGAGCATAGCTCTTCTTACTGTCACTCAGTCCAGAAATTGTTTGGTTATTTTACATGGAATGACCCTGTCTTCCTCCTGGAGTCTTTCTTGGAGCATAGGATGCCTGTCTTCTGAATCTTCTGCACTCGGTGCTGGGGGCTTGATACACTAAGACTTGACACAATAAGACTTTACAGACCTTAAAGCCTTCTTACCTATATCCTCTCATTTCAACTTAAATGCATGGTCAACTACTCGGCCTATTTTCTCCCCACAAACTGGCTCTGGGTACTTTTGAAATGTTTCTCCCAGAGTATGTGATCATGGCAGTTAATATCAGCCAGAAGACTTTCCCAGCTAGTCCCCAGGCAATTGTCATGAGCAGGGACTTAGAGACAGGGCTTTTCTGTGTCAGAGCCAAAATTCAAAAATGTTCTGCTTTTCTGGGTTACCAGAGACCCAGGGTTTTTCTTTTCAATATTGTTGTACTGACCTCTTTTTCTGGCTTCCTTAAAAGGATTAAGGACTCAGGAAGCATTGGGAAAAAATGGCTCATTTAGCTGAAGAGGGGGGCTTAGGCGTATCTGCTACCCTGAGTGTGTGTGCCGGGGTATGAGGGGAGCCATGAAAGAGCTTCCTCTATTGCTCTGGTTCTGGCAGTTTTACAAATCCAGGTCCCTGTCCAACCCTGGGACATCTCAGAGTGATGTGTGTGGAAGTATATCTATTATTCATGTTGAGTCAAACTGTTCCCTCAAGGAAGCATTTCCTTGGATTAGCAAGATATAGGGTGCTAAGCAATGGGGACAATTCATTAACCAGCACCCTAATGACCTAAAGCTTTTCTGTCTGCTTCCAGAAGGGTCTAGTCTCTTCTGAAAATGTAGCCCATGGCATTGTGTTGATCCTTACATGTGTGGGTGTTTAGCTAAATAATAAGTATACTCATATCCTTAAAAAAATAAAACAAATTCAGACAACAGATGAATGTGCTTTTCTTTCTTCCAAATTTCCCTAGAGAAATTTTCATCTCATTCTAAATTTTATGTGATAGAAAAATCATCTACAAGTGTCCTGGAACTACTGAAAACAGTTTCATTGAAATCCCATAATAGGTGACAGCACCTGGGTCTCATGGTTCCTTCCTGACCTGAGTTGGATTTAATTCCCAAACCCAGGTCTGCGATGCAGTGACTACTCTTTTCACTAGCCTTGTTTTTACTATAATTATACAGTGGTTTCAGTAAAGAACAGACTGAAAGAAATCCTCAGGGCTTTATCAGCAAAGTTGAATACAGAAACAGAAATGTAAGACACCTTGCAAGAAGCCAATTGTCTGGAGAAGATCGAGTTCCAGAGTTTCTAATTTTGTGACTCTTCCTTCTTCTGTCATTCTATAAAACTATGTCTTCAACATTTTCCTGAACAGTCTGCCTAGGACTGATGTGGAAAACAAAGAAACATAGAGAACAAAGTTCACCCCAAGAAACATAAACGTACTGGGGAAGAGGTGGGCAGTTTTGCCGTAATCTTATCAGAGGAGCACATGTGATCTTTGGGAGCCACTCATTCTCTCCCTCCACACACCCAAACACATGGCAGCCATGGATTCCCAGAAGAACCAATGTGTTATGGCACCTGGAGGTTGAGACCCCCTGACAACCACCTTAAACATAGCCTCTGGGTTGCTAGATCAGGACCCTGTAGCCCATCCAGATGTTTGCATGCTGTTGCCAGCCCTACAGGAGTGGAGGAAAGCCTGCTGTAGTTCTATCCTGTTCAGATAAAGTGGAAGGTTTAAGGACACTCCTCCTCTAGTAAACCCTGATTCCTACACACAAGGCTGTTACCAGACCCACAGTCTATTTAATAGTTTTCCCAGAGAAGATTAAAGAAAATCAGTCCCAGACTGTTAGGAGGGGGCATGTCATCTCTTCCAGAGGAGGAAGCAATACATGGTGAGCAAAGCCAACAAAGCAGCTGGAGGCAGAGATTGCAAGGCTTAAGTCTTAGTTTAATAGTGATGATATTAGATGGAATTGTTCAGCAGGTAGTAACAGAAAATCTACTGTAAGAATATCTATTGTTTGCTTAAGAAAATCCTGAGCTAGGCAATACCAGGGTTGGGCCAGTATCTCTACAACCCAAAGACAGTGAATCAAAGTCTTTGCAATTCCCTTAACCTTCCCCTCATGGCAACAAAATTGTTGCCATAACTCCAGGCATTTTGACCTCACAGAATCATCCCCAAAGGCAGGAAGAAAGAATGTTCATCATATGCTTTCCTTCTTAATTAATTATAATGGTAACTAATTTTTTTTTTAGAACTTACCATATGTCAGTTACTATCCTAAGCACTCTTTCTGTATATCAATTCATTTAATTCTATAGCAGATAAGGAAAACCAAAGCACAAAGAAGCATAATTAACTTCTCAGCAATACCTAAACAAATGGTAGAACTGGAACTTAAAGTCTCTGTAGCCCTTGAGGTGTCAAAGTACCTGTCAATAGGGAAGCAGAGGTTTCCCAGCAACCCCTCAGCAGACTTCACCTTATGTTTTATTGGTTAGACTGGGGTCACATGACCATCCTGGCTACAGGGGAGAATAGAGCGACCTGCCTATTTCTACCTTAAGGTGGGTGGGGGCTGGGAAGGGCAGTTTAACCAGCCAACAGTGTCTGCCACCATTACAAAAGAAGCAATGGTCTTTGTTACAGGAGAAAGGTCCTGACACAGTAAAGGCTTAGGTGAAAGTCAAAGGTCACTGGGCTACTTGGCTTACTGCCATTGAGGGGAAAAACCTTTTGAGCTTCTGCTCAAAACTAGTCAGAAATAGTGAAGATGCCAAGAGCCCGACAGCCTTACCTTCCAACCAGTCATTGGAGTGTCTGTGGATAAAGCAGTTCTTATTAAATTATTCATCCTGATTTAATGGGGAGGAAATCAGATGCAACAGGTGTGGCTCTTCCTGCTCATTGAATGGCTTTAAAACAAGCTTTCAGATTCTTGTCGCCTGGGGAAAAGCAGTAGGAGAACAAATCAACTGCATTTTAAGCTAATTACCGAAATGCTACAATACCTGTCAGATGGGGACATTTTGTTCCAGTGTCATTGGTCATAGAATAGAACACTGGAAAGGAAGCAAGAGTATTACAGAGGCAATTTGCTTTACGTACACTCCCGAAAAGCCTCTCAGGTACGAGACATGGTCACATTCCAAGTGTTATTGCACCTGCTTATAATCTCAGGTAGAATCTCATTTTTCCAAGGTTGAAGAGACTTCCCAATTGCTACATTAGATCTAAAGCTCATTAAACTTGAAGCCTATTGCTATAATATACCAAAATATACAGTGCTGTTTCCTGCTTTAAAATTCACTTGCACAAAGCAAATGTTAGGTGTACAATTCATTTGCAAATGACATGCTGGGGAGAAGGAGGAAGAGGTAAGCCTGAAAGGATGTGCTTGGCTTGTTCTGGGGAAGTAAAAGTGCTACATACATCCTTCTGGGATGACTATTTGAATACGATACAAAACCTTAACGAAATATGACATGTTTCTGAAATGTTAGATGGTTATGTTTTTCCATTTTATAAATTGTGTGAATTTTGCTCTGGTTTTGCTTTTTCTTTTTTGATCAGGAGCTCATTGTATTAGCACAGTCAGAGACTGCTACAAAATGAGCAGAGTTTGAATTGCCATTATCTATTAGGAAATAATTAAAGGTACACTGAAGACAGTCTATAAGTAGACAGTCCTCAGAGCTCATCACCTCCACTGTCCCTGATCTCTCTGAGCCTCAGTTTTTCATCTGAAAAATAGAGAACGGGATGCCCTGATCTCTAAAGCCTGTGTTCTCTAGGGCCTTTGAAGTTCTGAGGTTCTAAAGTTCTATCATTTGTTAAACTCTGAGTCAGGATTTAAAGAAATCTCCAAACTGTATAAATATCACTAAGTCACAAACTGACATGCTTTTCCACATGCTTGCTGCTAAGAATATTTAACAATGCAGATAAAACACTCTTAAGAAAAGGAAAATATCTTCATTCAAAAGATGGTCCATTAAAAGGATAAATGCTTTATGTGGCTGGGATTTTTTTTTCCTCCACAGTTTCCTGTATCCATGCTGACAGATAATGTTAATAAGGGAAACTCTCTCAAGGCATGGAAATAGCCTTGTTCATTTGGATGTCGAAATGGCATTCTCCCTACATTATGCTTTATGAATGGAAAGTTAATGAAATTGTGCATGTCTCAGTTTTCACTCTGCAGGTTATTTGGTAATAGGGATGAGACTGTCCTACCTTTAATTTGGTATTTTATTAAATTAAATGCATTTCAAAGGAAGGGACAGTTTGTTCTGCTATTTTCTTATATTTAGGAGCAGGATGGCATACTAACCGTTTCTTCTGTTGATTTTTTTAAAAGAGTCTCATGTTTCCATGAAATTTGTCATAAGTCTATATTTTGCACACAAGAAAAAGCATAAATTTATTTGAATCAAAGTTGCTTAAAAACGAGGAAAGAGCTTCCTTTTGGATTCCTATGGTTTGTGCTCATCTCATCTAAAGGAAGAAAAAATGAAAAACAAATATTTTAAGTATATAATTTAACCCAATGATTTTCAACTGGGGAGCTTAATTTAATCAATTGTTCTCGACTGGGAGTCTATGTGTTAGATAGGATAATATTCAGTTTGCATGACTGTCCCATATATTGAAAGGTATTTAATACCCCATTAAACCTGAGAAGGCCTCCTTACTCATTGCAACAACAATACCAACCCCACACATATACATTGCCAAATGCCAACTGCTCTGAAAGAGTCCACAGTGTATGTATCTCTTTGAAGAAAAGAGGCCTGGCAATAAGAGGTTAGTTTTCTCTTCATCTTGAAAAGAGACACTTTCTACATATGGAAAAAATGTGGACTCCATCATTCCAGCCCACATCTCCAGTTAATGTACCTTAGCAGCATCCTTGTTCCTGGAAGATGACACTGATATTAAGAGAAAAGGCAGAAGAAGACATTTGAGAGTCACGTGACTTATAAAATGTATACTTTTCCTGAAACTTGGATAAGAATAGAACAATGTCATATACTTTATAGACAATGTAGACTTCTCTTCCACACTTCTATGGAATAGATTACGTTCTACTGTGAAATGACCCTTCAGAAGTAAAGATCACACAAAGGAGATGCACACAGAAGAAAGAGTGAGAGTTCTGTCCCATATCCCAGATTCCTTCGTGGTGTCAGAGGTTTGAATCCCAATAATTTGGTTATTGGGTGCTAAATGAGACAGATGCTCTCTTGGGCCCTGGGAATATAAAAGATGAATACGATGGTCTCCGCCTTTGAGGCTCATAGCTGGAGAAGCCTTTACTCTGGAATGGCTTCCATGTAAAATAATAAACACCACAAAGAATGTATGCTTGCATTCTCTGGGAATTTGGCAAAGAGGCAGGTGATTTCCATCTGGCATAGGGGAATACTGCTGGGACATAGAGACAGATCTGGGGAAATCGTCTCAGAGAAGATGACAATTGAGTTAGGGATTTGCCAGGTGGTGATGTAGGCAATGGCATTCCAACCAGAAAACCGCATACGTGTGGTCACAAAAGTGTGAAAGAGAGTAGAGAAAATCCAGTGTAGTGAGGCATTGGTGAAAGAGTGATGAAGAAAAGGATGGAAAATGAATCAGGGGCAGCAGGCTAAGAAGTTGGGGCTTTATAGGTAGAAGGAAACCAATTTAGATTTTGAAGCAAAAAAGTAAAATTATCAGATTTACATGAGGATAAGAACTCTAATGGCAGTATAGAAGAGGCTACATGTGAACAAACTTTAGCCAGGAATACCAGTAAGAAACAGTGATTTTTCACATTTTACTTTAAGCATCCATTCATAACAAAATTTAGAAAGCCATGTGAATAAATTGAAGGCAGTTAATAACTTTGAAGATTTCCACCAGTGATATTTTAATGACTGGCCCTATGCCTCATACTCTGATTGCTGTCTCCCACCACTATTCCTTTCTGAATGAGGAAGTGTGAAGACTTTTCTCATACCAGGTCACCATGTTTGTATGATATACCTCCACTATCATGGTCAGAGTTGAGTGACTCAAGGATTCATGCTAGGCAGAAAATATCCACCACTATACATGGTGGATAGACTCTGGATTCTGGCCAATAATGTGTGATCTTTACTGGGTAAGATCTATTTATCAGCCAGATCCTCTTAGGGTATCTGAGTACAAGACAGAGACTCACAGAAAACACGGTGGCCAAGCAACCAAGAAACTAGGTGATACTGAGAAAAGCAAAGATGCCATCCAGAAGCAGCCAGAAAGAAATATGCTGAGCATTAGATGCTGCTCCAATTTTTTTCCTGCTTTTTTTTTGTTTCCTTGTATTTTTAAGAAGTAAATTAGTTAATTTAATTAACTGAGATAATCTGTGTGCCATTTCTTGCAAACTGAAGAAAACTAACACCTCTCACCAATTGAGAGGATGGCATTGTTTATAATTTAATCATAAAAAGGTTCACCATTTATCGAGTGTTCTTTGTGTGCTAGGCACTGTGACAAGAGCAGTTATGTATGTGATCTCATTTAAACCCTGTGACCACCCTATGAGATAGATTATCCCTATTTCAAAATAAGGAAAAGGGCTCAGAAAGGTGAAGACACATGTCCAAGTTCACACAGATGTTGAGTGGCAAACCAGAGTCTGAATCCAGGTGCACTGGGCCCTAGAGTAGCATTCTTAACACTAGTACCTTTGTGGCAGAGATGAATGGCTGCTCCCTCCATTGTGCCCCACCTTCCATAGGAGATGGTTGTATCTGGAAAGTTGCTGCCCAGATGGTCATACATTTCCCAGCCCTCCTTGCTTCCAGGGGGAGCCAGGTGACTAGCTTTTGTCAGTGGGGTATGGGCTTTGGTTTTCACGTCACCTATGAGCTTTCTCCATGCTCTCTTCAGCTAGCTGAATGCCAGTGACCTCAAAGCCACAGGGAACCACAGAACAGCAGCGTGGGAACACCCATGTTCCTTGAATTCAGCATGGAAGAAAACTGCTGCCCAGAAGCACCTGTATTATATTGTTACATGAGCAAGAAATGAGCTGAGATTTGGAGATCTATTTGTCTCCAGAGTCTCATATGACTGATGTAATGCTCTCAGCCTCCCTTTTGTGCCTCAGGGGCTGAGAGCATTACAGCAGGTGTACAGCTAGGACCTCTAACTCTCCAGTAGGTTACCCAATGAGTTGCTAAAGGATTTCGGGAACTGTCTCAGATGGCACTGTTTTCCCACATCAAGAGTAGCTTTCCTCTTTCCTCTTTTCTGTTATTCAGCATAACAGAAAAACCAGAAGGTGTCATAAACACTGAGTGTGTTTGTAAACACATTGTTCTCATGCCTTCCCCAAATCTTTGAGGAGGAAAAAAAAAACCAAACCAATGGAGCATTGAGTTTAGTAGCACCTCTCTCATCTGTTAGAGGCTCATTCTTGCCTAACTTATATTTAGAAGTCATTTCCTATTTCACACCTCTTGCCTGTGGAATCGCAGCCACCTTTGGTGTGAAACACAGCACCTGTTTAATGGGCTCACAAGAGATGACACAGATGTTTTCAATAGTAAGCAAAAGAGTAACACACCTGGGAAAAGGCAGACTGACTGGAAAGGAGAAAAACTGGGAATGTGGAGAGTCTGCTTTTGCTGTCACCCAGTTGTAGACTGTTATGGACGTAGACAGCTAGGACTGATCCCACCAGGACCCTCAAAGGAGCCAGAAAGCACCTCAGAGTTGGGGAAGTATTTGTTGTCATCTCCCGTTGGCCAAGGAGTTGCCTTGTGAGGTGTTCTGACCCTTGCACTTCCAGGTTGCACATTCACAAGGGCCTGTTCCAGTTGTATCCTGTGCTCAGGCATTGTACTTCCTTATTCCATTCAGGAAGAAGAGGATATGAGGTGGGCCACCAGTTGAGTCTGATATAGACCTCCGTGCTAGAAAATACAGGTGTGATTTAAATCCAATACCTTCTAATGCCAAAGTACAACATCACTGTCCACACACCACTGCTTACCTGTCCTGGGGAAATGATGCACGCTTGAGAGGTGGGGCATTTGCCTCTAGTTCTGGAATTGCTGATGTAGGTCATGTGACAGGCAAAACATTTAATATCCAGGCCTCAGTTTTCTTGCCTATAAAATGGGGACATGAGACTAATTGATTATCTCCCAAAGTGTATTTGGTGATACACTTATGTAGCAAGATATTAATTAACAAGTATAGCTGGAAAAGGGGGGTTTGTGGCCAAATAAGATTTGTAAACAGAGATTTTTAAAAAGTTATACACATTTCTTCCTTGAAGGATATCTAAGAGTCTATAATACATACTGCACAGATCCTTTATTTGAGAAATATCTCACAGAATTAGGCTGGTTTTTTTTTTTTTTTTTGCTCATTTTCATTGAGAATTTACTATTTCACATCATGGTAAGGCATCATGCTGTATTTAATACATACATTATTATGTATTTTGTGTATTTTTTATCTATTCATTTATTAAAATAATTGTTGAGTTCTGTTATATGTGCCACATTATTCCTAGCAATGGGGATATCTCGATGAAAAAGGAAAAGTCCATGATTTTTACCTTGAGGTGGGATAGAGGGAAGATAGACAATAAACAAGTAAACAGATACATGAACATAAAAATTGGTTGGCACACATCATCTCATCTTATTTTCACAACTAGTGAGACAGGGACTATTTTTATCATGCCTATTTTATAAACAATGAGCCTGAGGATTAGAGAAGATAACTTACTTAAATCATAGAAGTGGAAATGCCAGAGCTGGACTATATCTGCCTTAAAATCTACTTTAAAAATTTTTTGGAGATCATGTGCATACAGAATTGGACTAGCCAGGATCCTAGGTCCATTACGTACTATATCACTGATCCATGTAAAACTTGCACACATAACCAATATGGTCTTAACCATTCTGCTCTATTTCTCTTCCACCACCCTGAAGGTTAATAGTCTTCAGAACACCACTTTGAGAAGCAATACACTAGATATTCTGGAGAAAGAACCTTCTGACTCTAATGAGACAAGCAGCAGCAAAAGATTTCATTCACATACATAGCAGAGACTCTGAACTGGAATGATTGAGAGGTGATGGTTTTACAAGACATAATGTCTTGTAAAATTATGCCTCTCAACAATTCGGTGTAGACTTACATTATTATTCTCTTCTTACCATAGTAATTAAATTTTCCCTATAAAAAGTAAATTATGTTTGTAAAAGTTCCTATAGCTTTCATAATCTAAAGAGTTACCAGCCAGGAATCCTGGTGAAGGATTGTACTCCTAGCAACTCAGGAGGCTAAGGCAAATGGATCGCAAATTCCATCCCAGCCTGGACAACTTAGTGAGAACTAGTCTTAAAATAAAAAATAAAAAGGGCTAGATTGTAGATCAGTGGTAGAGCATCTCTGAGTTCCATCCCTAGTACTGTAAAAAAAAAAAAAAAGACTGACTTGTCAATGATAAGCTGATTTTAAAAGCATGACCTTTATCTTGAAGTCCTTTGAAGAAAAATCCAGGGCCCAATTTTGATGGTCCTTTGGTCTGTGATATCATAATCAGAAATAATAAAGTGAGGAAAGGAGAATTATACTTTCTGCATATGGCCTATTGAAATGGCCATGATTGCTAAATGTCAAAAAGAATAAAATATCCTTTGAAGGTCTGAACTATGTGTATGTAGATAAAGTTTTCTTAAATGCTTTGCTATTTTTTTAACTATTGAAAGACTCCTCTTAAACTCAATCTAGATCTAATCTGACTTTAAAAAAGCTTCCCAACCAAAAAGAACTTGAGTTACAATGTATGTAATCTCCACAGAAAATTGACAACATCTCACATACACACAATTATTTTTCCTTTCACTCCACTAATCAACATTAAGCTGATTCATATTCTTTAGGGATGCATTAGGGAAAGGAATGGGATTTGAAAAAGGAGTAAAAGAGTCAAAATATTGACTATTCACCATAGCTTGTGTAGGTTTTTTTAATTTTAAATTTTTTCTTCAATAGTCATTACATCCCTTTTCATTTTTTGCAAACTTTAAATTGCATTAATGATTTTGGTAGTCAATTTTCCTATTTCTTTCACAGACATATTTAATTGATACATAATATTTATGCAGTATAATGTTGTGGCACAATACATATATACAATGTTTAATGATAAAGTCAGGATAATTAGCTTTTCCATCTCTTCACTCATTTATCATTTCTGTAAATGTAAACTTCATTGTAAACTTCTGACTCATTTTTTCTAATTATTTTGAAATATATCATAAGTTGCTGTAGACTGTAATTACCCTTCTATGCTTTAGAATACCAGAACTAATTCCTACTATCTAACAAATTTTGGTACCCATTATCTAACTATCTCAAAATTCCCTTCCCCCTATTCTTCCCAGTCTCTATGGCCACTATTACACTCTCTTCTTTATGAAATCATATTTTTAGCTTCCACAAATGAGTGAGAAAATTTAGTATTTGTCTTTCTATGCCTGGCTTAGTTCACCTAACATGATGGCTTCAAGTTCCATCCATGTTCCCACAAATGACAGAATTTCATTCTTTTTTATGGCTGAATAATAATCCATTATGTATATGTGCATCACCTTTTCTTTATTCAGTCATCCATCAATGGAATTATTTTATTTCAAAACTTGGTTATTAGGAATAGTGCTATATTTAGATGGGAGCAAAGATATCTCTTTGATATAATGATATCATTTCCTCCAGTATACACTCAGTAGTGAGATAGCTGGAACATACAGTAGTTTTATTTTTTATTTTTTTAAGGAATTTTTTTCTATATTTTTCCCTTAGTGGCTATATTTACATTGCCACCAACAATATGCAAGAGTTCCACATCGTTATCAACACTTGTTATATTTTTTATAACATCCATTCTTACCAGAGTGAGTGATAACTCATTGTGGTTTTGATTTGCACTTCCCTAATGATTAGTGATGTTGAACATTTCCCCATACATTAGTATGGCATGGTTTGTTTTTAATATATCATCTTCTTTAATAGGGCTAAGGTAAGAATCACATTTCTTTGACTTCTGACCGAGACAGAGAAGGCAACATGCATTGGAGATGTCACTAGGAGAATGTTGAGAGATCCACATTTTTGGCACTTGCTAATTTTTGAAACTTCCTAATGCATGTCTCAAAAAATTAGTTTCTTGACTCCCTATAAGAAAATATGGTGATCTGTGCCCAAACACTTTTCAGTAACCTAGGTTTCATCAAATACAAAGTAATCATGCAATATTCATGTAGATGATCAAGAAAATGCATCTTCCATTTTAAGTAGGAAAACTAATTGCAGGTGATTGCAAAAAGAAAATGGCAGGGTATGTGTGCAATGGGATTAAAAAACACAGTATGAAGCACAGGCCATTTTATTTGGTTTTTGAAATTATTGATTCACGATTCCTAGGCCCTGGTTAAGAGGAGATAAATGTTAAAGTTGTGATTCTTATGTGGAACAGGGAGACCATTTGCTATCTCTACAGGAATTCTTTGGATACTCACACAGAGTCAGGAAGAAGGGGGGAAACCCTAGCAAAAGAAACATTTGCCTATCCTAGTGTAATGCAACGAGATTTAGAACTGCTTCTATCAATGACTGGGAGAGTAAAGATCTGGTGTTCTGTGGTTTAAAGGGGATTTTGTATAACCAGGCCTCCAGTGCTTTGATCCTTTCCGCCTAATTGCTGCGAAGCTGTAAACTTCTCTAGGGTCAAAAACCTGCTTCTAGTCAGACACAGCCTGCTTTTTTGTTAGGATGACACAAACAGAACACTTTCCATTATAAAAGTCGTCTTTGATCATTAGAAGAAATTTGCTTGTGATAGGTACAGATGGCTAATTTTCTCCTTCATTAATTCATCAAACATATATTGAGTCTCTACTAGGCCTTGAAAATACCAAAGTGAAACATACTCTATCAGGGGAGAATTTTCAAGTTAGCATACAATCACAGGAAACCACAGTGTGATGGTTAATGGATGGAGGTCTAGGAGCACAAAGGAGAGGTGCTTAAGAAGACCTTAGGAAGTCACTGAAAACTGCCACAAGTTGCCAAGCAACAATGCTTTGTAAAAGGAGGATTCAGATTTAAATTCTCCTTCCTGCATTTGTTGTTCTCTTGGTGTTTGAGGGCACAGAAAACCCTTCTAGAAGCCTACCATATATTTTCCCTCTGAATGCCACCACCCTATGCTATGGTGAGTTGGATGACTCTGGGGGACCTGTTGGTGGCCCTTGTTTATCTTCACTTAATTGTACAGGTCACATTGGTTACATGCTCTCTGATTCCTTTTCCAGGCTTAGTAGAAAGGCAGTGCTGGGCACAGGTCCAGGTGAAGAGCTTGGCCTTCATCATTGTGTCGTAAAAGTACAATGTCAGCTTTGTCTCTTTTATTATGCCAGTAGCCTGCACTAATCAAATTTAACATTTTTGTCCTTCCATTCATTTTCTATAGCTACTATTCCTTTGTGACTTTGTTAGTTATTCAGAAGAAACATTTTATCCAAGGTAGCAGGGCCAGAGGGTAGAATAGAAGCTGGTTTCAAAAGATTTATCTAACGAAGATTCATTGAAAAGAAGTTAATATCAATTTTTTTTTAATGGAGTCTCTTCCATGCTGAATATAGGCAACTTCAATTTGGAATACATAACTTGACATATATGCAAATAGATGAGTGGATCATTGAATGGATGGATATGGATGGAAGGACAGTCAGATAAAGTAGGTTCCTCTGTCCTCAAGAATCTCACCAAAAGGAAACAACTGATACCCCTCTTAAGGTATATACCAAAATACAATTGCCATCTTGTCTCAGTCAAGGCTGCCAAGCATTTGGCATGCTTATGCTGATAAACTGACACAATATTTGAAACTAAAGTTTCCTGAGAACTTAAGTTCACTCTACCAATAACTCAAATTAAAACAATATCTTTTAAAAAATTAATTCTGAACAGGAAAAAGGTGTTGTCCTCACAAAGGAGTTGATATATGGGTTGGCTGGATTAACCCATCAAGTAACCCAGAGGGACAAGAGCATTGGGACAGAAAGAACATGGGGAGTAAGGACACGGAATAATGGGGTGAGGCCAGAGAGTCGGGAGTTGGCCTCAAGAGCTGGGTGAGGGAGCTGGAGAGAGGAATTACAGCTGATCTTAAAGGAGTTTTTGTTCTTTGGGAAATGAGGTGCCATAGATAAAACGGCAGTTTAAACCTAAAATGAGAAGGAGGGCAAGAAAGTGTAACAGGTGCAGTTGAGTTTCAGAAGGCCAAAACCCTTGTCCTCCAGTTCAATTCCATTCTACAGGAACACTTCAAAGCTGGAAGGAATCTGAGATATAATCTAGTGTCTAGCCCAACACCCCTCATCTTCAAGCAAGAAAACTTAGTGACTTAAATGACTCAAACTACTTAAATGACTTACCTACTACTCAGTGATAAAATCACATTCCTGCTTTGCCACAATCTCTATGGCTTTAGGCAAATTACTTAACTTCTTCCCCTTAGCTTCCTTATCCAGAGGATGGATGGTATTGTGATAATATATGAAAAGTGCTTAGTGAACTGTCTGACATGTAAGAAGAATTCAAGTAATGTTAATAAACACAATTACTAACAACAAAAATAATGACAATATTATTGAAATTTCCTGATTCTGTCCAAAGCTCTTTTATGTATGCCAGTAGTGTTCAGATCATCTGAATCACCTGAAGTGTTTTAGAAAGTTGTAAGTTTCTTGGCCTCTCCAGACCCACTGAATCTGAACCTTGAGGTGGTTGGGGAATCTGAACTTTTGTAAAGCTCCCCTGGATGGCTCTGATAATATGAACAAGGATTAGAAACAACTGGTCATATTCACTGCTGATCAAACTTTATTTTCATAATTTTTTTTGTCCTGGGTATTAAACCCAGTAGTGCTTAAGTACTGAGCCATATCCCTACCCTTATTACTTTTTATTTTGAGACAGGGTCTCACTAAGTTGCTTAAGGCCTTTTGCTAAGATGCTGAGACTGGCTTTGAATTGAGATCCTCCTCCTCAACCTCCAAACTGCTGGGATTACAGGCATGTGCCACCACTCCTGGGTATTTTCATAGTCATTGAATGAGAGTTTGGAATCATTTTCACTGTTTCAGTCCTGGGCACAGGAGCACACGCCTGTAATCTCCGTGGCTTGGGATGCTGAGGCAGGAGAATCGCAAGTTCAAAGCCAGCCTCGGCAACTTAGGGAGGCCCTAAGCAACTTAGTGAGGCCCTGTCTCTAAATAAAATATTAAAAAGGGCTGGAGATGTTGCTCAGGCCAAAAAAAAAAAAAAAAAAAAAAGGAGAAGAAGAAGAAAGAAAAGAAAAAGAAATATACACAAGAAATAGGGTGAAGACATAATGCTGGAATCCCAGGAGGTTAGAAATACACATCTGTGCTCAAAAGGAAGGTAAGGGTGATTGGATGGTAAGACTAAGAAATGGGGTATTCATCATTGGTAGAAATGATTAATTATGCCTAGTTTTGCATGTACATTTGCATGCCTCCTAATATAACATATGCAAATACATCTTTAATGGCATGACTTGTTTGCCAATGTTGAGTGCTAATTGTAAATAATTTCTATTTTCTGTAGTGTTTAGGAAACTTCAATATGGCACTTGCTGGCAGACAGTTTCTGTCTTCTAGATTTAGCAACATATTAAGTAATCATCACAAAACCATTTTTCACTTACTGCTAACAAAAGAAGTCTAGACAACAATTTGCAATTGTCTATAGGAATGGAATAGGTAAGACAGAGATAATTTAAGTTTATGGAAAAAAAATATGGCCTATATTTTCCACTTCTTTCCCTGAGTTTTTGCTAATATAGAACAAAATAGATCATTACAAGTTTCACTTCCTCTTATAGGATCCTCTTTACCTTTTCAGATGATGTCATCAACAGTTGACAAAAGATGGATAGTAGAATGAAGAAGAGAAAGAAAATAGCTAGGAACCCACATAGTCAGTGTCTAGAAATACTGATCCCTAAACATCCACTTGTAATCCCTAGTCCATTGTTGTCAATCTGGATAAGAATGTCAGAAACTCTTACTTGTGAGAGAGATCCCTGGGTCCCACCTCCAGAGTTTCTGATACAGTGTATCTAGGAGTGGACCTAGGAATTTGCCCTAATGACAATCCCTCTCACTTGCACAAACAACTTTAGGATTTTAATATAGATGGTTCTCAGAGTATACTTTGAGAAACATTGCCCTGATTAACATAGAGACTTGAAACTGTGATTCCCGGGTTAGCAGCATCAACAACACTATAACCTGAGAGACTGTTAGAACCGTACAATCTTAGGGCCCATCCCAAGCCTGTCAATCAGAATCTGCATTCATAGGCACATTCAAGTTTCAAAAACCCTGGTCTAGAGGAGGCATCTTCTTCCTTCTTTGCATGTATTAACCTATCAGTTTTCCCCTATAGCCTTCCCTTCTTAATCTACCTGAGATTGCTAAAATCAGTGTTTCTCATGGGGGGTCCCCAAACTGACTGAGTTGAAAACTCTCCAAGCAGGACCCAACTTGTGTATTCTAACAAGCCCTTCTGTCCAGATGATTCTGGTGCATGTTAAAGCTTGTGAACCACTGACATAGTTCATGTTATTGGTGTGCATTTGAAAATGAAGTTCACCAGTATATTTTGTGTATAACAAATAGACCAATCTGGGGTTGTGGCTCAGTGGTAGAGTGCTTGCCTAGCACATGTGAGGCTTAGCACCACATAAAAAAATAAATGAATAAAATAAAGCTATAAAAAAGTTACTTCATTTAAAAAAAAAAATAGGCCAATGTCACCAGATGTAGAGCAAATCACAGACTTGCTTCCCATTGTCAGTCCCCAGAATCAATCTTACAACATCTCTACCTCTTACTTCACCAGTGAAGAGGATGCTTTGCAAGTGTCAGAGGCAATGATCTCCTGTAGTAATTTATGCAATGCCAGGATCTGAGCAATGTGGGCAGCTGTGCTATATAATGGTTTCAGGGGACAAGTAGCTCAAACAGTTGGGTTTCAAATGAAAAATAACTTCCGGATCCAAATAACTTAGATAATATGAATTTAGGATTCTACATTTTCTGGAGACTGACATAACTGGAACAGTATGAGTGAAAATTCCAAGATTGGCTGGAGCTCAGAAGAGAGACCGGAGCATGAACTGAGTGCAACATGGTTGAAAGGTCAGGGAAAATGTGACTGGGCCATTGAGTAGTTAATTTCAGCTGAGTCTGTTCACTTTTGTTTTACTCTTGCTTGGACTTTCCAAGATTATTATACTCAACTCCTAACATAACACCAACTAGCTCTAAATTAGAGGTTTTTGTTTCTTTCTCTGCCTCCCTAACCAAGTTATCTGTCTTGCTCCCCACCCCCGTGTGTGTGTGTGTGTGTGTGTGTGTGTGTATGTATGTGTGTGTGTGTGTGTGTGTGTGTGTTTCCTCTCTTGGTATCTTTTCTTCACACTCTATGTCCCTCTGAATCTATTTATTCTCCCTCCCCATCCAGAACTCTTTAATGAAAAGATTCAGCACACTTTCCAGACGATGGATGCAGGGAGGATTAGATTTCCATGTGGACCAAAGCAGAGAGACTGCTAATAAGTTTCTGTTGGTACTGTTGATTTTAAGATGCTGGAGAGTTCTATGATATCCGGTTATTCCCACTCCTTTTATTTTTTTTAATTTGTAAGTATTTGCTATAGATTATTATCATGCTATTTCTCAATGGAACTGAAGTACTAGTTTATCAAAATGTCAGCATAAAGACCAAAAGTCAAGCAAATTTGCTGCAATAAAGAAATGCTGTAAGTTTGCTGTCAGTTAAGAAATCCTCTTGAATTCAAAGTGCAAGCCTAGCTGAAAGCATTTTTAATAATTGTTAATGAATGAGAAGTGAGGTTAACCCAGTGTGCATGCACTTTAATCTTGTGCCGTGTTAAATTTCTCAGTTTTAATAATTGGGGCCAATTATTTATGCTATGATTCCAAGAGTGATCAGGGAATACTGAAAATATAAAATCAGGTTCATTTTGCTAATTTCATGTGTTGAAACTCACAACTACTCCCCTTTTATTCTTTTTGAATGTTAATGATATGTACCCTGGAATAACTTTCTTCTTGAAGTCTTAATTATAGATTGGTTGAAAAACTGAAACATTTTAATATTGAAAATATTTGGCAAATAAGCCTATAAAATTTTTTTTATAAGAGTTCTTATTGTAGCCAGGCCAGTGGCACACAGATATATAATCCCAGTGACTTTGGAGACTAAGGCAAGAGGTTCACAAATTCTAGTCCAGCCTACACAACTTAGTGAGACCCTCTCTCAAAATAAAATAAAATTAAAAAGAGTTGCAGGTTTAGCTCAGTGGTAGAGCACCCTTGGGTTCAATCCCCAGCACCATTAAAAAAAATTCACTATGGTATCTTGGATATAAGCCCAAAGAGAAGTAGCACATGGAGAAAGTTCTTTAACAATATACAAAGATACAAAACA
The DNA here is from genome assembly GCF_045843805.1 of Urocitellus parryii. Classification (NCBI taxonomy): domain Eukaryota; kingdom Metazoa; phylum Chordata; class Mammalia; order Rodentia; family Sciuridae; genus Urocitellus; species Urocitellus parryii. The sequence continues at coordinate 44,267,489 of NC_135536.1, forward strand.
ATGGAGTCACAGAAGGAAAAAAAAAAAAAGACTTCCCCAAATCTAATTATCAAAAAGCAATTCATCTTGCTTGAGTATCTCAATCAACGCATCCCTGAAGCCACTTTCTCAATTCACTCTCCTGTCTGATATATGGAGTGTGTGTGCATATGTGTGTGTGTCTTTTGGTGAAACCTCTTAGCATATAGTGGGGGAAAATGCAGTTTTGCTAATTTTATGTCTTATTTCTTAACGACCTACTTTTCTGCAGCAGCTTTAGTGGAATGGTGAAAGCTTGGTCTGATTTTTTTGAATCTTTTACTTTGTGACTGTGACTCAGCTGGGTAGAGCAAAGATATTTACACAGTGGGGGCGGGGCAGTGTGCATCAGCCTCAGCTTTTGCTGCTTTTTCAGGGAGCTTACAAATTGTAGGCACTCAGAATAAGTGGCATCATTAGTGAACATAAAATGTCCTTAGGGTATGGGAATGATTTAGAATTCTGGTATTCGGTAAGGGGAAAATAGGGGCTCAGGTGTCTGAGAAAACTGGATCCAGTACCACTGAAATGTGACCTTGGGTAAATCACTTGACCTTAGTTTTTCACCTTTAAAATAAGATGAATATATGCATTTCACTTTTATTGAAATGCTGCAGGTTATCAAGGCAGTATTTGTCAAGCTCTTCATTTAGAGAATTATTTTAGGTAAGATTTGGCAAAAGAGTTTTTAACATAGGCAGCCTCATATCTAAGTTTCTGTATAAATTGCACATGAAGGAGTCACTGGCAGAATAATTCTTTTGTTTCCCTAAAAAAAAAAAATACATAAACAAATAAAAGGAAGATTGGCTGGATCTTTAGAAATTCGGTCTTTTGAAAGAAACTCAAGTTAAATCAATTTAATCAATGAATACTTTGTAACTTAGGTTGAAAGATCAGGCCCACTTTAGTATTCCCATCAAATGTGAATCAATAAAACACAACCCAAGTACTGCACAGAGCTCCTGCTAGGTAATCCCTGTATTATGCACTTTTGGGTTCATCAATAGTCCTTGCCCTGCAGGGGTTTACATTTTAGACTAGCACTCTTTAAGAGAACCTTCTATGGTGAAGGACATTCTCTACATTAATGCTGACTGATTCAGTTGACATCAGTCACTTGAGCACTTCAAATGTGGCGAATGTAAAATTAATCAGTTTAAGTTTATATAACCACACAAGGCTATTGTCTACCTTGTTGCATTTCCATTTTAATTGAAGACAACATTAATGAAGATAGAATTAGTAGTGACCATCCATAAGGAGACATATAAAGCAATGTCATTTTGGATACAGGGAGCTTGAGCTGACCCATGTTGGCTAGGGTAAGAGAGAAGGTGGGAAAGAGAGGAGAGAATGTTCAGGCTGAGAGAATAATAAACCAATGACCAAAAGACAAGTGATGTTATTACTAAACAGTTAGGTGACCATTCAAATGAGCACTGAAGGTTCTTACTAGAGCCAAAGAAAAAAGAAGACTGGACATGGGGTGGGCTTTGGGGGGGGACACATTATTATGTAGTAGACACTTTCTTTCTGCCTTTCTAATATAATTTAATTCTCACAACTAACTGATGAAGTAGTTAAAACTATATCCTTATTTTATTCTTAGGGAACAAACTTAGAAAAGTGTATAATTTCTCCAAGGTCACACAGCAAGGAAGTAGTGAGCTGAGCTTTAGAACCCAGATAGCTTTTTTCCAGGTACCACATTCCTTAGCCATCTCATTCTACTGCACTGGTTAAGAATTTGTACTCTGGAATTTTCCAACTTCTGTGTCTATTTTCTGGTGACCAGGGACATCTATAAAGCAAGAATGAAAAAAAACATATAATTTAAGGTTGCTGTGCTAGGATTACCTAAGGTATTGCATGTAGAACACCTAGCAGTGCTTGGTGCGTAAAAAGGACTCAATAAATCTTTGCCTAATTGTATTATCAGAAGTAGATTCAAAATGCAACAAAGAAATTAGGGCCAGCTTGAATAGACATTAATCAACCAATGGTGCTTCTTGAACTGAAGATTGGTGTGCTGAAACTATTATGAAGGATAAAGGACAGAAGGGAAGAAGAAGGAGACTGGAATTGAGGAGGCTTCCAAAAGGCTGTTGTAGTCTTAATTGGGTCAAAAGGGTCACATTCAAAGATGGAAGGAATGTAATTGATTTTCTCCCTAGAAACAAAGTAAAACATGTTGATTGGGCATCAGTTTAAAATTTCAGAAAAGGACAAGGAAGACCCTCAAAATCATCTGTAATACCGCATCCAAGAGATAAACACCATCAATATTTTGTATATATCCTTCAAGGTTTTTATGTGTGTGTCTGTGGGTCCTAATTAGCTTCTTAAATTTACTGTTATTTGCCTACAGTAATTCACACTTTTGGGATGCTGTTCTATGACTTTTAAAACACACACACACACACACACACACACTGTCATGTAACCAAGAACAGTCAAGATACAAAATAATTCCATTGACCTCAAAAAATTCCTTTTACTGCCCTTGGGGTCATTCCTCCTCTTATTCCTATCCTCAGCTCCTGGTGTCCATGATCTATTTTCTGTTCTGATTATTTTGCCTTTTCTGGAAAGTCGTTTCAGTAGAATCACATAGCCTTCTGAGTCTGGCTTCCTTCACTTTGCGTAAGGTTTGTGAGATGTATCCATATCTTCACAGGTATGAGTAGTTCATCTTTTTACTGATGAGTGATATTTCATTGCATAGATGTATCATAATTTGTTTCCATTCATCAGCTGAAGAAAATTTGAGTTGTTTCTGGTTTTTAGCAATGATGAATAAAGTCCTAAAACAATCAAAGAAAGGTTTTGTGTGGAAATAAGGTTTCATTTCTCTTAAGTAACTACATAAGAATGGGAATACTGAATCATATGTTAAGCACAAGTTTAACTATAAAAAAATGCCCAGCTGTTTTCCAGAGTAGCTGTACCACTTCATATTCCCATCATCAAGTATAGGGTTCCATTGCTCTACACCTTGAGCAGCCATTGGCAGGATCAGTGGGTTTTTTTTAAGCCACTCTAATAGGAATATAGTTGTTTATCATGATAGTTTTAATTTGCATTTTTCTAATAACTAATCTTGTTGGGCATCTTTAGTCGTGTCCATTTATCTTCAAATAGAGAAAATGCAATTTATTTCCAGTTTATATGCATTTATTTCTGTTTTCCATCTGTTTGTGTTCTCTTGAGCCTTCAGTATTATGTTGAATAGGAGTGATATGGTTTAGATATGAGGTGTCCCCCAAAAGCTCATATGAGGAATAATGCAAGAAAGTTTAGAGGTGAAATGACTGGCTCCTGAGAGCCTTAACTTAATCAATGCCTTAATACACTTGAATGGATTAACTGGGTGATAACTGTAGGTAGATAAACTGTGGCTGGAGGAGGTGGGTTTCTGGGGGCATGCTTTTGGGGTATGTGTTTTGTCCCTGATGAACTGAATTTTGTCTCTCTATCTCTGGTTCCTGATTGTCATGTTCTGAGCTGTTTTTCTTCTCCATACCTTTCTACCATGATTGCCCAGAGCAATGGGGTCAGCCATGTATGGACTGAGACCTCTGAAACCATGAGCCCCAAATCAACTTTTCCTTCTCTAAAATTGTTCTTGTCAGGTCTTTTGGACACAGAAAAAAAAAAGAAAAGAAAAGACAAAAAAAGAAACAAGGAGTGGTTCTAGCATTCATTCACCCTTACCTTATTCCTGTTCTTAGGAAAAAAGCATTAATTCTTTCACCATTTAATGTGATACTAGCTGTTGGGTTTTTTGTAGATGCCCCTTATTAGGCAAAGAAATTTCCCTTTATCTTCTTGTTGACTCAAAGTGTCACAAATGGCTTATAGAATTTTTTTTAATGCTTTGATATGAATATTGAGATGATCACATAATTTTCCTTCTTTAGTCTGGTGATATGAGGAATCACATTGATTCTCCAGCATTAAACCAGCCTTGCATTCCTAGCAGAAATCCCACTCAGCCATGATATATTATTCTTTCTATGTTACAATATTTGAGTTGCATGTATGTGTATTTTTTTAAATGAAAAAAGCAGGATAATGGTACTATATACAGGTGTGTGATCATTTTTAAATATAAAAGAAATACATATTTATAAGAACATTTCTTCCTGATTACTTCAATAGACTTTTCCCCCTAGTTTTCTTTTAGTAAGGGAATAGGTAGCTTTGCATATTTTGTTTCAGGTTCCTTAAATTCAAAAACTGGGATAAGCAAGTTCCAGCTCACACAAACCAACTCTTCTAATTAGCTAATAAACTCTGAAATGAATTATTTACATCTTTGACAAAATGGGAAAAGAAAACTGCTCTAAGTTTTGAATGTCATTATAAATGCTAAGAGCAAAGAAAAGAGAGTAGATCTCTGAAATGCAGGCCCTCTCCAGCTGTCTGGGAAGTCTGAAATCTCTGCTTTGAGTATAACCTTAAATAAACATCAGAAAACTCTGATATTTGTAAAGAAATCTCTTTCATCCATTAAAAAGTACTGTGTAGATATAGATATACCCATATATAGGTATGTAGATGGAGCATCAACAATCTTTTGAAAAATTATACTTTGAAATATTTTTCTTTTTATTTTGAGATATTTCTTCCCTGGACAAACAAGCCTTTTTATTTTCTTAAAAATTAGGAATATAAGTGTCCCCTATCCCAGAAACATGCTTTCAAGATTGATACTTTCTAGGTACCACTTCAGACTTATTTTTAGAATTCCAAGAATATGATTTTCCCCCAGGTTTTATTTTAGAAAATGCAGTCCAGTTGCTCTTCACATCCTCATAAAGGAAAGTGGCACAGCTTTCTTTTACATGTGAGGCAGCTCTCAAGATAATGGTCAATTTTGCTAAAGGCCTCCAGGATACTAAGCATGAATTTTTGGAGGAGTTTTGTTGTTGTTGTTCTTGTTTTTTAGGGGTATCCCTCATTCCCAGTCCTGAATTAAGACTATTCTGGGTCTCTCAAAACGTTTGTACAAGAGGATGAACTTCAATGTTTGCATCATTTCCCCTGTTTTATACTCTCCTCGCATAGACTACAGCTGAGAGTTTTAGAGAAAAGGCGCTTTCGGCAAGTGCAAAGTGGTATTGTCATGTTGCTACTGGAGCTGACTCTGAGAGCCAAGAAAATAGGACAGAATAAAAAGGAAGTAAAATAAGTCATAGTGAAACCTTCTCCCTCAGAGGAAGGAAAGCAAACATTGAAATATTGCTTTTTCCTGGCTGCTTATTAAAGGGGAAATTTGCCTACTGTGCTGGAAGAGTCTTTTATTCATCGTTCTGTTGATGTGAAGCATCCAACTGGAGGTTTGTTTTTATATGCATAACTCATTCTGTTTCTTAAGGTGAATTCAACTGACAAGTGGGTATTGAACAGAGTCAGCATTTCTCTGATTAAAAAAGATGTTGGTTCGTTTTCATCTTCAATAATTTAAATTAGACCCCCTGAAACTGTTCAATTTAAATGTTTGCAGCAAAGTTCATTCACATTTATGAAATATCTGAAGTCATTACTTATAGGAGAGTCTTATTTTATATTAGTAATGGATCAACTTTTTAAAGACAAAATGCTACTTGGATATTTTGTGCAACTTAACATAGTTTTTGTCAATTTTGGAAATGTTTAGGTCCAGGGCATTGTAAATTAATCAACTAATATAAAAACCCTGAGTTTATAGGTATAGAATTGTAGTGCCACATTGTGCAATTAAATATCCCATATTCTATTTTCATAAGTCCAGGGTCATTGGTCTAAATTACAATTATATAATTTCTGTTATGATTGCTAGTGATTGGTATAATTTGACTAATTATTGCCTAAACAATGAAAGTTGGCTGGGACTCAAACTGCAACAAATGCTTTTTTTTATGTGAGAGGAACAAGGAAACTGAATGCTTTTTTTTTCTTTTGTCATTCATTGAGGGGCTGCAATTAATCATAAATATTGAACTGGGAAGAGGGGGATAGAAAGCTTTCTTTATTTTCCAGGATCATCTTTCTTGGGTAGGATAGAAGGCAACCCTCCAGAGAAAAATAAATGACCATGTTTAGAGAAACATCACTTTGACTGACTAATTGGAAGGATGGTGGGAAAATCCCACAGGAAATGGTCCGGAGGAGCCTGTGACTTTTATAGTCAATACTCTTCTTAGGCAGAGCAAACATTCCTTTTAATGGCATAAAATCCATTTAAATTGAAAATACCATCTGCCTAACCTTCTAGTCTGATCACAGGTTCAAGAATAACCACTGCCAGATAAGAAAAGAATAAAATGTTTCATGAAATACAGGGTGAACTTGTGTCTAGACAATAAGAATGTGATTACAAATGAGAATGCTGCCTTTTGAAAAGGTACTTGTACTTCTAGGTAGTTTTATATATTGCATAACTTACTAAAACCTTCTTGGCCTTTCCAGTATTTTCCAGTAATTTCTTTGTCTGTTTTGACCATAAGCTTTGAATAAGTTGATTAAAAGAGAAGTTGGTCGTTGTCACTTTCCAAAGGCTTGAGATCCATGTGCATGCACAGAACCCCACAGAACACCACAACTCAGAATAGAAAGGTTAGGGAAGAAACTAGTGGGTACCATTTGGCTGTTCCCATGAGATCTCAGGAATCACACAGTCTTCCTGGGATTCCTTAGCATCTGTACTGAGGTGAGAGATGGGGTATAAGGGAGAAGTTTCTGCTGGAACACCACAAGCTCTCAGTTCATAGTTGGCAGCAAGTTTCTTCCAGGCACATCAGGGCAGTGAGATCTTCCCAGATAGACATGAATTCTGCCTGTCTTAGGTCCTCTTCTTATAAATTCTAGATGGAGAGTTCTCCCATCTTCCGCAACCCTTTACAAGGATCTCTAGGACTTGGTATGTGCTCACAAGAACCATAATTCCCTGCCTCTGAACTTTATGTCCTCAATGCTAGAAAAACTTCTATTGAAAGAAATAACAGATTAGGTTGGGCATGTCTTCTATGGTGGTATCACATTACAAAATAAATAGTATGGTTTCTGAAGTACTGCATGTAATAAATTGCCTTTAGTGCAGCACAATATAGTATAAATAAAAACATAAGTTTATTCAAATCTTATTTGAATGTTTTATGTGGCTTACCTTAGATAGGAATGTCTCATTTCCTTGACAACTAATGACAGTTAGGCAGAGATAAACTTACCTTTGTAGAGTTGGACTTGTCAAAGCAAAAGAGGCGTTTCCTTTTATTCTTCACTACTGGAAAGTGGCATATCCTGCTGTTTAAATATGACAGATCTGGAACCCAGCTACCTGGGTTAAATTCTGATCCTGCCATTATCAACTACCAATCCTTGGGTAATTTGCTTAATTTTTTGGAACCTCAGTTTCCTTATCTGAAAAATAGAATGTATAATTATATCTACCTCAAAGGACTGCCATGAAGATTAGCCAAAATCATTCATGTCAAACATTTGATAGAGTTTAGCTGCCATTTTAATGATGCTTTTCATCTACTTTGATATTTCTTCTTCTGGCCTCTCAGACACCAGAATTACTTAGAATTATGATTATTCAGAATTATTTAGTCTACCAAAATTCTGAGTACCTAAAGAACAACTCTAGAAAAAGTTACTTACCGTTTAGTTACAAAATAGATACATTTCCAACAAGAACCTATTTTCTTCTCTCTCTTTCCCCTCAGCATTGATAAGATGATATCTTCCAACCATAATTACATCCAAAGTTGTACAAGTGGGCCCAGACCTCTAAGAAGTTAGGTAAGTAAATGTAAAATTTGCAGGCCAAGCCATAACTTCTGAAGTCATGATTATAGAAGTCCCTGGACTGCTTTGAACATACTCTTCTCTTTTGTCTTGGTAGAGCAAGGTCTTAGTTCTACCAGCCCTTTTCAGTCTCTTAGAACTGGTTTTTTTTTTTTTTTTTCACTTCAGAAGATGCAGGAAAGTGAGAAGGCAGAAGGAGCCTTGGAACCTACATAGCCTGGTGCCCACTTGGTCGTTGATGGCTCATCAGTAGTTCAGTTCTGAAGTTCACAGTTTGAGTTGTGTGTAGATTACAGGTTATTAGCTGGATTTAAAAAAAAACAGAAAAAAAATTATTTGGCTTTTTGGGTTATAGAATTCACAGATGTTATTAAAGGTTAGTATAGAATATTTTAAAAATTGAATTATTGATCTAAAAAAGTAACATTTTTCATTTTAACTTCTGAGTTTACCTTACAATACAAGTAAATAGGCTGAAGCAATATTAAACTCTTTGACTGCAGCATAAAACATTTTATCTTTCTTGGATGCTACAAGATCATAAACTAAGGAAGTCAAAATCAATTTATGAACTCTCCAAGATCTTGCTAAGGAAATAGCTAGTAAATGCATAGAAAACATGTATTTATTCTTATGAAACATACAAAAATAATCTCAGTATACTTCCCTAAGTGACTCTACTATGCAATATAAGTTATGTAAGATTATGAATATATTGAGTTTACTTAATATGATACATTTGGGAATGGGGTATAATTGAAAGATTTGGGGATAAACTAGCATCAATTGAGTTGAAATGTTCCTTTTAAAATAAGAATTGTTAAATTATACTATAAGATGCTGGAGAAAAATATTACACACTATCTAAATATGAAATTAATGTCTCCCTCAACATTGTAATAAGTAGTGCCTTTCAACTTAGTTCATTAATTGAGTAAATTGTTTTAGATGATTCAGATTTTCCACATAATAATATAACTTTTCATTGTTTCTTTTGCCAAATTCTGCTGCTAGATTAGTGTGTTTGAGCAAGCAAATTAGTGCCTCCTAGGAAGGTGTTGCTAAGTCACAGAGCAAAGAGGAATATTTCAAGGAAGTAAACAGTCTTCTGAAGGTGCAACAAGTTCACTTCAAGATTTTCCTTGTAAAGTTGGAACCACAAAGCTCTTCTGCAAGGGGTCTTTCTTCCCATTTGTAAATTGTGACTTCATTTGTACAACTCATTTTACTTACTAAATTTGTCTCCATGGACACTAATCATCCAGTATGCCATACCGTGGGCATTTTTATTCGAGATGTAAATCAGCAATTCTCAACTTATTTTTAATATCTAGGAGCATGGTAATGTAAATCCGGGGATGTCTACTTCTTAAAAGAAAAAAAACTCAAAATAATTTTGGACCTCAAGATGCTAATGAAAATTAGAGTAAATGACTGCACAATAATGTGATTTCTAAGATTTAAAATATTATAATATACTTGAAACATTCTTAGCACAGATACAACTAACTGATTAAAGCAATTGGTTGCTAAGCAAACAACTGAATAGCCTTGATATAACTGAAGTCATAACTGTTTCCATCTTTGGATTCCCATTCCCTTCCCCCAAACCCATGACATTTGGAGACCTTGAGTTAATATTAGAAATTAGTAAAGAAATTAGACTCTGCTCATACATTTTATCATTGAAATGTTTAGGCTTTATAAACTATCATTTTAAAATGTGGCTTTCTCCAGCTCATTAAAATCATAAATGTGTGATTTTAGAAACTCTCCATTTTGCATGAGAAGAAATAAAGTTCAGAAAATTAAAAGAAATTATTTGTTTTCCAAAATTGTTAGCAATAAAATTTCACCTAGAATCAAGATTTCTCCGAAAAGTATTGTGATTTTTTATCTGTACCTGACTATCTCACTGGCATAGCTCTAAATATCTTAAAGTAAGTAAAAAATCAAGGGAATGGCAAATTTAGAAATGACAATTTGGAATAAGGTCTCTGATATGATTTCTCAAAGTGTGATCACTTATATTAATCACTTCAATGCCTATTAAAAAAGTAAATTTCTGCCCAGGTTCAAACCCCAGCACTGAAAAAAACAAATATTTTTAAAAATATTAAATTTCTGGACCATTCCTCAGACTTAATAAACCTTAATATCCAGGGGCAAGACCCAGGAATATGCAATTTAAATAGACTTGCTGGGTATAGTGGTACACACCTGAAATCTTGGCAACTCAGGAGAATCACAAGTTTGAGGCCAGCCTTAACAATTTAGAGACCCCACCTCAAAATAAAAAATAATTTAAAAGGCTGTATCTGTAGCTCAGTGCTAAAGTGCCCTGAGTTCAAGACCCAGTACTGACGTTAAAATGATGTTAACTCTCTAGGTAATTTTTATGTATACTAAGGCTTGCATTCCATACGCCAGTGTGTTTTATTGGAATATTGTTTAAAATGTTTTAAATTGGCATAATACTATAATACATAGTATATTATAATTATAATATTATAATACTATAATATATTCTTCATAATATTATAGTATTATGAAGAAATATGTAATGTCTGAGGTGTTTTACAGAGGAGACCTGTGTTGAAAAGGAAGGGCAAAGAGTTTGAGTTCCAATTCAGACACCACCATCTTGCAATATGGTCCTAGACAAGTTGCTTAACTCTCTGAGCCTCCAATTTTTCTTCTTTAAAATAAGTATAAGGCTACCCTTGCAGAATTGCTGAGAGATAATGGATATAAAATATATAAAATACCTGAAGGGAGACTCCCAGCAGTAGAGCACAGTAGAGCACTTTGCCTAGCATCCTCAGCACCACATAACAATAAATAAAATAAATAAATAAATATATATATATATATATATATATATATATATTTAAATACCTGGGAGGCACTAGGCCTGGCATAGTAAAAGGCATACAACTATTAATTACTGTCATTACCTAAGCTAACATAACTATTACTGCCAGGCCTCTCCCCCTGCCTTGTAAAGTGAGAATACACTGAATTCTACATTGTTTCAGACTTAGCTGCCATTTGTAGATTATTTCTGTTCTTTGATCCTCCTCCTATACTCTGTGGCTTCCTGCCTACCTCTTGGCCATTTCACTGTTCATTAGTCACCTCCAGTAGGAAAAGAAAGGGAAAATAAGAAATGCATCTCGAAACATCCATTTTCCTCTTTTGTTATTACTTCCAGCATAAGGTTTGGTTTCAGGGAAAGAGGCTGAATTACAGGCCAAAATAGCAGTTTTGAGTTTTGTGAGAGTTTAATTTACCTATTTTTTAGGTAGTCTCTTTTCCTGCTCTTGCAATGGATAAGTAGTGGCCATCCACTTGAAATGCCCTAATTTAAAAGCAATGTTTTTAACCAACATTGTACGAAAAAAAGGATATTTCTAAATGATTCATTTTGAATCATGTTTCTTTTCCTACTATTTAGGAAAACCAAGAAGATTCAGTTTAAGGAAACTCATTAAGATCCTATGGAGAAAGAACCCAAGTATGAAGTAGGTCAAACTGTCTCCCTGGTCATGCCCTTCAGGCACTGCTGACTAGTTTCTAGCTCAGCGGAGGTAGACCGGGTGTGGATGGATTCCTCCACTGCAGAGCTCCTCAGTTTGGGCTCAAACCCAAGGAGAAGGTGTCTGTGTGGAGCCTATAACCAGGAGTCTCAGATGTCCTGTAAAATGCCCTCAGTTTCTTCAGATTGGGATTTTTCCTCATGAAAAGCTTGATATCCCAGACACTGACACTGGTTGGAAAGGAGAGTCATAAAGGCAATCGCAGGAAGTGAGAGTCTCCAAGTCTCTGTAGGTGGTAACAACCCAAAATATCACACAAAGGTGAGTGTGGCAAGAGGGAAAATATTTCATAACTCTTTTGGTGTGTAGCCAGACTCTGACAGGAGGGCACAGGTCAGAGGTGGCAACTGTCTGGTATTTTCTTTTCCTGACTCCACCTTTGTCAGACCTAGATCCTGATGGACTGTCTGCCTGAGATGTGTGGCAAGACCAATTCACTTGAATGGCAGTTCATCGAGGGCAGGTCTTTTCATTCACTGCACTTGGTACTAGGTGTGGTTTGGAGGAGGTGTTTAATAAAAATTTGTTGAATAAATTGATAAATTAGACATTAGGGTGAAAAGATGTTTGTTGAAAGAGAAAGGAAGGAAGGAAGGAAGGAAGGAAGGAAGGAAGGAAGGAAGGAAGGAAGGAAGGAAGGAAGGAAAGGTAAAATAGAAGAGAGAAATTATGGGATAATGACTGACTTAGTTTAGCAAATCTGATTATCTGAAGAAAACTCCCTTTTCAGATAGAAGAAGGCATATGAAGTTCCTACTACTGCTAGACCTTCTAAATGCTGATGACTGATTGAATTGGAAAATAATGATAACAGTAATGATGATGAATAATAAAAACAGAAACAGCAACATCTAATATTTATATGGCACTTGCACCATGTGGATTATCTTTTCTAATCCATTTGTAAAAGTTAATGAATGATAATAAAAGTATAATGGCACATTGCCACAGCATTAGGAAGCTTGATATAATATGGTATCAAGGACATTTAGTCAAAGGAATGTGATGTTGCAGACAGGTCCTAAAGGCAGCAGCCTAACCTGATTTCTCTAAATAAAAACTATGTGTGTACATAGTACATGTACATGCTTGAGTGTATGAATGCATACATGTAAATGCATAAAGCCTGCTCAAAATTGTTTTGGTAATAACCTGGATTCAGGGAGTTGAGTTGCTAAGTAAAGCTAAGTGTAATTTTTACCTTAATACTACATCTTTCTTATTCAGATCAGTTTTCTGGATTGTTTCCAAAATCACAAATACAAAGTACATATGCATCTCCAGAAATTTCTCCTTTAGGAAAATGGCAGTATGCCATAAAAGGCGAAATACAGAGCATTAAAAAAAAAGCTAGCCCTGATTTTATAGATCTATTTTGTGATCCTTATTTTATCATGTCTGTTTGCTGTTTTAACATTTTGGCTCTTAAAGGTACTTTATTTAAATCCAGTGAAAGCAAACTAGAATGAATGGATTGTAGCGTCCTTCAGTGTGTCCTCTGTGGAAAGGCCATGGACTTTGGAGGAAGACAGACTTGGATGGTTTGAATTCCATCTCTGCTAGTGATCACCCATGTGACCTTGGATAACTTCCTTAGCAATCAGGGTTCTCCTCTGCAAAGTAGAAAGAAATATAACTTTTGAGAAATGTTTTGAGGGTCAACTGAGATAATATATCTTTGCATGTATGTATAGATGTGTATGTAATTACACATACATGAGATATGAACATAATTCCTTCCCTGTAGCATGGTCTGTCTTACCATCTCAGCGTCCTGCATAATATAGGCAGCCTGATAGCTAGACATCTCCAAAACTTGAGTCTCAGGGCAGCCCCTTCTTTCTCTTTAGACTGTTGTAGCTACATGTAGATTTTGTACACCAGCCTGCTCTCTACATTGCCATAAGCATTATCTTACACACACACACACACACACACACACACACAATTTACTCTACTTGCTTCTTAATTTTCTGCAGCCTACAGAACAAAGTGTAAGCTCCTTGTTGAAGGATGCAAAACTTCCTCATCTAGCTTTAGATCTGGGACTCCTTTCTTGCTGATCGTGAATTGTTTCTTCAACTTTGCCATGCCTTTGTGTGTGTGTGTGTGTGTGTGCGTGTGTGTGTGCGTGTGTGTGTGTGCATTTTTGTGTGTGTGCATTTTGTGTGTGTGTGTGTGTTGTCAGCCTAGAATGGCCTTCCTCTCTTTTCCACACAACGAATATCCACTATTTCTTCTTTCAAGGCAAAGCTCAAATATTAACTTTTCTATGAAACATCTCTGGATTGGAGCTGTAGTTCAGCATCAGAGTGCTTGGCTAGCATGTATGAGGCACTGGGCTGGACCCTCAACACCACATAAAAATAAACAAATAAAATAAAAGTATGCTGTCCATCTACAACTACAAAAAAGTTTTTTTAAAATATCTGGATTGCCTGAAACCGAGTCAATCACACCCCTTTATGTCTTTCTGGCTCCCATAATTCTTTGTTTACATCTCTATCATAACAGCACTATGTGATAATTAAAATACAAACACACCAACAAAGCCAATTTCTAGATGTGTGATCTTGGACAAATACTTAACTTGTATTGCTGTCTTTATTTGAAAAATGAAGGCAATATTAGTACATACCTGATGGAGTTAAGTATTAAATGAGATAATCCACATAAAGCACATAAAGCACATTGTTGAGAGCCACAGCCAAAGGGGCCCCAGCAAACTTCCAGCTGCCAGCAAACTTCCAGCTGCCGGCTGATGATTGGCTCACAGTGGCCCCAGCAACATCTAGCTGATTGGCTCCTCTGCGGTGATGTTCATTGGGCTGTTTCCCTGCCCTTCAAGCTGCCAGCTGATGATTGGCTCACAGTGGCCCCAGCAACATCTAGCTGATTGGCTCCTCTGCAGTCATGTTCATTGGGCTGTTTCCCTGCCCTTCAAGCTGCCAGCTGATGATTGGCTCACAGTGGCCCCAGCAACATCTAGCTGATTGGCTCCTCTGCGGTCATGTTCATTGGGCTGTTTCCCTGCCCTTCAGACTACGGAACTGCTCATTGGGGGACTTCTTTGGCTCCGCCCACGCGACCTAGCCAATCGGCCTCAAGAGCAGGAGGATTGGGGGAGGTGTTGGTTGGTGTGTGGGGAGGCTTGTGGAAGCCGGTGGTGGCAGTTGGGCTCTGAGGGTTTTTCCTGAGGAGCTGTGTTGTTTGGCGTTTGTAGTTTTAAAAATAAAGTTTGTTTCTTTTGACAAGTGGCTCCTGAATTGTGCCCAGCCAGACTGCGGCAGCACATAGTATAGTACTTGGAACATGGTAACTGTAGAAAGTGTTCAGTAGTATCTCCGTTATAATAATCTCTTATAGGTCTTTGTTAATCTGTAAGATACTTCAGTTTTGCATCTGTACTATCTAGCCCAAAGCCCAGAACACAATAGGTATCTAATATGTTTGTTGAAAGGGAAGAAGGAAAGGCAAGCTACCTTTCATCTTCATTAGCAAAGAGAAAATGTTAAACTATGCAGTATTTATGAGGAAGGCTCATTAACTATCCTTTCTGTCACCCTTTAGTTAATACTTATAGAGCTTCAGTTTCACCAGCTATAAAATGTCAGTGACCCCCCAACCCCTGCCAATCTTATAAGATACAACATGCAAAAATTACAAGGCTTTAATGCCTCTAGATATTTCTTGGCTGTAGAAATTATACCAATACTGCTCTTCCCTAAAAAAAGGGAAGAAAAATTATGTCTAATTTTAAGAATGCATATGAGCTGTGAATTTTTAAAAATCTGGTAAAACCGAGGTCAGATAAGTCATTCAGTAGCATTTCTAGAGTCCTCCAAATGCTGTATGTGATGTCAAAACTTTTGTTTTAATGAAATTCAGTTATCCAATTATCAATTTTTTTCTATTCTGAGTTAAATGTTACTGAAATGAGAGTTTTCTTCTTATACTTGAAATTCAAAACTCAATTATCAAAAACAAACATTGTATTTCATTGTAATGAACTATATTAACTTCCTTTTTCCATCTATTTAAAAGTGAGCTTTGGCAGTTGATACCAAGAGTTTTAAGTATTAAGTCAGTTCATCCAACCTAGTTTATAATTTACCATCCTAATAGCTCTGCTGATTATTTCTTAAGCACTTCGAAAAAAAATTTAAAACTATTTTTTTTCTGAAATTCATGCTATGCATTCTTCCAAGCCTTTTCCTACATAGTAAATTTTTATTTTGCAAAAGGAAGATAAAAATACCTATGCTGAGCCTTTATTGAAGGTTTAAATGTGAAGGTTAAGTGAAAAATGTACATAAAAAATGTAGTGGAGTGCTTAGTAGACGCCCATTAAATTTTATTTTGTTTCTCATTGGAATTTTGTTTATGACACCATGTTTTACTTAGGTTCATTTGTTTACATATGGGTTTACTCCACTTATAATGCAAGCTCATCCAAGGCAGGGATTTGTGCCATGCTTGGTTTTGGATTCCTGGCACCCGGCACACTGCTTGACACATAATAGATATTTAATACATATTTATGGAAGGCAGGCAGACAGACATGCGGGGTAGGGGAAAAAAGAAAAGGAAAGGAGGAGAGAAAGAAGAAAGGGAAGTATTAAGTACTAGGAAAAGCTGAATATCATGGATAAAATCCCTATATCATTCAAGTTATTTTAATTATTTATGTTTTATCATAATAATTCTAAGAAATTATAGCATTACAAAACATATTTGAATACTACTTTATAGTTTTGAATGAAAACTGATATATGTCCTTTTTGTTTTATGCCTCTATATATGAACAAGCATTACTGAATGAAAATTGCTTGTCAAAAATGTAGCAAATGTGAGATGGGGCTGTGAGTTTGATGGCATGTGTCATTTATCTCTGCAAAATGTGAGGAGTGCCACCATGTTTCAGTTCTCTTCTATGCACTTAGAAAACTTTGCTGTCTGCAATCTACTTGTTCTGTGACCTAGTCAAAAAGATTTATCACAAGTAAAATGCATATGTTTGATGCCTTTTTAGTGACATGTTTGACACATAGTACAAAATGATACAATCTGTATACTGTAAAGTTACAGTGTATACAAATCAGAGATGTTGTGCTTTGGGGTTACATAATTCCCTGTTTGAAAATATTTCATCTGATATCAGGAAAAGAAGCAGCTAGTACAAAGAATAGTTTCAGCCTTCTCAAGTACGCCTTCCTTAATGTGTGCTTTGGACCCTAACTTTCTTTTTTCTTTTAGGCTTCTGGTTGTTATTCTTATTCTTTGCTCTTGGTTAACAATTGATGCATTCTGATTGTGTGTGTGTGTGTGTGTGTGTGTGTGTGTGTATGTGTGAAGTTTTAATCATAAAAATTTACATAATACAAAAAGAAGTATCATATTCCCTTTTGCTGTTCCCTATCTCATTTCTTTGTAATCCATCCATGTTCTGCCACATCCTTCCAAACCTTTTCCTGTATATTAAATTTAAAAATATATGTACACATTTCTAGATATAATCGCCAGCTATTATATTATTTATCAACATGCTTTTCACTTACTGTCTTGTAGATCATTTCACATACATTGAGATGTCATTATGAAGAGCAAAAGCTTCTTGGGCTGGGGTTGTGGCTTAGCAGAAGAGCACTCGCGTAGCATGTGCAAGGCCCTGGATTCGATCCTCAGCACATATAAAAATAAATAAATAAAGATATTGAGTCCAACTACAACTAAAAAATAAATATTAAAAAAAAAAAGCTTTTCGGGCTGGGGATATGGCTCAAGTAGTAGCGCGCTCGCCTGGCATGCGTGAGGCACTGGGTTCGATCCTCAGCACCACATAAAAATAAAATAAAGATATTGTGTTCACCTAAAGCTAAAAAATAAATATTAAAAAAAAGCTTCTCAAACAGAAGGGAAACAAAGGAGTGATCAAGCCATTTTGTTAATTCAATCACAAAGTTTAATATTCTAAATATTTGGGGTTTCCTCATAACAAGATTTGTTTTAAAGAGAAATTTAGTTTAAGTTTTATATGTATTCTATCATATGCCACATTGAAGGAGTTTAATGATTTAAATTAAATATTCACTTAAAAATTATCCCATAACATGGATTTGAAGGGACAGGCAAAAATGAAACAAAGTCCTTCTCAGTAAATTAGACAATTACAATCTGATTCTATTGAATCCCACCAAATGATTGATGCTAAATTTAATATGCGTTATTACCATATTAAATTTAATATGGTATTTTTTTGTTTTTTGTTTTTTTTGGTTTTGGAAGGGGAACAAATGCTTCCATTATTTCCTTTGTGTTAGAGAAAGGGAGGCATCTAAGGATTCTAAATTTTTAATTGCATCTTTAAGTGCTGAAAATGAGAAATTTAGGATACAATCCCATGGATCATGTTTTGTTTTTTTGGTACTGGGGATTGAACCCAGGAGCACTTCACCTCTGAGCTATATCCCTAGTCCTTTTTATTTTTTGAGACAGGGTTTCACAAAGTTGCTGAAGCTGGCCTTGAAATTTTGATTCTTGTGCCTCAACCTTCCAAATTGCTAGTATTATAGGTATGCACTACCATACCCAACTTGGATCATATTTTGAATATATATATATATGTATATACATATATATATATATACACACACACACACACACACACACACATACACACACACACACACACACACACCCCACACACACACTTTTTCAGTACTGGTAATTGAACTCAGGGTCCCTCTACCATGAGATACATCCCTAACCCTTTTAATTTTCTTTATGAGATTTGGTCTGCTAAATTGCCAGAGTAACCTTGAACTTGCAATCCTCTTGTCTCAGCCTCCTGAGTCACTGGGATTATAGGCATATACTACCATACCTCTCTAAATTATATCATTAAAAGGTCATGGAGATTTCAAAAAAATAAAAGTATATTATAACCTCTCAAATATGAAGTTACAAATAATTTTCAAAGGGGGTTGAGGAACCAAGGCAGTAGAGTTTTGGAAAATTATTGGACAATGGCTTAAATTATGAGCTATACCTCTTGTACTTTTCATGTATTCTCTCTGTACCCCCCACCCCCTAAACCTATCCTGTCTGCTGTGGTCACAAATGAAAGTTGACCTTCTTTATCACATTTATAGGTAAGCTTATGCTGTAGCTTCAAAAATCAGAAATTTTTAAAGTGGAAATCGGCACTCGGAGACCACAAATTCTTTTCTCTGTTTAAAGCAATAAAACTCTGAGTTGCAATCTAGTGTAACCATCAGTCATCTGCCTTTCTAAATGATTCCCAATGAGTTTTTTTTCTTTTTTCCTTTAATTTTGAAGATAATGATGGGTGATGAAAACAGATGAGATTAAATCAAATCAAAATTCAAATAAAACTCTCCCACACCCCGGCCCAAGTGCCCGTTTCTTGACCCTTACCTGTTAACCATGACAACCTGTTCTGATCCTTTAGACTCTGAGCACCATCACCCCCTTGAGGAAGCCTTCTTCAGTATACCTCCACTCCCAGGGGACAGTGTTGGTCTCTCATGAGAATCACTGTAGCTTGGCATTGTTTTTCTGTTTGTCTCCTACATTCAACAATGTCCTTATGTCTCCAGTACCAAGCACAACAGCCAGCACTCAGAGACTGTTGGCTAAATGAATGGGTCAGTGAACAACTGACAACATAAGCCAATTATTCCTTTCTTAGGTGTCAAAAGTAATTTTAATCTAGAGGAATAAAGATGGCTTAGAAGTCCCTAGCTGCTTTCTGAGTCCACATTAAAGTTATACTCATTTTACTTGTTCTTTTCAAAGTGACTATGTAAGTGGTATTTTGGTTTGGATTTTAAATGATCCCCCAAAGGCTCAGGTACCAGCTTATGGCACTGTTGAGAGGTGGTAAAACTTCAGAAGGTTGGGCCTAGTGGAAGAAAGTTAGTTCCTTGTGGGTGTGCCCTTGAAGCAAATATTGGGATTCTAGCCTCCCTGCCCCCTTCTGATTCCTAGCTGCCAGGACAGACTTTCTCTTTGCCATGTTCTCTGCCGTGATGTACTGTACCACCAGAGGCCCAAAGTAATGAGGCTAAGCAACCACGGACTGAATCCATAAGCCAAAGTGAATCTCCTCCTTATAAACTGATTTTCTTAGATATTTTGTCACATCAACAGAAAGCTGAATAACACAAGGAGTTAACCATTACTTTGGAAAATGACTACTGCATGATTCAGTGGTCATTGATCACACAATGGCATCATGACAGCAATTGTCCATCCACCATTTGGTAATTTGCTGGATTCTCACTCAGCCCATAGAAACAATTCCAAAGGTTTGTTTCAGGGTTCTCTGATCAACTGGAATTGGCCAAACTGATGTATAAAATTTTAACTTTGAGTGGGGCGTTGAGGGTTAGTGTCAAGAAACATTCCAAATTTTGCGTGTGTTTTGTATTCAGGTTTGATTGCCCTTTCTTATTTGTTAGGATGAGTGTAAGAATGGTAAGGCCTAGCGCTGGAGTTGTAGCTCAGTGGTGGAGTGCTTGCCTAGCATGTGTGAGGCATTGGGTTCAATTCTCAGTACCACATGTAAATACATAAAATAAAGATCCAACAACAACTAAAAAAAAAATTACAAAAAA
Organism: Urocitellus parryii; assembly: GCF_045843805.1. NCBI lineage: Eukaryota > Metazoa > Chordata > Mammalia > Rodentia > Sciuridae > Urocitellus > Urocitellus parryii. The sequence goes on from NC_135536.1 coordinate 44,287,542, forward strand.
AAAAAAGAATGATAAGGCCTATATTGGTATGCTATGAAAAATGCTAAACAGTGGTACTTGGAAAAATGGCTAAGTGTGTGCACTTTTGTAAAAGTGATTAAACTGAAACAGGATTAGCAAAAATTTAGGGTTCAAGATTAGCATTGAAATTAATTTCTGAACAAGCAGGTTGTCTTGTTTCATTTCATTGTTTCCTGTGTGATTCTGTAAAGATAAAATTAATTTCTAATTTTTTTAGCAGTACTGGGGATTGAACACAGGGTCTTGCATATGCTACGTGAGCGCTGTGCCATTGAGCTGCAGCCCCATCCCTGAAATTAATTTCTGATTTTTTTTTTCTTTTAACCTTGAAAACTAGTAGCGTGTCTCAACTTCTTATTTGTGTCTGTGTCTAGAATCCCATCTGGTATCCTCTTCATCATCCAGTGGCCAATCAAGAGCCTATTTATACCCTGAGTTTCTGACTAGTTACTTCTGACCCTAATTATCTCATGCAGCACTTTCCAGTTTGTATCTGAACCATTTCCTACTCAGTATATTTTTAGGAAGCTCCTCCTCTGCTGACTCTGCCAAGCAATCCTGGGAATGCTTCTTGAAGAGACTGCTCACAGCCTTGAATTTGAAAATGCTTAATCAGGATTCAAAGCCTGCTTCACTGGTATGGAGGGTTGTTTTCTGTGAATGCATCAATCTCCACACAGAAGAGTGACTTTGAAGGGGACTAACCCCTCATGGAGGCCTACAGTGTGGTTCCGTCCTCATACTTCATTCAGGAATGACACTGATGAAAAGAAGGAAGGGCTGAGGTGACACAAGCCCCAGTACTGTACACTTGGCTCTGTGGATGTTTTCTGGTTTAAGTTTCACATGTTTTAGACCCCATTTCTCTCTCCTTTCCATTAACTGCGAACCCCCTGGACCTTTATCATGCCTATCTCATCTTAAAAGGATTCCTTAGTTTCTTACTCAATATAATTTTTTTATATGTGGTTGAAATACAAACATACTAAACCCTTGTTAAACTGGTACTGATTTATTCTGGACAATAGCTCTATTGCTCCTAAAAAGAGAAAGCTACTCTTCCCAGCATGTTAGGTGCTCCCTTGCTCTTAAAACATTGGCTATCCTCTTTCTTGAAGTAGAAATCTCTTCATTTCTAGACCCCCCCCCCGGTGTTTTAGAATAATAAAAAAAAGGTTTCCTATAATTAAGGCTTACAACTATAGTATAGTGAAAAATAAAATGTGTTCCAATGGCCACATAAAATATTCACTGAGAGTTCCAAAGGAGAAGAGATGTGTGTGTGTGAAATTTTGATATTATATAATTGTGTCTAAAGTTATATTAGTTTTATATAAAAACTCATTTTAGGAAAAACATGGTCAAAGAGTAAAATCAATACTAACAATAAATCTAGAATCATGTTACTGAAGAAAAGTAAACATATCAAATAGGTCTATAAACATTAAACATGACTGGATAGTTTTAAATTAAACAGTATGATAATTTATTGAAATTTACTAAGAACAGCACCTATTAGAATTTTACTAACTCATTAACTCTAAAATTTTCCTGCAAATATTATTTATATTAGCAATAATAGAATTAATATTAAATTAATATTTTAAGGTACCATTCAACATTTAAAAAGCATAAAAAAACCTGATACAGCAGCATCATGATCTTAATCAGTTATACTCAAATAACATAAACTAGACAAATACTGACTTAATGGCATCAGTAATTAAGAAAGTGATGATTTTGGAGAAGGAAAATCATCTACAGTTATTATTTCAATACTTACTCATTGCTGTGAAGACAGCATAAACAGATTCCTTGAGTATGCTTTACAGAATTCATCTCCTAATGAGAGCCCGAATCTGAACTCTGTCACTACCTTACTTGCTATGGGATCCTTTGGAGAGACTCCTTTGGATAGACTCCATCTGTTTCTGTCTATAAATTGCTCAGATTATGGAATTTTTGTCATAGCAACCCAAATGGACTAAGACATTGACTAAATGAAATGCTAGTGAAAGCATTAAAAGTAGACATGTTGACCATTTATCATGGAGTCACTAAACATACGTGTATAGGAATACTGATAAATCTTTGATAAAAACAACTTCTCTAGCACAGAAAGCATATTAATATTGCTACATGTTGACACTTAAGTCCACATATGACATTTAAATCCAGCTGTGTATGGGTGCTAAATAAAGGACCTGATATAATCAAAGCTTTAGAGCTCAAAGCATTCTAAAAGATCAGCTAGTCCAATCTCCTTATTTTGCAGATGAGAAAATTAAGCTTTAAAAAAAGAGATGTTTTTCTCATGTATTCAGGGAGTTACTACAGATCCAGGAATGATGAGCTCCAGTTGTTAATTTCAACATGTGGATTCGAACCTCTGAGAATACTGACTTTTACTTGGGACCCTTAAATGTACACACTAAACACTGTCTAGATACTTAACATACCATATTTTATGGGTATAATTTTTCAAATGTGAGTAAATGCCACTGGTATTAACAAAATCTACTTATTCGTAAGTATGAGATATGTGGTATTTTGTTGTTGCTATTTTATATTTGTCAAAATATTATATGAAAACCATTGAAATTCTTTGAAGTGAATATGAAACTTTGGGGAACCATGGCACAATATCCCTTCTACTATTTATTAACACTTTGAATAATTCAAGATGTCACAAATACGAAGGGGATAATGATTTAATCCTTCGTTTATTTTTTAGTGTTGTTATTAGTTATGGGAACAGAAGACCAGTATTGCTGATGCAAAAGTTAGTCTGAGATTAAGAACTCAGACAAGTAACACAATGAAACAATATCATAGATAAGTGCTCTGACCCGGTGTGTACAGCATGCCACTGGAGCATTGTTTACATCTGGTCATACCAAGTAAAAAACAAGTTTATAGGCATATTAAGACACATGGAACATTTTATTTTATTGGCATCTTTCACTTGGCAAGAGAGGTATCATGGGAACACCCGTCTAGTCTTTTATCCTGACTTAACCAGCAACATGTCTGTTTATTATTTTAATTGGCACATAAAAGTCATACATATTGGGGTACCATGTGATGTTTTGATACAAGTAGGTACATTTTATAATATCCCAATCAAATATTTATCATTTCTTTATGGTGAAAACATTAAATTCAGCTTTTTTGAAATTAAATAGTATATTATTATCTATAGTCATCCTACAACTATGTAATAGAAATATCATTTTTCCTGAATATATCTTAGTATTCATTCACCAATCTTTCCTCATTGTTCCTTCTCCTTTATTTTCCCCAGCATCTGGTAACTATTATTCTACTCTCAATTTCTATGAGATCAACTTTTTTAGATTATATGTATTTGTCTTTCTTGGACTGGCTTATTTCACTTGACATAATAATGTCATTTACATCCATATTATTTTTTTAAATGACAACATTGCACTATTTATGCCTGAATAGTATTCTACATGCATTAGCATGTGCATGTGTTTCACATTTTCTTTATCCATTCACCCTTACATGGACATTTAGGGTTTTTTTCTATTTCTTGCCTGTTGTGAATGGTGCTGCAGTAAACATGGAAATGTGAAGGTCTCTTCAATAGGCTGATTTCATTTTCTTTGGATTTATACTCAGTAGTGGGATTCCTGGATCTTATGATCATTCTCTTTTCAGTTTTTCAAGGAACTTCCATACTATTTTCCCTAAGGCTGTACTAATTTATGTTCTCACCAACAATGTGTAAAGATTCTCCTTCTCTATGCTCTTTCCAGTACCATTTATTTTTTGTCTTTTTGTCTAATAGGTGCAAGGTGGAATCTCAATGTGATTTTACTTTGCATTGCCTTAAAATTCATATGGAACCACAAAAACAATCCCAAATAGCTAAAGTAATCTTAAGCAAAAAGAAGAAAGAAGGAGACATTACACTACCTGACTTCAAAATATACTACAAAGCCATAATAATCAAAATAGCATGGCATGGGCTGGGGTTGTGGCTCAGTGGCAGAGTGCTTTCGTCACACGTGAGGCACTGGGTTAGATCCTCAGCCTCACATAAGAGTAAATAAATATTTATTTTGTTTATTTATTTATTTTTTATAGAGATAGATATATAGATATATATTTTTTAAAAAAACATCATGGCAGACACACACATAGACTAGTGGAATAGAATACAGAGTTTAGAAGTAAACCTATGAATCTACAGCCAACTGATTTTCAGCAGAGATGCTAAAAGCATGTACTGGGAGATAAATATCAATGAATAGTGCTGGGAAAATTGGTTATTCACATACAGAAGAATAAAACTAGACCTTTATCTTTTAATATATACATATATAAATCAACTCAAAATAGATTAGACTTAAATGTAAGACCATAAACTATGAAACTACCAGAAGAAAACGTAGGACAAAGGCTGTAGGATGTTGGAATGGGCAAGGATTTTTTTTTTTAACAAGACTCCAAAAGCACAGAGGGGAAAAAAAGGCAAAAGTATATAAATGGAATTATTGCAAACTAAACAACTTCTGCACAACAAAGGACACAATAGAATCAAGAGACAACCTACAGAATGGGGAGAGATATTTGCATACTATATATCTGGTGATATACAAAATACATATGGAATTCAGTGATTAAAAAACAAACAATCTTATTTAAAAATGGACAAATGAGCTAATAACACATTTCTCAAGAGACATACAAATAATCAACAGGTACATGAAAATGAATGTTCAACATCACTAATCTCTCTGATTTTTAAACACCTCTACAGAAGCCTGCAAAACCTTACAGAATTTTTAAAACATCAGCACTGTAAGGACATCATCTTTCTTTTTAACTATGGCAGTGTAAGCTCATTTCCTTTTATTCATTCTTCATTGCCTCATTTATATGCTTAAAAATAGTTTTTCTTTTCTCAAGCAAAAGAATCCAAGTTACTTCAACTCTTATAGTGTGTATTTCCCATAAAATCAGAGCACTCAGAAGTATTTGTACTAAATTGTGCTCAATGTAGAGAAAGCAGCACATCACTAGATCAAAACATTCCACCACGAGTCTGCACAAAGGCAGGGTTTGAATGTGCCAAGGTTTTCCCTCCAGAACCTTGACAAGGGTGCTGGAATGCAAACCTTATTACCATTCAACAAATCAAGGGGGAATTCATAGTCAGAATGTTCTTAGTGTTTTCTCTGCTATTATATTCAGTAGGTTCCATGCTTACCTTATGTATGTTCCTTGTCCCCGTTAGCTTTCATGAGTTTTACCAGCATGTCAAAATAGACTGACTCTCCATATATGGAGAGCTGCCACTAGCTGTATTTCTCAAGAAACAAGATGCCAACAGGAGTAATGTTATATCAGAAAAAAGCCCAGATCTTTTTTAAGGCCTCCTCTCTAGAATCTGGGGGTGCAAATCAATTTTTGTATTTGGAAGAAAAAGTAAGATTTATTTTTAGGCTAACAATTTGGACACCCAGAAAATTCTAGTTCTTGTTTAAACAATTTTAGAAATAATACATATTGCTAAAAGATTATAAATATTATTTGCATTGAATCATCTAATATGTACAAATATTGTTTTTAATTCTGGAATCTCTGAATTTATTTAAAAGGGTCAATGCTTTAAGTATTTAACTGTATTATGACTTTATTTTCTTAACTACTATGACTACTTGCTTCTGCTGCTACTACTATTAATACCACCAAGAAAACTTGCTGTGTAAGAATTTTGTCTCCCTTGTCTTAAAACACCTCCCTTTATCACATTCCTTGGAATGTCCTGTGAAAAGTTTAGTAACATTGAAGGAAATGGAAACAGTATATGAGGGAGGGATGGCTTTTTTGAAATGGAATTTGTGGAATGCCCTTATTTTGGATGAGATTCAGACTGCTAAATTCCACAGAAACCCAAACAAAAACAGTTGTATGCCAGTTAAAACAAGACTTCACTCAGTCTCAGAATGGCCTGTGTCATCTGGTGGTAGGGCCCTAACCTGAAGACTACAAAAAAACCAAAACCACAAGACTACAAATGTGACAATAGAAGAGAAAAACAACACAGTTGATGCAAAGTACCTCTGACATTCAGAATGTGGGCTTTGAAAACACCCTAATCAGAAAACTGTTTTGAGGGGCTGGGTTTATGGCTCAGTGGTAAAGTATTTGCATAGCATGTGTGAGGGTTCAATTTTCAACACTGAATATAATATAAATAAATAAATAAATAAATAAATAAATAAAATAAAGATCCATCAACAACTAATAAAAATATTCTTTAAAAAAGTGGTTTGAGCAAGTTAGTTGGTCAGTTTGATAAAGGAGAAAGTGTTATCCATTCAAATTTGTTGCTTTCCAAAAGACTATCTTATCATGCTTGTTGTATTTAAAGTGAGAAATTCCAAGTGATGAAGCTATTATAATGTGACAGAAATTGAAAGAATTATTTGCTCGTCACTAAAAAATGTAATCAATAGGCCTACTTTGTAGTTAAGATTCAATCCTGGGGGGGGGAAATGATCTTGTTTAGACACAAATTATGCCTTTCATTTTTCTATATCTAACTTGAGCACAGTCTTTGGCACAGAGTGAGTGCAAATTGATAGTTATTAAATGAGAGAATGTCTCAAAGTACTACTCTAAAGAGAATGTCTACTTCAGAGTTAAAGCTTGTGTTGTATAGTACCAATCAGTGTAATTTTAAGGAATGTTTTGAATGAAAAGACATGATTAGCATGTGCAGATTAAAAACTGCCTTCTTTTTTAAATTCTAAGAAAGTATGCACACACATACACAAGTGTATATGAGAATGTAAGGTGAATATATACAAAAATGTATAAAACTAATATATATGAATTAATATATCATATGTAATAAATTAAAATATTAGTATATAAATAATACATATTATTTATATAATAACATATACAAAATAAATATATATATATACATGTATGTATATTTAGAAAATTTCTCAAGAGATAGCTAATATTAATATTTTGGTATATTTCCTTCAGGCTATTAAAATACATATTAATATTTTTGTATTTGTACAAATTGGGGTCATATGGAATTTCCAGAATATATAAAATCTCAGGTAGAGTAAACTAGAAATAATTACCCTATAAGTAGCTTATATGAAATACATATCACTTTTAAACAATAAGAGTTCTTAACAAAATGAAAAACTAAAACTGAGATCCGGATCAATGTTATAACTAATGGAGAGTTCCTGACTTTCTAGGTTGTCAGTATTCCTAAAATGTGTCTCCTTTGTATGAAGACTCCATCCATTTTTGAATGAGGACACACCCTCTTAGACATTTACAGTCTTCACTATGTCTTAGGAGAGTTTGATAGGCCAGTGTTCTAAGCTGCAGGTGTATATAATGGTATCTGATCAGAAAACATTTGCAAATACCTATTATTTCTGGTGATTTAGCTAAAAATGCTTATCCAAACAATGGGCTGTGGCGGTGAATTATAGTGAGTTAACTGATGGGATGATTGGGGAGGGTTAAGAGTTTTATCCTCAGGTGAATTTTAAGAATTGTCAGCAGCCTGTTCCATTACAAGGCAAACATACAGAACACTGTCAAAGCCAGACCTCTTTTATCAGAATTAGGATGACACTTGGGATATGTACCACAGTAACACGAACCCGCAGGCCTCACTGAGGATGTACACATAGTAAATCAAAAGTGAGTATCCAAACTGCAGTAACCTCTTTCTTTCTAATCCCTAAATCACTGTGGCACATGATTTCTTTGGGGCCAAGAAGTTGCCTTGCACAGCAAAATATTAAAAGACATGGTGATATCCTGAGATATCAAATGAAAAGATCACTTTGAGCTACTCTAAAATTGTACTCCTTAAAAGAGTTAACTTAATTTTTTATGTCTATGTATTTTTTTTTTTTTTTTGTACCAGGGATCGAACTCAGGGGCACCTAACCTCTGAGCCACATCCCCAGCACTTTTTTATATTTTACTTAGACACAGGGTCTGGAGAGTTGCTTAGGGCTTCATTAAATTGCTGAGGCTGCCTTTGAATTCTCAATCCTCCTGCTTCAGCTTCCTGAGCTGCTGGGATTACAGGAGTTCATTTACTCTCAAAGACAGTTACTAACTGAAAGTGAGTTAGACACCAAGAAGAAGGTTAGTTGGAGTCTCTCTCACTTTTGATAGATATGCCTCAAAAGTCCTGCTTGAAGGCTTGTGTTATTGAGATGGAGATTACAATAATAAGTGGATCAGGGAACAGATTGGTCACTGTTTAATAGTCTACACAGATTTTCTGATAAAATGAGTATATTATTTCTTTTAAAAAAGTAACAATAATAATAATGATACCCATAACTGGCATTCAGCTATCCTGTTTGAGCAAGAAAAAGTAGAGAGAAAAAGTCTAAACAACTACATATTGCTAAAGTAGATTAAATTAAGATAAACTAAAAGAGTATTTTCCTTCAAGAAAAGTCTTTTAAAAATTTATGCAAGTTGAGGGAAAGAAGTATTTCAAAAATGCAAGGAAATGAATCTTAGGAAGTATTGCAGGAAAAATATTAAAATAAAGTCAACAGTGCATTAAGAAGTTTTAAGGATTTGTTTAGAAAATTCAACCTAAGAACTTGATATCCAGTGAGGTTCAACTCAATTATAAGACAAAAACCCAGTTTAAAAATGGGCAAAAGATTTGAAAAGACATATTATCGAACATGAGATACCAGTGGCCAAATATATGCACATAAAAATAAGCTAACACCATTTATCATACAAGGAAATGTAAATTCAAACTACAATAAAATACCACTTCATTCATACTAGAATGGATATAATAAAGCAGACAATATAAGTGTTGGCCAGATTGTAGAAAAACTAGAACACTCATACATTGCTGATGGGAATATAAAATGATACAGCCACTTTGGAAAATGTTTGATATTTTCTTATAAGTTTAAACATAAATTTACTATATGATCTATCAATTCTATATAATAAGAATCTAGCCAGGAGAGATGAAAACTTGTGTCCATACAAACTTTTGTACATGGTTATTTGTAGCAGTATTACCCATAATGGCCCAAAGATAGAAACAATATGAATGTCAATTAACTGATGGATGGATAAAACAAAATACAAAAAAAAAATGTGCATTCATACAATGGAATGCTATTCAGCAGTGAAATGGAGCAAAGTGCCAAAGCAAGCTAAAACATGTATGAACCTCAGAAGTATTAGGCTAAGTAAAAAAGCCAGATCCTAAGATCACATATTGTATGATTCCATCAATAAGAAATGTCCAGAATAGGACAGATCTTTCTCTAAAGAAAGAAAGTTGATTTGTGGTCATGTGAAGCTAAGGATGGAAACAAGACTGACCATAAATGGGCAGTAGGGAGAAAAGACGTGGCCTGAATAGGTTATTAAACAGAGTTATTAAGACCCAATATGGGCTACTGGATGTTCTAGGTTGTACTGCTTAGGGGGCAAAGTGATCAGTAAATTTGGGGAGTTTAAAGAACTGTAGGCTTAGAACATACAAGGCAATCTTTTGCCAAAGAAGGTGCAGAGCCAGTGATCTTATAACATGAAGGGGACAAGTTTGTTCCAGGAAGTCTGAAAATTCAAACCTAATGAAATAGATTTTAGGAGCGGGATTTGAATGAACATAAATTTACTTGGTCTCATAAGGATGAAACTTTGTTGTTGTTTTGTTTGTTTTAATCCTTGTGGGAGGGATGGAGTAAGGACCCCAGACAAAACCAAAAGGAAAGCTAAAGCTAAGAGTTTTGTCCTGGGTGTGGTGCTCAGTGTTAATTAAGTGTAAACCAGGAAAAAGGGAAGCTTGATGTGTGGGCTAACCTTGCAAAATAACTTCAACTAAATGATGCTCCCGTGGCAAAGGGACAATTTTATAGTCAAGGAAACTTCAGCTCAGGGAGATTCAGTGATTTTTGAAGATCACAGAAGTTAAGTCTTAGCCCTTAGACTATTTCATTCCAGATATCAGGTTGCTGCAAACAGAACTAAGCAATGCCCAGGTTGGAACGTAAGAGGTGCAATAGTCTGGTGCAGTGGTTCATGCCTGAAATCCCAGCTACTTGAAAGGCTGAAGCAAAATATTGAGTTCCAGGCCAGACTGGGCAATTTAGTGAAACCCTATTTGAAAATAAAAATAAATAGGGCTGGGGATAAAGCTCAGCGGTAAAGCACCCCTAGGTTCAATCCCCAGTACCTGAAGGGAAAAAGGAAAAAGGCCTAAGAGATATTTAAGAAAGAAAAGATAGAGAATCAGTAGAGGAAAAAAATAAATTAAAAAAAAAGGAGGAAGAAACATCTAAAGGAAGAGTAAGAGGAGAAAAAACAGAAAGAGGAAAAGGGAAGGCTAAAAGAGAAAAATGAAAAGATATACATGGTAGGCAGTTTAGTTGCTTTAAGACATTTGCCTTATCTTGATTTATGCACTGTCTGCCTCAATTTTCAACCCCAATAAAACCCAATTTTTTGTTGAATAAGAAAATAATATGTTAATTGTAAAAAAATTAGAAAATAAAATCAAAAAGAAGAAAATGTTAGAGTGGAGGGTCGGGTTGTGGCTCAGTGGTAGAACACTTGCCTCTCACGTGAGAGTCCCTGGGTTCGATCCTCATCACCGCATTAAAAATAAATAAATAAAAAATAAAAAAAAAAAGAAAATGTTAGAGTGGTAAAGGGAACATTTTGTGGATGAGGAAACTTCAGCTCAGTGAAATTCAATGACTTCTAAAGATCACAACAGTAAACAAAACCCAAAATAAAATTCAAGTCTTGTTTTTAAGCATTTTCTTTTTACAAAAATCAGCCTTTATTGCTCTGTAGCCTGACTTTTTTTTTCCACATAAAATATTATGGCTGTTTTTTTCTACCTCAATAAATATAAATTTCTTAAATACAAATACTTAAGTAAATATTAATTTATTTAAGTATTTGCTTCCTTTTATGTTTAATTTTATAAGATTTGGATTATAAGATACATGTTGCTCTTTATAAATTTTTATATTACACTTATAAAAATCTCAGAATGCCTAATGTAATGTAATGTAAATACTCATGTGGAAAAGAATAAAAAATAATTATTGAATGTCCATTGCTGTAAGAACTAGAGCTCAAAACAAATGAAGTAATGACATAGCCCTGTCCTGGGCTATGCAGAAGAGGCGTGGGAAGCTTAGCTGGAGAGAGAAGATGAGTATTATTCCTTACTAATAGATGTATATGAAAGAAGCTGTGTCGTCAGAAAGATCACATGTGATTTGAGAAGTATAGAAGATTTAGAAGGATATATTTATTGAGCTAGAAAAATAGCCATGATATTTTTGACTTTCTGAAGAAATGCAGAAGCATGGATTGGCAAGGCAAATATTTACCATCCACGATAGTTTATAATAATAGGGAAAATTAACAGAGGCTTAATTGCAGAGTGATTAACTACCTTTATTGTTGATTGCAGAAGCTCTTACACTGCATCAGTTTTTAAAAATGTTCCCTGATGTTTCAGACCCAGAGTTATTTGTTGCTAGAAACTCATATTTACCTACTAGACAGATGCTATGTGGAGAATGTGGGCTGTACTTGGGGAAGGACATCTAACTCAACTTTCGCAGGCTAATTCAGCAATTTCTTTAAATGATTTTATTTTTTCCCAAAGTGATTATCTAAGCTGTTACTTCAAAACATAATTTAAATCCTTCTGTTAGCAATAAATTCACAGGAATCCATAAAACCTAGAGTGTTTCATAGTATTATCAAACATTTGTTGAGTTTTCTACTAACAATCTTCTAGCCACTGTATAGAGCCTAATATTTGTTATACCTATGTAGAGCAGCTCACGACCTAAATTTTGTCAAAACAGAGTGAGAATAAATTCACAAAAAAATCAAAATTATGTTCATATGGTTAAATAGTCAAGCAATACACGAGGATGTTTCCCATTGAAATGATTTACAAATATCTGTGGTAACAATATCAAAGAGAAAATTCAAATCCTTCAGTTAGCAACCCTTGCAATTATTTTTTAGCTTTATAGGGTTAACCTTATTGAGGTTGATTAAATTCAAGCTGTGATCTTTCATAAAAACTCAATGGAGGGTCCAGATGGCCCAACAATACCTCCTTTTGTGAGGAAATAACTTGAAGATTTTTGTCTAATTAAAGTATTTGTGCTGGTGGGACCTGAATGAATTGTTATTCCTTTAAGAAGAGTCTGCATTACAAATAATCTTCATAAAATACTATTTTAAAATGTAGTGCTGCTTTCACTATTTTAGTTATGTCCTAGGACCAGAGTGGCATGAGCATGATACCATCTTTGGGACTGAAAATACAATTCTGGAAAAATCAAGAAAACAAGGTTCTGTGGAACAAAGTGCCAGGAAGGTCAATGCATTACTTACTTTCCTCCTGTTCTAGGACCTTACTCATAATGACCTTAACTTGTATCAAAATATTTCCTATAGTAACAGCCAAGACATAATTATCACCCTTTTTTCCATGTTGAAACTATTGGTAGCCATAATACAAATCTGAGGAAAGCCCTTAAGCACCTTAACTCAGCAAATGGCTGCTATGGTTCTGGGTACATCATGATTTGCCTACCTGCAAGAATAACACCTCATCTTACCCTGTCTCCCCACCTGAGTAGTCCTAAATGTTCAAGACAGGGAGGAAGAGAATTATAAGCAGGAGGTGGAGATAGAGTAGGGGATGGAAATGAGAAAAACAGTAGGAAATTAATAAATAATCTTACAACTGCTTTGAGTATTTACTTACATCCTTATTGTCCAACTTTTTGTGTATTTTGTTAGTAATCAAGGTGACATTCTGAGATAGCTTGTTCCCCAAAAGCCTGTCTTGTATCAGACAGGCAACAATATTGGTGGATTTTGTCATAAGTGGAAAGGTCCTATATTTGACTTCTTGTGTTCTTGAGGCTACAGAAGCCAAAGTTGTTGTAATCAAAGGCTTCCAGTAGGGGGTGTAGCCGCTTCTATAGGGTAAGTTCTTTGGAAGCCACATCACACTCATGTATTTGAATATTGCAGTGTTACTCCTGATGGTAAAGGCTGGAATTATAACATTTTTTAAATGACTGTCACCTCTTTTGATCCAAAAAGACCATGCATATTAATACTTTATTAGGATATGTTGAAGAAGCAGAAATTTGTGGAGAAGAATATTTAAATTAAAAACCTAAACTGCCTGACTGAAATCTTATTCTGCCAATTTTTTCAAAGTAAACGAAGAACAAAGCTTCGGGTGATTTTAATTATCCAGTACAGCAGAACAAGTGCTTAAATTTTTTATTCTAGATAAGAAGAATAGCTGATATGAGAAGGCTTGGTAATATTTATTCCATCTCTCCCCCATATTTGCATGTGTATAAAGAATAAACTTATTTTTCCCAAAATATTCCCTTTTGAGTGGGGAGGGTAATGTTTTAAAGTGTGGTGTGGCTGTGAGGTGTGACTCCTGATACACTTTAAAAGATGACATTTATCTCCCCCCCCCATTATTTGTAGATACATAAGCAACCACAGATTTTTGGCTCCCAATTCCCATTTTCAGATTTCTATTGGTATAGAAAACAGTGAACTTTATTTTTTGGAAAAAGTAAGTAACATAAAAATAATACAAATTGTAGTTTACTTGTAGTTTTAGACTATTAATAAGAAACAAAATCCTAAATTTCTAAAATCCTATAATTGAAAACTACATCTTTTATCTCAATGTTCCCTTTAAACACCCTGACTTATTTAGCTCCAGTTTATAATAATATACGTTCATGGTTAAAATTTTTCTATTTAGGAAATAATTTAAAAATTGTCTCTAGGGTGGCCACTTATATAGTACTTAACATTAAATAACGTTATGACTTTGAATTGGCTTATGTATTTTATGGACTTTCAGTACAAAAATACAAAAAAATGCATTTTAATGCATTAACTTTCCTATATAAGTGGTTGAATACCAATGGGATTAGTAGCACATTTTGGTGATTTGACCTCCCTCTCCCCAATTTTCTTCTCTTTTTTTCCCTTTCTCCCTGTGTTTATTTTCATTGAAAGTTTTTTCCAGTGTATTTTTCCTTGCTTATCATTTGTACCTGAAAGAAAGAAGTACCTACAGATCTTAACCAGTCTTAAATCTGCTTGGTAACATTCAGATGCAAAGGAGTGGCTGGAATAAGGAATTACAGGGAGTAAGAGGCACATAGAGAAATTAGAAATGCCTTTTCTGCTAATAAGTTTACCTTTGAGAAATATGGAGAGTAGTGGGGCAGGGGGAAGGAACAAACGAACAGAACTTCTGCTGGAATATTGTGACAGATTTACTGACAAATATTTTCTAACAGATTTTTACCAACAGGCAGTTTTTGTTTTCTTTACTGACAGACCGTAAATGTACTCTGGTTGGCAGCAGCTGCACCATTATAACACTAAAAAGCAACCTTGGCTAACTTCAGTATCTTATGTAACACAAGAAATAAAGAATAACTTGAATTTCAGAGACTTTTTTTTAATGTTAACTTTACTGATGATAAACAATTTTCAATGCAGGATATAAATCTTTCTCCAAAGAGAAATTCTCTCCAAATTACTTTTTTCTTTTAAACTTTACAACGAATTGGGACAGATTAGTGTTTTTGCTCATTATTTTATCTACTGACAACTATTTCAAGACCTCTGTGTAAGACAGAGTCTGATGACCTTGGGAAAGTCACAGGACCTCAGTTTCTTTATTGGTAAGAGGAAAGCATTAATTTTTACCATTCTTTCTCCCTCTACCATTCAATGTCAATGCACAGATGAAAACTGCATGGAAAATCCAGTGTACCCCCAAACCAGTATTCAAAAAATAATGAATATATTTAAAGCAGTATAATAAAAGCCAAGTGGTGGATAGTTCTTAAAGTTGGGCTGCTGGTGGTGTGAGCTGGGGTCTTTTGCATCCTAAATTAACCCACTCTTCCTCAACTTCCACAAGAACCGACTGGTTCAAGGGCCTGCGCCCCGTGCAGTGTAGGAGAAATGGTCTCTTCCAGCCCTCGAGGAGTTCTGGTTTCTGGGGTGAGTGTGGCACCAGGTCCTAGGAGGGTGATGTCTATAAGTTGGCGAGCAATTCCCCAGGCTGAAAACTGGCAGCACACCCAGAAGCACACACGCGAACATGCCCCTGCGAACGAGCTTGGACACATACTTTCCTCCTTTGCATTCTTTAATGCTCAGAGACCATAGAGGGATTTATTGAGAAGCATTCAGTGCCCGTGCCATGTTTTACACCGGCTAACACAACATCAGGCTCCTTTTCAGTATTGCGGTTTGTTCTGAGTTATGGCCAGAAACAGAAACGAAGGAAAGGGAGAAAGCAGGGGAGGTTCGGAGACTACAGCGCACGGCATGCAGCTTCTAAAGCGTGGAGGATGGGATCGAGGAGGAGCAGAACACGGAGAAAGAGGAAAGCTAAGGGAAAATACTCACGCCAATGGGTAGAAGGGAAAAGGTGAGAAGGAATGGAGTAGGAGAGGGAACCAATGGATGGGAGAGGCGGAGGAAGAAGGGGGAGGGGCAGAAGCCAATGGGGGAGCGGGGACGCGGCGAGGACGCGCCCCGCGCGCTCGCTCCCCTCCCTCTGGCTCCAACGCTCGCGCCTTCCCAGGCTCCCGGGAGACGGGGCAGGGGCGGGGCCGAGCCGGGCGCGCGGCGCGGGAGGCGTCGCGAGGTGAGGGGCGGCGGGGGCGGGGGATTGTGGGGCGGGGGGCGCGCGCGCGGGCCCGCGTCTCCCGTCCCGGCTGCGCCGCCGCTCCGCCCCCGGCCGGGTGTGTGGCTGTGCACGCGCGCGTGCGTTCTGGTGGTGCGCGCCGGGAGAGATGCTGAGGTAAAGTTCGGGAGAGAGGGAGAGAGATCCGTCAGCGCGAGGGAACCCGAGTGGCCGCCATTACTGAGCCCGGCGCGGCGGCGGGTGCTGGGGAAGGGGGGAGGGAACGGGGCCGCCGCTGGTGGCTGGGAGGGAGGGCGGGTGGGTTACCAGGCTGCGGGAGCCGTAGGGCTCTGGGTTTCGGGGCGTGTGTATTGGGGAGGGCGGGAGGAGGTGGCTGAAGGGACGCGGTGCTCGGTGAGCGCGCCGGGGGCGAGAGGCGAGCTGAGTGAAGGAGGAGGCGGCGGCGGCAGGAGCGCTCCCCAGGAATGTCGCTGCCGCCGCCACCGCCGGGGCCGCTGCCGTTGAGGAGGAGCCGGAGGAGACCGACGTTGTTAGGTAGGACCTTGCAACCCCCAGCTCCTCGGGCCTGCCCGTCCCCTCCCCTCCCCGACAGGGACCCTCCCGCCGCCTGCTGCCCCGCTCGGTCGCAGCCGCCGGTTGTAACCAGTTCGGGGGGCTGGGGCCCCGCGGCCGCGGAGGGGAGCCCGGCGCCGCGTTCGGTTCTCGCAGGCCGGACGGGGGTCGGCTGCTGCGGCGGGGATACGGTCGGCTTGAAGGGCAGAGAGGCCGGGGAGGGGGCGCTTTCTCCACAGGTGACGGGGCTGGGGTCGGCGGAGGCCTGGTGGTGGCCCGGGATCGCAGCGGCCCCGCCAGGCGTCCGCTCTCGCTCGCCGCCCTGACTTGCCCTGGTCTGGGAGGGTACGTGGGGAAGGAAGGTGGCTGTGTCTGTTGGCTGGGTTGCTGCTGTTAACGAGTTCCACCTGGAAGAGGGAGCGGGGTGGGCGCAGATTCGCGGAAACAAGATCTCGGTTGCAAACTTAAACGCCTTTCAGAGGGATCGGCCCTTTCACTTTTTCCTTATCTCCCCGACTCCTCCCTGGGTTCTCTTCAGATTCCCTTCTGCTGCTTCAGCTTGGGGTAGGGTGTGAGAAGTTGCACTGCGCAACGAAAACACGGAGTCCAATCGGTTGACTTCATAAGGTTGGGGCTTTGCTATTGAGTTTTCGGTAGAATAACCTCTAGATTCTCCCTGTTTCCACTAAAGAAAAGTATCGGGGTGGGGGTGGGGAGCTGCGCGGGAGCGCGCGTGCACTTATCCACACATAAATACACACTCACACCCTCCCTCTACAGTGTTATTAGAAATGCAAGTGAGGTGGAGGCTGTGAGTGTAGCTGAGACCGAAAGGTGTTCGCAAGTGAGGGCAAACTATTCAGACGGTTAGTAAAATTCCAAGAAAGTTGGAGGGAAGACGCTTATACTTTTACCATATGATAGAAATGCAGTTTGGACCAATACTTAGAAAATGGGAATTTAAATGCTTTAAATCTACACCAGAATAGCCATACACCTGGGTTTGTGCGCGCATTTTAAAATTCATATTAACATCGATAATTTACTTTTTCCTTTTAGATAGGAAGCAGTGACAACGTTTTTTAAATGTTCGGATGTAAAACAGTAGAATACCTCTGTATTAACGAGCCTTTGCATGTGCTGCCTTCTACAGGTGTTGGGGGAGGAAGTAGGTTTGCCGGTTCCACTTAAATCTCAAACCAGTGTTCAGAATTTTAGGGAATGTTTATTTGTATTGAGGATCTCATTCACTTTTTGGAAGATTTCTCTAAATCTACATTTAAAATTACTTCTAGCAAAAATTTTATCTAGATGGCAGCTATTAGGAAAGATATTTTGGTTTAAAGCAGACTAGTAAAATGTGTTTGGAAATGTTTTACTGCAGATTCCAGTTATTCGTACTTTAATATGATAAGATGGTATTCTTATTCACTGTTTTTAAATATACATACTAATGGTGTAGGTAACCTACTACACATTTTTTTTTCCCAGAGCAAATTTTGCGTCCATTTTAAATTACTTTCTCTCTCTTTTTTTTGCTCTTTCATCTATTTTTTTGTAATTGACCCACATTTCTAGAATCTGGTAAATAGACTAGAGGAAGAGAGTGTTTGGGTCACCAAAGACTTGCAAAGGCATTGGAACACTTTATGACTAAAAATATTGAAAGGTTGGAATGCATAATATTTTGCCTTTCAAAAAATAGCGTAATAGATCTGATTGACTCAAAACAGAATCAGAGTACAGATTACAGGTAATTGTTGATTTGATAATTTTGCATAGGCTACATTTTTTAACCCAGATCAGCATCTTACTTTACAAATCTTTGTATATGAATTATTAAGAGATATTGGTAGTGGGATTGATTACACTTTGATACTAAGAATAGTTACAGAATTGTTATCTTTATCATTTTTTTTTAGTATCCCTCCATTTAAACTACTTTAGCAACTCAAAAAATGTGTTACTAATTTAATATCTTAGTTCTGTCATAAGGTATTTACCCTAAATGTTTTGAAAACCATCTCTCCTCCTTTCCCCCTTTTTGTTTGAAAGGTAGATTTAGTAAACACACACTCTTGGAGAAAATTGTTTTGACCTTAAAAGTTCAGATTTTCTAGTGAATAAAATATTTGCTTTCCTTTTTTGGATTTGAAGTTATGGTGCAGCTTAGAGTAATAGTCTTTTAATTGAAGAAAAAGTATTTTTCATTAAGATCGTACTTTCAGCATTAGGATGTAAGGTAAGTGTTGCCTTGGTTTTCACAGCTTAAATATGAAATAGCATAATAGGGATTTTCTTAGTAGTTACTGAATAAGTTTTATCACAACTTAAGTTCCACAGGTACTATTTGGGCTTTAAGATTCCATTGTTTTTTTCTTTGTACATCAAGAAGGGATGCAGATAATTGACTCCAGAAGCATTGTTCTGTTTTAGTAATACTAGGTTCCTGAAAGATGTCTGTAATATACATTTAAAGTTTACCAGCAGAATTTGATTTCTAAAAGAACTGTGAGAAAATTTGTTAAAGGATCCATCATTTGGTAATTTGAGTAATGAAGCTCTTATCTGTTTATGTGTAGACTTTGGTGGGTTATTTTATCCAACTAGGAAAAACAGTATTAGAAATTAAGAAAAATAGCTATATGTTCACACTTAAAATATGCTAAGAATTTTAAGTGTGAACTTTAAATGATTTTCAAATTCTGTTTCTTGGTTCCCTTTGTTTTTTTTCCTTAAATGCCTGGAGATTTCCTCTAGGAACAACCTTTGCAAACCAAGGCAGCTTCTATTTTTATCTATTACTTAAATATAAGAATTACTTTTTAAAAAGTTTATTTACGTTAAAAAATATTAAAACCAGATTTGTTATCATTAATTCAGATTAATTTTCTTTAGCACTTACTATGTGCCTCGCCCTAGGAAATTAAGATAAATTAAGGTGTAGCTCAAGCTTGAGCCTTAATTGGAGAGGTAGTAACTATAAAGGAGTAAACAATACTAAAAGATGCAAAAAAGAGAACTGCTATTTGTATCAGGGCCTGTTTTGTTTAATGAAATTAAACACCAATTTCACTGCTTTAACTACAAGAGGGAATTTGAATGTGTGACAAGCAAGGAGTCTTTTTAAAATTTTTCCCACTGTTTTTAGATGGCTCACTGTGGATTATAATGCCTGAGAATATGCAGTGAAGTGGAACGGATTGTCAATTTTTGACGCCACCTGTAGGATTCACTCCTTATATTAGAGCTAATTAATTGGGAAAAAGTTACATATAACTTTAATTTCATAGTTAAAATATGAATAATATGTGTCAATTGGTTAGATTCCTGTTTTTTCTTATGAAGAGTTAATGGTAAGTATCAGATTAGATTTAGCCTATTTTTATAATCCCAGACCATTATTTATTGAGCAGCTAGGCACTGTTGAGTGATATAACAAAAGAATAACATTACTTCATTAAAAGCTCCCGTTAGAGCTTACAGTTTTGATGGTGAGATCAAGAGACCACGTGTTAAATGCCAGTTTGGTACAGAATAGAAGCTCTCTATATAGGGAAGTATATTACTGATTTAAAATTTAGTTTATAAAGGGAGATAGGTAAAAGAGACAGTATTTAAAAGTAGGTAAAGATTTGGGGTAGTGGTGGGAGACACATTTAGGTACATTAATGACAGTTGGGACCAGAAGTGCTAGGAAGTAAGGACAAATTGGTAAGTGAGATGAAAATATAAGGTAAAGATGTAAGAGCATTAGTTTGTACCTAATAAGCCAAATTGAAAGGTTTAGGGAAGTATTAATGCAAGGATAATAGATGGGGTAGTGAAGAAAAAATACATGTAACTGCTTTTCTAGTTGCTGTGTTAGACATTGTCAGATAGAAAATTGTCCATTTTTCTCTACATCTTTTTCCAGTGCTATGATAATTCCTCTTTTGATGTCTTTATTGTTGACTTTAGATAACAAATAGAAAATTAATATTGCTATTAATCTGGGGAATTGAAAGATGCAGATTTCTACTCTTCTCTACTATGTTCCATTCTTCCCTGTTATTTGACTGTATAACTTTTCAGATGCTTTAAAGAATATTAAATGGTCTCTTGGATAATTTTCTTTGTTTTACAGTCTTGAAGTTTACGTTCTACATCTCTCTCTGTGTGTGTGTGTACGTACATACTAGGGATTGCACCCAGGGATGCTTTAACATTGAGTCACATCCACAGCCCATTTTTTCTTTATTTTCTTTATTTTGAGACAGGGTCTTACTCAGTTGCTTAGGTCCTCACTAAGTTGGTGAGGCTGGTTTTAAACTCATGATCCTCCTGTCTCAGCCTCCCAAGGCTGGGATTACAGTTACAGACATGCATCACCATACCCGGTTTGTGTTAGTCATCTTGACCTTGCCTCATTTCACTGCTAAAATTTAATTAGTCTTTGGAAATAATGCCTGAAACTTAGGTGATATCACCATTTGTTGCTAAAACTGAACAGTTATTAGGAAACACTGATTCATTTGTCTTTTATTTCTTATATTTAGTAGCCAGGCACTAAGTTCTGTGTCTTACATTACTCTTTTCAGTTCTATTATGATAGTTCAGGTACTTCAAGCCAGCAGTAGTCTTGGGCTTTGTGCCCCACCAAATCCAGTATTTTACTTCTTGACTATGCTTATTACAAGGTCCTGTTTACCCTTAAAGATGATAGTCATATTTTATCTTCAGCCTAATTACTTTCCAGTATGGCTCAGTCACTCCATCCTAATCACACACCTGGAATGACTTTAATTTTTAAACTAAATCCAGCCTATTTTCTAAGATTCACTCAAATCCTTTCTATTCACTGAAACTTTTTTTTTTTTTTTTTTTTTTTTGGTACCAGGGATTAAACCCAGGGACTCTGAACCACTGAGCCGATACATCCCCAGTCCTTTTTTATATTTTATTAGAGACAGGGTCTAACTGAGTTGCTTAGGGTCTCACTAAATTGCTGAGACTGGCTTTGAACTCTGAATCCTCCTGCTTCAGCCTACTGAGTCACTGGGATTACAGATATACACCACCATGTCTGGCTATTCAATGAAACTTTTTAAAAAATATTTTTAGTAGTAGATGGACACATACCTTTATTTTTATTTATTTATTTTTATGTGGTGCTGGTGCTGAGTATTGAAGCCAGTCCCTCCTCTGTGCAAGACGGGTACTCCACCACTAAGCTACAACCCCAGCCCCATCACTGAAACTTTTTAATCTATTTCAGGGTTTGTAAACTGTAGTGTTTTAACCAAATCTGCCCTGCTACTTGTTTTTGCATAATGACTTTTTACATTTTAAAATGGTTGTGGAAAAAACTATTTTGTTATGTGAACATTATATAAAATTAAAATTTCTGTGTACCTGAATAAAGGTTTATTGTAATGTGACAATAGTCATTCATTTTAGTAGTGACTACTTTTACACTATGACTGCATAGTCAAGTAGTGTAACACTGTATAGTATGCAGACCTTAAGTGTTTGCTGCTTGGCTGGCTCTTCACAGAGAAAAGGAAAAAATCAAAATCCTGATCAATTCCAGTTTGTACTTACCTTTCATTTCTTTAAATTCCTATTGTATTTATCAACTCCAAGGTGTAGCACATTACCTTTATCTCCTCAGTTATGATACTCTAAATATTCTTAAAAATATATAGTAGGGAAAGTACTTTTCAACCCTCAACTCTGCATTCTTTTTAAATCCCATGTTTTTAATTCTGTACCCCTCTTCCTGTGATTATTTGACCTCTCAGTGTTCCTATCAGCATATATTTCTCATCTTTTTAAAGTGGCTAAAACTTACTCAGTGTTGTTTACATTATGAATGATGAGTCCTCTGTGTATAGCATTACAATATCAAAGGTTGGATTTTGTCCCCATTGCTTTGTTCTAAGTGGGAAGTTTAAAAGGACTCAGACCTGTATTGGCTTAGTGTATACTTCCCTGTACATGCCTTTGAACCTTCAAAACCTTTGACATAAGGTTAAACAGATAGTAGCTAAGCACAGTAAATACTTATAGATTGTTTTTCTAGGTTGATGTAAATGAAATGACCTTTGGTTCTTCTATTTTCACCACAGAATAAGGAAGTAGACTGGGAAGAATTAGGAATAATTTATACCAAGACCTTAGGAACAACACATTAGAGGAGGATGTAGATTAAATAATAGGGTACATGGTTAACCTGTTTGGGAATCGTTTGATTGTTAGTTTTCAGATATTTTCACCATTGAAACTTTTTCCAAACAATAACTTGAAACGTCAAAAGGTAAAACAACAATTACATTTGCTGAGTAGGGTGTAGGAAGCTCATGGAGTCCTACCTGCTTGGATCCTCCTTAGAAGAACTTAAGTGGAATCTTGAGACTCACTGTTTAATGTGTGTTAATAATCAAACTATAGGTTTTTTTTTTTTAAAGACTGGACTTTATATAACACACACCCCTATATATATATTTAGTGGTAGATGGACACAATACCTTTATTTGATTTATTTATTTTTATGTGATGCTGAGGATTGAAACCAGTGCTTCACACATGCTAGACAAACGCTCTGCCACTGAGCTACAACTCCAGCCTCCTGGACTTTTTAATATTAGAATATTCTGCCATGTGTGATATTTGTTAATTGTGCCTGCAAGTGGGACATCAGGATTGTCTGGTGTTTTTAGAGTTGAGTGTTCCAAACCTGGATATATATTCATTTATTATTAATCAAATATTTATTGAGCTTTCACTGTATGCCAGGCACCGTTCTGGGTGCTGGAGATAAGGTAAAAGAAAAAAATGTCTAATATTTCCAGGTTATTTAGTTATACATAAATTGTTGAAATTTTTATTGGCTTTCTTTGTTAACCTGATTATTGTTTTGTCTAAAAACTAATTGATAGGAATGGTGACTTTAAGTTTCCTTTAAACTTACAGGTTGTGTGTTTATATAACAGAACCTTGATTCAGTGGTAAACTAAATTATGGAATGTGATTGACTCTCCTACAAATATTGTTAGATTACTTAATTACCTTACACATGCTAAAGTGTCATTTCTTTTTGCTCATCCTAACATTGGCAAATTTGTTACTGAAATTTTAACAACAATGAAAAAAGTAATACATTAGTATTACATTAATCCTTGCTTAGTATGTAGTTTTCTTTTTTTCTTATTTTTAATTAAGCTGTTTTGGACAACTTTGTCTAAGACTGTGAAGTACATACTATATATATTTGACTTAAGATAAAGCAGGTAATTATAAAACTTATTTCATGTAATTAGATCTTGAACATGTAATTTACTATAATATCTATGATTTTAAAAACTTTTTAGCCAATATTTTGAATTAACTATGTTTGGGATATATATATTTACCTTCATCTTATAAAATTTGTTTTATAAGTGTTGCATATAAAAATTAGGTGATTATTCTGGCTTAATGCATAACTATAGATTTAGTTTGCCTTTATTTTGATGCTTTCAATTTTAGTATTTTCAATTTTAGTATGTGTTAAGACTCGTGTGTCAAGTAACCATTGTATGGGAAGCACTCTTCTAGTCTTGGGATATATTAGTGTAATGAACAAAGATCTGTGCCTTTCTAGCCTTTTCATTAAATCTGGAGTTGAATGGGAAAAGTGATAGAGTTAATAACAAATAATAAATAAGTCTCTATCTTTGGAGGTATTGGGAAAAGTAAGTGCAAAAGTAGGAACATCCTTACCATTTTATGGTCCTCAATGTGACTGGAGCAGAATGAGAATGGGGAATATAATAAGAGTGCGCCAGAGAGGTAGGAGAAGAGTTGGAGAAGATGGATCTTGTAGCAAGTCATTGGAAAGATATGGCTTTTACTTTTACTTTTTTTTTTTTTTTTTTTTTGGTAATAAAAAGCACCGGAAAGTTTTGGACAGAATAATGGCCAACTCTGACTTAGGTTTTAAAAGGAATACTCCAACTGCATGGATATAAATAGATTGTAGGGGGAGGGGGAGATAGGAGTGAATCAGGGAAATTAGTCTAGTAAAGACTTTTAAGTAAGCTTGGGCCAGAGATGAGGGAAGGTAGGATGAGGTTATAATAATAAAGTTATCAGAAATAGGTAAGTTATGAGTGTATTTTGAAGATAGGGCCAATAGGAATTTCCTGACATAGCATAGCAATTTAAAAAGCATACTTTTTTTAAATTGCACCTTTTTAATTTTACTTTATTTTATTTTGGTACTAAGGATTGAACATAGGGCTGCTTAACTACTAAGCAACATCCCCAGCCCTTTTTAAATATTTTATTAGAGACAGGTCTCACTTGATTTGCTAAGTTCTTGCTAAGTTGCTAAGACTGATTTTGAACTCTTGATCCACCTGCCTCAGCCTTCCCAGCCTGTGGGATTATAGGTGTGCATCACTGCGCCCAGCTAAATTGCACCTTTTATTAATGAATGTGACAGTTTTGTAAAAAGACATAGAACAGTTTTATTTTTTTAAACTAATTCTTTGAAATTTAATTTTATATTTTAATTGATACATGGTAATTGTATCTATGGGGTATAGCATAGCGTTTCAATACATGTATGCAGTGTGTAATGAATGATCGAATCAGAATGATTGACATCTCTTTTTGCAGCCATGTATCATTTTTTTTGTGTCAGGAACTTTTAAAATCATCTCTGCTAGCTATTTTGAAATCACTATTGTCAACCATAATCTATGGTTGTATGTTCTATGTATGCCATAGAACATTAGACATTATTCCTCCTATCTATACCCCTATACCCATAAACCATCCCTTTCATCCCTCTTCCCATACCCTTCTAAAACTCTGGTAACTACTATTCTGTTTTCTAAAAATGTTTTGGTTTAAGTCCTGAATTATTAAAAAATATTTTTTCCACTTTGAGAGTTCTTGTGTAACTTTTTTTTCTTTTAATTTGCAGAAAGCCACTACATGTCAGTAAAATTCCATTAAAGGGAGCATGTAATGTTTGAATGGCCTATTGTAGAAATGGCTTCATTTTGATAGATAATTATAAGAGTTTCATGTATATAATGCATTGTCATTAATTTCTGTTAAGATAATATTTCCTTGAAATAAAACAAGTTTCTAAGGTCATCTTAAAGGCAAAATGAAAGACTGTATACTATTAAAAGCAGTACTAAGATTGGGCATGAAGAGGCTTTGATCCTACCAAATATTATAGTATCGTGTAGGTCATTGCTACTTTTGTCTTGGTTTTTTTCACCAGTAAAAGTAAACATGCTGTTAGAAGTTATGAAACCAAGGTACTGTATACAAAAGCAAAATTACATCAAAAAAAGAGAAGATGTGCATAGTTGACACAGTTGGATACTAAAAGTGATCATATTTGAAAGATACTTTTTTATCTTAACCTATATACGGTTGAAGATAGTAGTCATTGGTTTATTAATGGGAACATAAAAGACAGAAGGGAATTTTTTTATTCTTAGCACTGAAATTAAAAATAAAACTACTTTGGTTAGTTAATGGAGTACAGTTTTGATGTTAGAAGCCAGTGGATAATTAATAATATAACTATCCCAGTGTCTGAAATGAAATTCTCTTATGAAACTTTTAGGGCCAGCTTTATTCTTTAAAGTTTATTATATCACTTAACCATAGTAAAAACCTAGCAAAATCCTTCTGAGGTCAGTGCAGCAACAATTTTTTCTAGTCTAGGGTTTCTCAAACTTTTGTTTTTTAACTTTGAAACACTTCAAACTAAATCTTCTGAGTCAAACCTGTAAATTAGGCAAAGATGACACTAGTCATAGTTGAAAAGAAAAGGCAACTATTTGCCCAACATTCATCTTTCCTAACTCAAGGTGAAAGGATTTTTTCTACCATAATTTTTATAAAAATTACTGTGTGGTAATTCATGTCGTAAGCTCTGGGACTGACTTTAAAATACCAGCAAGCAGCTTGTCTGGCAGTGTTGTTTTTTTTAATTTTTTTTTTAAAGGACTTTGGTGTTCACTGTGTCTGATTGACAGATAGTTGTGAATTGGTGTGAAAACCATAAAACTAACAGAAAACTAACTTATTTTTTATTTGAACTTTAATATTCATGATTGGTGGATTGCTACTGTCGTGTTAATTAGGATGAGTTGAAGCCTTAGTACTAAAATTTAACTTCAATATAATAAAGAGTTTTAAAAGATAAAAAGCCTTCCAGTTTTCAGTGACCAATGACAGGGTGAAGAGTTAATGTCTCTAGCTGGGGTTGTAGCTCAGTGGTAGAGCACTTTCCTAGCAGGTATGAGGCACTGAGTTTAATTCTCAGCACCACAAATCAATCAATAAATAAATGATGTTTGTCCATCAACAACAAAAAAAGATTTCCATGTCTCCACTTGATCTTCATTTTTATAATTTTAAAACCCTTTTTGAAACTCAAACTTTAATAATACATTTTATGGTAGAGTGTTTTCATTTCTACTCTTAGCTTTCTAAAGCAATAAAGTATATTTCAGTATTTTGGGATTCATGCTATAAAAGACCAGAGGTGAGTCTTATTTTTGGTGGTGCTGAGTATTGAACCCAGGGCTTTGCACAGGTTAGGCAAGCACTCTGCAGCTGAACTACATCCTCAGCCCCAAGTCTTAACTTTTAATGAGTAAAAGTATCCAGAATTATATGTGTTCAGGTAAGAATATATAAGAAGTATTAATAAAGATGTTACAGTTTTGATAAGGATTAGATTTTAGTTGAAAAATTTCTTTAATATTTCAAGTTTTTACCACATAGTGGTGTTATTTTTCTGTTCACCTGTCTGTCTTGTAAACTGGAAGGCAAGAGACAGTCTTAAACATCTTTGAGTTCTTTTTAGATATAGTCTCTGAATTATATCTTAGATGTTTCTTTAATAAAAAGTTGTATTTCATTATATAATTCAAGTGTTGCTGCCATATGGTAATATTTATTCAGAAGTGAACCTAATACACATTTTGTTTTACTATCAGATGGCTGATTGTTAAAATTTAATTGAGGCTGATAGAATTAACTTATAAAATGTAATAATCTTCAGTTTTATTTTTAAAATTATTACAATTTTGCCAGAAATATTAGTCAAGCCTTTAAATTATAAAGACAGTTTCACCATTAGTATAGCAAATGTGCACTATAATAAAAATAAATGTTATCTTGCAATTGCGATCAGGGAAAAAGCCAGCAATTTGGAAGGGGAGAGCTAATACAGTCTTTCCTTAAAATATTTTGTGTTCTTTTTATATTTGTGTGGGGGGGTCTGCATTGTAAATAATTTTCATATATGTTGATGTACATGACTGAATATATTTTTTCCTATCTAGTGAAAGTTTAGGTGGTAGAAATGACATTGCTTTTAATTCAGCCTCAAAAGAATATGAAGACTCTCCAAATAAAACTTAATTTTTAAAAGTGATTCATTGCTTACTTGTAAATATATAACCAAAATTAAATTTCATAATGCTTGGAAGGATACTTAATGTGTCTGATAATGTTAAAAATTCTAAAAGATTGTCTCAAATATATAATCTTAAAATTATTTAGCTTGGTACTACTCAGAATATGGTCTTAAAGCTATTGATTACTCTGAAAGAAAATACAGAAATCAAGAACATTTAGAAACAGTTTGACAATAATTTTATATACCTTGAATCTAATTAAAATGCTTGTTTTTTAAAAAAATTTATTTTACAATTGGACTTATCCATATGAAAATAAAGATCTCTTCCATCTTAGAGTTTGAAAAGCACCAATCTACTTAACTGCTGTCGTTATTTATATTACCACTGACCTCCTCTTTCTTTTTTTAAATATTTATTTATTTATGTATTTTTTTAGTTTTAGGTGGACACATTATTTTGTTTTTATGTGGTGCTGAGGATCAAACCCAGTGCCTCATGTATGCTAGGCGAGCACTCTACCACTGAGCCACAACCCCTGCTCCCTCTTCCCTTCCTTTTTTTTCCGTTTCTCCCTTCTTCCCTCTTTTTTCTTTCTTGCTGGGGGTGAAATTCATACTACTGAGCTATACTCTCACCTCTCCATTTATTTCAATCCCCTTCTTTCAGTATTTTATATATTTGTTTGTTTGTTTGTTGGTACCAGGGATTGAACCCAGGGGCACTTAACCACTGAGCCATATCCCCAGCCAATTTTATTTAGAGACATGATCTCTCTGAGTTGCTTAGGACCTAAGTTGGCTGAGGCTAGCTTTAAATTTGAGATCTTCCTGTCTCAGCCTCCTGAGCCCCTGGGATTACAGGTGTGTGCCATTGTGCCCCACTAAATATTTGAATATTCTTAATTTGGGGCATAAAATTTGATAGATTCCTTAGAAGTTGAAACTTCCTGAGAAATTTAGATTCTGAAATCTTGTTAAATTCATATGAACTTTTATTCATTTTTATATAGTGCTGAGGATTGAACCCAGTGCCTTGCATGCTAGGCAAGCACTCTATCACTGAGCTACAACCCTAGCCTGGGAATAAATTTTGAGGAAATCTGTAATAGAAAGATTTTTGGTATTTTTTAAAAGTCACAAAGGAGTTGCTAAAATAACCAATGCATTTTAGTTATTACCAACATAGTCTTGCAGAAGGCAGGAAAATTAAGGGAGTGGAAAGGACTAGTTTTTTCAAATTCACAAAGAGTAATTAGAGGCACAGCGCACATTTGGCTAGTAGGCATTTTAGAGTGAAATATTATGTTAGGTTTTTGAATTTGATTATTTTATTGTCAGGTTTGTCTTAAAATTTGAGAGCATTTTGCTTTTTAATAGTGAGTCAACTGTTTATGTTGTGGTATCTTAAAATACATGTAACCTTATGACTAGGATTATTATTAACTTGCATAGTGCTTTTATGAACATCTTTAATATGGTAATTCAGTCTGAATAATTCATGATTAAGATTTGTCCTTTTCCTCCCTCTTTCTAGGAAGATGATCCATATGACCTTGAAGACCTTTGGCAGAAATGAGGGAAATACAAAGAACTAAATACAATTCTGAAATTTGGGACCTGTATTTTGAGATGATATTTTCAGAATGAGAAGTATACATGGTTACCTTTATGAATGTAGAGACATGAGAAAACTGTTATGATGGCAAAAAACAAAGAGCCTCGTCCCCCATCCTATACTATCAGTGTAGTTGGACTCTCTGGGACTGAAAAAGACAAAGGTAACTGTGGAGTTGGAAAGTCTTGTTTGTGCAATAGATTTGTACGCTCAAAAGCAGATGAATATTATCCAGAGCATACTTCTGTGCTTAGCACCATTGACTTTGGAGGACGAGTAGTAAACAATGATCACTTTTTATACTGGGGTGACATAACACAAAATGGTGAAGATGGAGTAGAATGCAAAATTCATGTCATTGAACAAACAGAGTTCATTGATGACCAGACTTTCTTGCCTCATCGGAGTACGAATTTGCAACCATATATAAAACGTGCAGCTGCCTCTAAATTGCAGTCAGCGGAAAAACTAATGTACATTTGCACTGATCAACTAGGCTTAGAGCAAGACTTTGAGCAGAAGCAGATGCCTGAAGGGAAGCTCAATGTAGATGGATTTTTATTGTGCATTGATGTAAGTCAGGGATGCAATAGGAAATTTGATGATCAACTTAAATTTGTGAACAACCTTTATGTCCAGCTGTCAAAATCAAAAAAACCTGTAATAATAGCAGCAACTAAATGTGATGAATGCGTGGATCATTATCTTAGAGAAGTTCAGGCATTTGCTTCAAACAAAAAGAACCTTCTTGTAGTAGAAACATCAGCACGATTTAATGTCAACATTGAGACATGTTTCACTGCACTAGTACAAATGTTGGATAAAACTCGTGGCAAGCCTAAAATTATTCCCTATCTGGATGCTTATAAAACACAGAGACAACTTGTTGTCACAGCAACAGATAAGTTTGAAAAACTTGTGCAGACTGTGAGAGATTATCATGCAACTTGGAAAACTGTTAGTAACAAATTAAAAAATCATCCTGATTATGAAGAGTACATCAACTTAGAGGGAACAAGAAAGGCCAGAAATACATTCTCAAAACACATAGAACAACTTAAACAGGAACATATAAGAAAAAGGAGAGAAGAATATATAAGTACCTTACCAAGAGCTTTTAACACTCTTTTGCCAAATCTAGAAGAGATTGAACATATGAACTGGTCAGAAGCTTTGAAGTTAATGGAGAAGAGAGCAGATTTCCAGTTATGTTTTGTGGTGCTAGAAAAAACACCTTGGGATGAAACTGACCATATAGACAAAATTAATGATAGACGAATCCCATTTGACCTCCTAGGCACTTTAGAAGCTGAAAAAGTCTACCAGAACCATGTACAGCATCTAATATCAGAGAAAAGGAGAGTAGAAATGAAGGAAAAATTCAAAAAGACTTTGGAAAAAATTCATTTCATTTCACCTGGACAGCCATGGGAGGAAGTTATGTGCTTTGTTATGGAGGATGAAGCCTTCAAATACATCACTGAGACTGATAGTAAGGAGGTATATGGTAGGCATCAGCGAGAGATAGTTGAAAAAGCCAAAGAAGAGTTTCAGGAAATGCTTTTTGAGCATTCTGAACTTTTTTATGATTTAGATCTTAACGCAACACCAAGTTCAGATAAAATGAGCGAAATTCATACAGTTCTGAGTGAAGAACCTAGATATAAAGCTTTACAGAAACTTGCACCTGATAGGGAATCTCTTC
This sequence comes from Urocitellus parryii, assembly GCF_045843805.1. Classification (NCBI taxonomy): domain Eukaryota; kingdom Metazoa; phylum Chordata; class Mammalia; order Rodentia; family Sciuridae; genus Urocitellus; species Urocitellus parryii. Next base: position 44,318,632 of record NC_135536.1, read on the forward strand.
TACTTAAGCATATCGGATTTGTTTATCATCCCACTAAAGAAACATGCCTTAGTGGCCAAAATTGTACAGACATTAAAGTGGAACAGTTACTTGCTAGTAGTCTTTTGCAGTTGGATCATGGCCGCTCACGGTTATATCATGATAGTACCAATATAGATAAAGTTAACCTTTTCATTTTAGGTAAAGATGGACTTGCCCAAGAATTAGCAAATGAGATAAGGACACAGTCCACTGATGATGAATATGCCTTAGATGGAAAAATTTATGAACTTGATCTTCGGCCAGTTGATGCCAAATCGCCTTATATTTTGAGTCAATTATGGACTGCTGCCTTTAAACCACATGGGTGCTTCTGTGTATTTAATTCCATTGAGTCACTGAGTTTTATTGGAGAATTTATTGGAAAAATAAGAACTGAAGCTTCCCAGATCAGAAAAGATAAATATATGGCTAATCTTCCATTTACATTAATTCTGGCTAATCAGAGAGATTCCATTAGCAAGAACCTTCCTATTCTCAGGCACCAAGGGCAGCAGTTGGCAAACAAATTACAGTGTCCTTTTGTAGATGTGCCTACAGGCACATATCCTCGTAAATTTAATGAAACCCAAATAAAGCAAGCTCTAAGAGGAGTACTGGAATCAGTTAAACACAATTTAGATATGGTAAGCCCAGTTCCCACCAATAAGGATGTATCAGAAGCTGACTTGAGAATTGTCATGTGTGCCATGTGTGGTGATCCATTTAGTGTGGATCTTATTCTTTCACCATTCCTTGATTCTCATTCTTGCAGTGCTGCTCAAGCTGGACAAAATAATTCCTTAATGCTTGATAAAATTATCGGTGAAAAAAGGAGGCGAATACAGATCACAATATTGTCATATCACTCTTCAATTGGAGTAAGGAAGGATGAACTGGTTCATGGGTATATATTAGTTTACTCTGCTAAACGGAAAGCATCAATGGGAATGCTTCGAGCATTTCTATCAGAAGTTCAAGATACCATTCCTGTACAACTGGTGGCAGTTACTGACAGCCAAGCAGATTTTTTTGAAAATGAGGCTATCAAGGAGCTAATGACTGAAGGAGAACACATTGCAACTGAGATCACTGCTAAATTTACAGCATTGTATTCTTTATCTCAGTATCATCGGCAAACTGAGGTCTTTACTCTGTTTTTTAGTGATGTTCTAGAGAAAAAAAATATGATAGAAAATTCTTACTTGTCTGATAATACAAGGGAGTCAACACATCAAAGTGAAGATGTTTTTCTACCATCTCCCAGAGATTGTTTTCCTTATAACAACTACCCTGATTCAGATGATGATACAGAAGCACCACCTCCTTATAGTCCAATTGGGGATGATGTACAGTTGCTTCCAACACCTAGTGACCGTTCCAGATACAGGTTAGATTTGGAAGGAAATGAATACCCTGTTCATAGCACTCCAAACTGTCACGATCATGAACGCAACCATAAAGTGCCTCCACCTATTAAACCTAAACCAGTTGTACCTAAGACAAATGTGAAAAAATTGGATCCAAATCTCTTAAAAACAATTGAAGCTGGTATTGGTAAAAATCCAAGAAAACAGACCTCCCGGGTGCCTTTGGCACATCCTGAAGATATGGATTCTTCAGATAACTACGCAGAACCCATTGACACAATTTTCAAGCAGAAGGGCTATTCTGATGAGATTTATGTTGTCCCAGATGATAGTCAGAATCGAATTATTAAAATTCGAAACTCATTTGTAAATAACACACAAGGAGATGAAGAAAATGGATTTTCTGATAGAACCTCAAAAGGTCATGGGGAACGGAGGCCTTCTAAATATAAATATAAATCTAAAACCTTGTTTAGTAAAGCCAAGTCATATTATAGAAGAACACATTCAGATGCAAGTGATGATGAGGCTTTCACTACTTCAAAAACAAAAAGAAAAGGAAGACATCGTGGAAGTGAAGAAGATCCACTTCTTTCTCCTGTTGAAACTTGGAAAGGTGGTATTGATAATCCTGCAATCACTTCTGACCAGGAGGTCGATGAAAAGAAGATGAAGAAGAAAACCCACAAAGTAAAAGAAGATAAAAAGGTAAGTGATGTTTATAAAGATGTTTGTTTTAAGATAATAGATTTGATATCAGTATCAATTTAAGATTTATTCATTCAGTAAGTATAATTAATAGCTTATTTTCTCAGTGTTTTGTGGGGGCAAATTTGTTTTTTTTTTGGTGCTTAATTAGTAGAATTTTGACTTCATCTCCTTCAGCATAAAAATTCTAGGTGGCTTTATTCTTTCAACAGAAACCCAGATATGGAGTGATCTCTTTTTTTCTATTTGTAATCCTGTTTGTGTTTTTCCTTTCTAACAACGAGTTTTGTGATATTAATTTGATTCATTTATTTTACTCAGGGATATCAATATAGGTTTAAAATGCAACAGTTTATAGTCTTGGAAATGTATTAACTTTTCCAGGAAGCTTCTTTGTGTATAGTACTATACTGCCTGAAAACATGCAGAGGGATTTCTTAAATTTGAATTGTAGAATTTGGACCAAGTAGCAAGTTTTCATCTTTTACATTTTCAATAGATGGTTAATTGATCTGATGTTATGAAGCATGAGAAACCTAAACATACATATATTAAATGTTTATGTTAAAGTGGTATTTCAATGTATTGAAAGTTTCTCCATCAGTTAATTCCATAGTCATATAAATTATCAATACATATTTACTACAGGTGATTGTTATTTGGCTCAATTAAAGGTATGAATATTTTGATTAAGTTTACTCTAGATAGTTTTCCTGCATATGGTAATTCCCCGTTATAGTTGGATAGACTGCATTTTATTTTCTAAATTTAAGCAACAGTGTTTCTTTTATCATTATTCTTTTCACTAAGCATATAAACTTTTTAAATGAGACTCATACTTTTTTTTGTTTAAAGGTGTTTATTCAAACTCCAAATCAAATATTAAAATTTCAGACTTTAATGTATAAATATTGATACTGCATACTCTCTTTGTGGACATTTAAGTAATCACTCCTCTCTCCAATATCAAAATTTCTTTCAACTATAAACTCATATAGCACATACTTTAAAAAATTTTTTTTTAATTTTTAGTTATACATGACAGTAGGATATATTTTGACATGTATACATGGAATACAACTTCCCATTTTTGTGGTTGTATGTGATATGGAATTACACTGGTTATATATTCATATATGAACATAGGAAAGTTTTGTCAGAATCATTCTACTGTCTTTCCCATTCCCCTTCCCCCGACTCTGAAACATTTTGAGCCCCAATATGATACCACACATGGAAAATTCCACACCTGACCTCTTATGATGGGTATCAGTCAGAACAAATCTGGGGGTAAAGGGTGAAGAGAAGGTATTGGGGAATGAGATTGATCAAATTATGTACATGTACTTCCTACTGTTATGTATAATTATTTATCTACCAATAAAATAAAATTTATTATGCAGCCCCCCAAAAATGCAAATGCACTAAAAATATTGTATAAAATTACCTTAAAACTATATTGTAAGGTGTATATGAAACAAATAAATTTGGTTTTAGACTTGGGTGTCATCCACAAATATTACATGTACATGCAAATATTACAAAATGGGAAAATTATGTACATGCAAATATTATAAAATGGGAAAATATTGGAAATCCAAAACATTCCTGGCCCCAAGGAACACAGCCTATATTAAGAAAACTACTTGATACTTATTAACAAAAATAAAGCATCCACAGTCTTTTCCATTTTTAAATTGCTTTTTATGTGTGTGTGTTTTCCATTTTTGTTCACAAATCTAAATGTTTTGGTAACTTTTAATTTTGATATTGTTTCCACTGGGGTAGTAGTTGCAGGAATAGTAAAGTTTTTGTACAGCCTTTACACATATTTATCAGTTGTTTACATTTAGTTCCACTTGCTTGAACAGTATGTATATTAGTTTGTATGTTTTTGTTTGTTCTGAGCTCTTTTAAGATTAAATTGGAGATACTAGACTCTATTCCATAAAATTCTTCATCATAGCCCCCTAAGACAGAACTGTTCTCTTTAATAGCAGTAGTACAATCATACTTTTCCATAGTGCTGTGTAGTCTTTCAGATTATACTTGTAGTCATTACATAATTTTCCATTTAGCAAATTTATCAAAACTGGTTGGTTAGATTTCCAAGTCTTACTTTTTTATTTATTTATTTTTGCATTGGCCAGTTTGCATAAACCAGTGTTTTTTTTAGAATAAATATACAGTTGAATCAAATTACTACATTCAAAATGCCTGAATATTTCAGATTGAAATGTATTATTACTACAGTTCTTAGGAGTGTTAAATTTCTCAACTCTTGAGCACCTTGAGGAGGAAAATGTGCCAGCTTTATGTTCTAGAATGTTTAGCACAGTCCTTAATTCCCTTTAATTAATGATGTTATTTGAATTGAATGTTAGTATGCCTTGAATTGAATTCGGTCTCCTCATACCTGATTATATTTAAATCACTATTATAAATAGTGATTTAAATTATATTTCATTGGTTCTAAAATCCAGGTTTTTTTTTTTCTCATTTTTGAAATCTGGACGTGTCCAACAGTTGATAGCATATCACAATTTAAATGGTGCAGGTTTTATTTTTATTCTTTTTTAGAGAGAGATAAAATAATAGTGCTGCTAACAATCACTAGCATCTTACATTCACTGAATCTAGTATTTTGTAATTATTTGCTTAGTACCTCTCCTTAATTGGTGTCAGGCTTTTCCTCACTTGCAGTGAAATAGTAACTGGGTTTTAACTCAGACTTTTAATCAGTGTTCAGTTGATTATACTCAGTCTTAGCTGTTTTGTAGTTTTTTTTTTTCCAGAATTGCCTTACACTTATAACATTGCTTTAAGTAGTAGATTCATGCTTTTTATTTAAGTTTGAACTCTTTTTAAAAAATATTTTTTAGTTGCGGATAGACAACTTTTTAAATTGTATTTATTTATTTTTACGTGGTGCTGAGGATCTAACCCAGTGCCTCACACGTGTCAGGCAAGTGCTGTATTACTGAGCAACAACCCCAGCCCCTATGTTTGAACTCTTAACACTAAAATGACAGGCCTCAAAACTTTTAGGTCTTAAAGTAATGTTAAATCCGGTGTCATAAACATTTGGTTTCTGGGGCTGGGGATGTGGCTCAAGCGGTAGCGCGCTCCCCTGGCATGCGTGTGGCCCGGGTTCGATCCTCAGTACCACATACCAACAAAGATGTTGTGTCTGCCGAGAACTAAAAAATAAATATTAAAAAAAAATTCTCTCTTAAAAAAAAAAAAAAACCACTTGGTTTCTGGACCACAGATCTCAAGAAGATAAACATAGGTTATAATGCAACATCATAGATAAAGTTTTATGCCAAAATTATTGTTTTGTGCTTTTATTTATCCATAGTGAAATGTCTAAGACACTTCTTATAAAGGGCCATTTATGTAACTATCCATGGCATTTTTCCATTACATTCAGTCATTACAGAATGACTGGAGCATGACTGTACATCTTAGTTTTGCCTAAAAATTGTTTTTGTATTAAAAATTAAATATTAAATCATCAAAGTTGCTTCTTTCTCAAGATTTTGAAAACTTGTATCCCTTAAAGAGGTGAAATATGGTAGCCTGGGACCCTATAAACCTGTGGTTTGGCCAGGGTTAGGAGAATGTTATTAGAATAATTGAAAGAAGCATAGTTCGTTGGTCAAAAACACATGGTCTAGAGACAGCCTTAAGGGATTTGAATCCAGGTTCAGCTACTTACTAGCTACGTAACTATATAACTTCTGTGTATGTCCATCTGGGAAAATGGAAATAATCATACTTACCAGGGTTGCTATAAGAAATAAGTTAATATTTATTTCAAATAGTGCCTGGGACATCGTAAAATTGAATAAAAATTACTTTCGTAGACAGGCATGGTGGCATATGCCTGTAATTCCAGCTATTTGGGAGGTTGAGGCAGGATGATTGTAAATTTGGGGCCAGCCAGGGCAACTTAGCAAGATCTGTCTCAAGATAAATTTTTAAAAGGCTTGTAGAGTTCTTGCCTAGCATGTGTGAAGCCCCGAGTTCAATCCATAGTACTTGCCCCACCCCTAAAAAAAATATATTATTCTGTGATAATGTAATCCAAATGTAAATATTTTATGGGAACATAGGATGGAAAGAGACCAGTAGTGTGTGGTGGTAGTTTTACAAAACTTGATGAAAACAGTATAAATTATCAGTTACAAATATTTTTGTTGGCTTCTAAAAAGATAAAAGATATTTTAGGTGGGGAAAATCACTTGTACAGAGGCATAAGTATAAGGCAAAGTATAAGGAAGATGTCCTAGTCATGGAATTCTGGAATAACATTACATTTAAAAGGGTTTTTTGCTAAACTGAAAAGCTAATTTAGAGCTGAAATTGGTTAAGCAGAGCCTGAGCCATTAAGGTCAGCTGTGTTGGAATTCAGGTTATACTAAGGAAAAAGATTTTGTATCAGATAGTCATGTTAAAGGACAGGTAGGGACCATTGAGTTATAAAATGATAAGAGTTTTAGAGACTACTTGAGAAATGACCAAAGCTAAAAGTTGATTCTTTGAAAAGACTAGAAAAGTAGACAAACCTGGTAAGATGGATGAGAAAAGAGAGAATGCATAAACACTGAGAATAAAAAGGACAAAACTAGAGATAGATCAGATTAGAAAGATAATAGAGTACTATAATTTTATGCCAGTTAGGCAAAATAAACTCCTAAAAGAAATACAATTTACCTAAATAAGAAAGCTTTTAATAAAAATATGTGAAAAAGCAGTTAAATTTTCCCACTAAGGAGATATCTGGCCCAGATAAAATAAATTTTAAAAATAAAATAAAAATTACAGAAGATTTTTGAGGAACAGGTCATTCCATTGTTAAAAAATTGTTCCAGAAAACAGAAGACATTTTTCAATTCATTCTCTTAAGTTATCTGTTTTATTTATCTTATTTACTTTTTATTTTAACAGTATTGGGTAATGAATCCAGGAGTTCTCTACCACTGAGTTGGTACGCCCCCTGCCCTTTTCTGTTTTTTTGTTTTGTTTTGTTTTGTTTTATTAAAGACGGGATATGGCTAAGGTTCTGAGGCTGGCCTCAAATTTGTGATCCTCTTTCCTCAGCCTACAGAGTCTCTGGGATTATGGGTGTGTGCCACCTCACCTGGCTTATCCTTAATTTTATAACCAGACAAGAATGATATAAGAGAAGGAAAATAGGGACTGGGTTGTAGCTCAGTGGTAGAGCACTTGCCTTGCATGCATGAGGTCCTGGGTTCGATCCTCAGAACCACATAAAAATAAATAAATAAAAATAAAGATACTGTGCCCCTCTACAACTAAAAAAGTACTTTAAAAAAAAAAGAAAAATACAGGGCTAGAGAGCTGTGGCTCAGTGGTAGAGCATTTGTCTGGCATGTGTGAGGCATGGATTCAATCCTCAGCACCACATAAAAATAAATAAATAAATGGAGATATTGTATCCATCTACAACTAAAAAGAAAAAAGAAAAATATATGTCTGTTTTATTCATGACTGAACAAAAATTTTAAATAAAAATTTAACCTTATAGTTAGGCTTTATAGATCCTTAATTTATTTTTTTGATTCTTAATTTTTGAAATCCAATAATAGACCATTAGAAATTTGCCAGGTTTTGGATTGGGAAGTGGGAATTACGACTTTGGTTATAGAGTTCAATGGATATGTTGAGTAGGTAGTTAAGAGCTCTCAGGAGAGATCTGAATTAGAGATACATATTTAGGAGACAATGAAATAGAGATGGAAATAGATGAAATCTCTTCGGGAGTGAATATAGAAGATTGCCTAACATAGGTCTCTGAAGAACTGCTAGTACTGAATAGCCAAACAACAAATAACTGAGATGATCCTTAATTAAGCAGACTGTAAGAATAAATCACTGTGGGTGTGTCTGAGTGGTAGAGCATTTACCTAGCATTTGTGAGGTCATTGGTTTAATCTGTAGCCCCACAAAAAAAGACAAAAACTACTAACCCTGACCCTTCTGTAGCTGGTTCCTCAGCTGTAAATTAGGTCTTAGAGTACTTTCCTTGGTGTTGTGGTAGGAACTAGAACTAGGTATTTCAAGTGCCTGGCATATCATACTGCTCAAAAATAGTATCAGGCCTGAAGTATCCCAGTGTACAGTATTTCAAAACAATCTTTTGTCCTATTTGCTGAATTAATCTCTGACACATTTCAAAATTAAATACTCCTATAATTTTTAATTGAGCTTATGCACATCTTTAAAGTTTTTCTTTTTCCCCTACCACAGAAAGGATCATTTTCTTTGCCTTCATTCTTTAAGATGGGAGCCAAAGTCTAGGAGTTAGGAATCTTCACTCAGATTCCTTGATCTGTAACTTCTGGGTATTAATGGCATCAAGGGAGTCATTAATGGGCTCATCCGTTTAGAATCAGAGAAAGGTTTATACTTAGCTATCTTTTTAATTCTCCAAATGAGTTTAGTGTTAGTTATGGGAACAAAACCTTAAATAAAAATTTAACCCTATAGTTTTATATTTATAAAATTATAGTAAATATTTTATATTTAACCTATAAGACACAAACAGTGAGAATTTTTTAAAAATCATGGCGTATTACCTAAATGTATCTCTGTAATTGAAATGGCAATACAATACCTAGTTTCACTATATACTTTTCTTTTTTTCTTTTTTATACTGGTAATTGAACCCAGGGGCACTTTACCACTGAGCTACATCTCCATCTCTTTTTATTTTTTGAGACAGGCTCTTGAATCTTACTAAGTTGCTGAGACTGGCCTCAAATTTGTAATCCCCCCCCTCCCCCAGCCTCCCTGGGTGCTAGTATTATAGACATGCACCACTGTGCTCAATTGCTGTACCATACTTTGATTCTCTGGTCTATTACAGTGAAAAAAGAAGTGCTAGCTGGAATCTACTGGATTGTTTTCATAACCTAATATTTGAAAAGCCATGTTTTAAGACAATGAAACTGAGAAAATTTGAGTCATTAATAAAATTGCCAGTTTTTAACTCCTGTTCAGTGTTCAGTGAAGGAGGGAAGTATACCTGTGTTCAAGCTGATTTTTTTTTTCAGTATCTGCTTCATTGTTGTCAATTTGGTTCAGCAAGAGTAAATGGTAAAATGCTTATTGAATTTTATGGTGCATTTGTGTAAGTCTTGTAATGATATTTCATTTGTAACTTCTTTTTAAGTTGCTTTCTTGTCTTCCAGGTCTTAGCTCTTTTCATCCTCTTATTTATATTAACACTTACCAAATATTATTTTGTACTCAAATATACTTTCCAGCCCTTTCTTTTCTCTGCATTTTACTGTGCCCTTCTTATCTAAATGTACTATCAGGCTTACAAGATTGCTACTGCTGAAACCAGGGTTTGAAGCCTTTTGGGGTGGGGTTATATGAAAATAGGACTTGAACAGGTAAACATTAGCAACTTGCAATGCCATTAATATAGTAGATGCTTTGGAATGTAGTAAATCTTCAGACTTATTTGACTTCTGAATTCTAGAACCTTACAGTCGTTATCAAGTAAAACACTTTTTAAAAAATAAATACCACTAACCAAACAGTGGTAACCACCATTTTAGTTGATTTCTAACTTGGTTCATTCCAGGTATAAAGTTAATGAAGTATATGAAAACATGTCTGTATTGAACTCTATGAAAATGCATAAGTTGTAGGGAAAATGTAGTTTGGGATTTAGTGTATATCCTTAACCAGAGGTTGACTATCGGTGTTCACATCTGAGATACATCAGGTTTTTGAGGTAAATTTAATTAAGGCTACATATGAATTGGATGTTAAGAGTAGAAAAATATTTACAGGTCTGGTGGGTTAGACTTGCATTTTGTTTTATAAGCAAGAAATACATATTTTAATTTTAATTTTTCTTAGTTGTAGATGGACATAATACCTTTATTTTATTTGTTTATTTCTATGTGGTGCTGAGGATTAAACTCACTGCCTCATGTGTTCGAGGCAAGCACTCTGCCACTGAGACACAATCCCAGCCCCTGAGCAAGGATTCTTTAACAAAGTCTTGATGCTTGAAAGTTTCAAAATTTTTTAAAAATTATTTTCTGGGTATTTCTTGCTTAGTTTTTATTGGCAGTTGATAAAATATGTCAGTTATATACATTATTACCTTTTGGACACAGCATTAAAAAGAGAGGGTCATCTTTGTATAGAAAGTTTTGGGGTGGTTGTGGGTTTTTTGTTTTTTTACTTTTAATTTTTTGTAATACTGGGGATTGAAACCATTGCCTTGGATATAATAGGTAAACACTATACCACTGAGCTACATTCCCAACACAATCTTTTTTTTTTTTTTTTTTTTTTTTTTTTGAGACAGGGTTGTACTTAGTTACCCAGGCTGGCCTCAAACTTGGAGTCCTCCTGCCTCTGCATTCTGAGTAGCACACATCACCATTCCCAGCAGGAAGTATGTTTAGAAGAATGACAAAGCTAGCAGTTAGCATCTTTTCTAGTCCAAGCCCTTCAATTAGCATCTTTGCTGTCTTGAATTGGGTCTGTGTCTACTCCTAGTCAATTTTTTCTGACCAGAGGAATAGAATTCACTACTGAATTTAGTTCTGAGCCTCTTTATCCCATGAGCTCTGGGTGAAGTTAGCTTTCCTCTAAATTGGGCAAAATTCTAAAAGATGAATACCGTGGTATCCACTATGGACAAAATTTAAAAACTGTTTATAGTTCATCTCCCTAACCTAGGGAGATGTTGTTGTGCTGTGATGTATGTTATGCTGTGATCAGTTGAAGTCAGTATAAATATATATAGCCTTGTTTTTGTAGAAAACTGGTAATAAAAGAATCTGCTTAATAATTATAAGTTATTTTCACTTAAGGAAATTGTTATTTTGATTAATAAGCATTTTATTGAATACCTGCTGTGCCTGAATATTGTTAGAAGCTAATAGAGGGATAACTTAGTCATTGGCTCTGCTGTCAAGGAATTCAGCCTAGCAAAATTGATTTTTTTGAAATTTAAATATATTTTCCACAAGGTTTATCCAAACTCCTTTTCCTCGTATCTGTTTTATCTGAAAAACATTCACTGAGACTTTTTGTAATAAATATTTCTGTTGCTTTCTTACTAATTGGCTAAATTGCTCTATTTCTGATCATTACCTAGATCTATGATGTTTCTGTAAAGCTAAAATTGATTTCTTTAGTAGCATTTCTGGTGCTGGCCTCACTAACTTATGATATATAAAATTTAGGGATTCCTCCCAGTATTTTAACAGTCTGCTGTTTGCTATTTCTTTGAATTTGTTCTGTGCTATCCATTTGATCATGGTTTGTTGCTTTTCAAATATTTAAAATATAATTAGCTGTTTAATTTTAAAAGTGTATTTCAGATTCATGTATTTTATTGAGGATAATTTACTTATTTCTGCAGTGGATTATTGATTATTAGGAACATAGTTAATGTTTGTCAAAGAAGTGTTTAACTCCCATAACAGAATATTGTGTTCTATAGTCTTTATAGGTAAATTTATAGGATTGCCAATTTTATAAACTTCAGATTTGGTATACTACAAATTGTTCTACTCAATCCTAGAAGAGTTTTCTTTTTATTTTGTTGTTGCAGTAGATTCAATTTTATGATTTCTACCTCTATAATGTTTTCCTGCCATCTCACCAATGTTGTCAAGGAGTACTCAAGTAAATAAGGTTTAATCTGTGATTTTTAAAGAAGAGAAAGCCCAGTGGAAAGGAGGATTGCTTTTTTTTTTTTTTTTTTTTTTTTTTTTTTAATACTGAGGATTGAACCCAGGGGTGCTCAACTGCTGAGCCACATCCCCAGCCCTTTTTTATATTTAGAGATAGGGTCTTGCTGAGTTGCTAAGTGCAAGTGCCTCGCTAAGTTGCTGAGGCCGACTTTGAACTCAAGATCCTCCTGTGTTAGCCTCCAGGAGCTGCTGGGATTATAGCCGTGTGCCATAGTGCGTGGTGAGGATTGCTTTTTAAAAATAGTAATTTTTGATGTTTCCAGTCCTTAGAACAAATTATGGGTGTGTAACAAAGGGGTTTTCATGACTACATGTAACTGTTCATATAAGAGGTATACCTTGCATACTTTGTACAAAATAATTGTGAACTTTTGGAAGTTTGTTTTTAGCCTTTGAAAATCCAAGGAAAGATTTGAGTATTTTCCCTGGAAAAATGATCATGCACAAGATTTTACTGAAGTTTTAAGAGTTTCACATACTTCTAAAGACCTGTGGACCCCAGTTTAAGACCTCATTATAAGATGTGTGGGAAAGGAAGATACAATGAAAATTTTCTTCTTTCTTTGCTAATGCTCTGAATTCCAACCATTAAAGTAACAAAGAGTACTTAATGATGAGATGGGAAGCAAAGGGAACGACAGTGGTTCTAAGAATGAAATGTGAGGTATAATATAAAACTTAAACGTTCTTTTGAATATACATGAAAATATAAATTTGGGGAAGCAGGGTAGAAGTCTACCCATTCGCTTGAATTTCTTGAAACTGATGTTATTCTATAGTTTAATATATCTTCTTCCCCACCTAACATAATTGCTTTATATACAGTACACAAATTTTTGTGGTTTTTTTCCCTACATTGTAAACATTTTGAGAGCAGTTGAGATTATCATTCATCTTTGGGTACAGTGGTGTTTCCCAACCTTGAGTCATGTATGGATTTTTTTTTTTTTTAAGTTTCTCAGACTTACTCAGAAATACATCTGTATCCATTTTCCCAGCTTGAGTTCTTGATCCTTTTAAAAAAAAAATGTGTGTGTTTGTGTGTGTATTTTAGTTGTAGATGGACACAATACCTTTATTGTATTTATTTTTAATATGGTGCTGAGGATTGACCCCAGTGCTGCATACATGCTAGGCAAGTGCTCCTCTACTGAGCCACAACCCCAGCCCTTGGTCCTTAAGAACACAGTGGTTCTCAACCTGGGTCAATATTGCCCTCTAGTGAGCATATGGTCATGTCTGGAGACATTTTGGTTGTCACAACTGGGTTTGGGAGAGTGCCGCTCTACGTTGTAAGATTCACAGGCCACTTTTCACAACAGAACATCGTGTAGCCCAAAATGTCAATAATGCTGAAGTTGAGAAACCTTGGTGTAGTAGCTGGTCATTAAAGAAATTGCTGTGAGTTTTTAGAAGTCAATCATTCATGTCATGTTTGTACTTGTTCAGTAGGAAAAGCATTTTTTTCCTCATCTGTCATAGTTTTTACTTCCCTGTCTTTACCATGACTGAGTAAGAAGTAAGAATGCGCTTTTAGGAAAGTGGTGCTATAAAACCAGAGATACATGCTATTGCTGTTTATAATACTTGACTTTTTATTCAGCTATAAAGTTGTCACAGTTTTAGTTGAGGTTGTCATTACTTTTTTATCTGGATTATTACAGTGGTTTTTAAAATTTCCTAAGTAAGCCTTTTATTTTTAAGTAATTGTAGAGTCATACCATTGTAAGAAATAATAGAGATCGAGTGTACCATTTTCCTGCTTTCTCACAATGGTATAACAGTTTGGAAAACTAGTACAATGTCACAACCAGCATATTGACATTAATACAGTCCATATCTTAAGTTCCTCAGTTGCACTTGTACTCCTTTGTGTATGTCCTGCCTTCATCACCATAAATATCCTTTGTGTTATCCTTTTATAACCATAACCTCCTCCTTACCCATTCCCCCACCCCTGACTTAATCTGGCAGCAACTAATCTGTTTTCTATTTCTATAATTTTGTCATTTTTTGCCCCTGCCACCACCCCCAATCCACCCCGGTACTGGGGATTAAGCCCAAGGGCACTCCACCAGAGCTGCATCCTTAGCCTCCTCCCTTACCCCACCCCACCCCACCTTTTTTTTTTTTTTTTTTTTGATGACAGGGTCTAAGTTTCTCAGGCTGGCTTGGGATTTGAGATTAATTTGCCTCAGTATCCCACGTAGCTGGAATTATAGGCATGTAGCACCACACCTGGCTTATAATTTTGTCCTTTCAAGAATGCTATATAAATGGGATCATATAGTGTGTAACTTTCTAGACTTGACTTTTTTTCAGTCAGTATAATTCCCTTAAGATTCAGTCAAGTCATTGCATGTATCAACTATTCCTTTCTATTGTTGAATAATATTTCATGGTATAAATATATCAGTTTTTTAACCTGTTGAAGTACATCAAGTTATATTCAGATTTTAACAATCATGAATAAAGTTGCTATGAACATTTGAGAGTAGATTTTTATATGAAAATAAGTTTTCATGTCTCTGGGATAAATGCTTAAGAATGCAGTTGCTGGGTCATATGGTAATTTCATATTTACTCTCATGAGAAACTCTTGTGTTTTCCAGAGTAAGATGTACCATTTTAAATTCCTACTAGCAATGTATGATATATCTAGTTTCTCCACATCCTCACCAATATTTGTGGTGCAATAACTTTTTAATTGAGTTTCTCTGTTACATTCAACATTAATTCAAACAGCTCCTTATGTTACTTTGTAAGGGATAGTGATTATACAGTAATACTTTGTCACTTGCTCTACAAAATATATTTGTAACCTCTGTGTAAATTTCAGACTCTTTACCTAAAGCTGTTGCAGTATAGCCCTTGTCTACCCTTCTGCCTCCATTGTGTGCATTTTTTAAATTCCAGGAATACCCAAATAGATGTAAAATAGAAGCCCTGTCTCAGAGCTGATATGAAGAGTGAGACTGTGTACATAGCCTTAACTTGTGCAGTATATAAATGGCAGTTTCTAGTCCTTTTTCTGATATGATAGGTAGTAGTTAATAGGTACCCAAATATTTAAGTGAATAAATCACTTACAGAGCCTAGACTTACAGACTCCTTTCTAAATTCCTAAAATGTCCCTAGCTTTATTTCTTATATGAGGTTTACCTTTTTTTTTTTTTTTTTTTTTGTGGTGCTGGGGATTGAACCCAGGGCCTTATGCATGTGAGGCAAGCACTCTACGTACTGAGCTATATCCCCAGCCCATATTTTAAAGTTTAGGTTTATATTTTTAAAAAATAATAATAAAATTTTAAAAAATCTAGGTTTAAGCCTTACCTCTAGTTATTTTGATACTTAACATAACATTTTGATGGGGACTGAGGTTGTAGTGGTAGAGCACTTGCCTCGCTCATATGAGGCCCTGGGTTTGATCCTCAGCACCACATAAAAATAAACAACAACAACAAAAAACATACCATTTTATGTGTGCTGTTAAATGACTGGTAATGGGGTGTTTTACTCTTCATAATAGATTGTATATTTCTTGAGTATATTAAATTCTACTGGTTTTTGTATCCTTCACAGTAACCTAGCAGGTTATATTTCTCAGTTTATACACCGTTGAAAGCATCTTTCATTATATCCAAATGAATTTACGTAGAGCTAGCTGCTTAATTCTTACCATAACTTTATGACAAGTAATCATTCTTTTGTATGAATCTCTTTTCAGTTAAGATATGTAAGTTTAGGCATAGCTGTCTAGTGCCTTTAGTAGGAATGAAGCATTAGGGAAATGAAATGGTTTCTGTAAACTGGTAAATAAAGGAACAGCACAGAAATTTTACATGGTAAAGATTCTTCAGGTTCTTTTTTTTTTTTTTTTTAATGGTACCAGGGATTGAACTCGGGGGCACTCGACCACTGAGCCACATCCCCAGCCCTATTTTGTATTTTATGTAGACATAAGGTCTCATAGTTTCTTAGCACCTCACTTTTGCTGAGGCTGGCTTTGAACTTGTGATCCTCCAGTCTCAGCCTCTGAAGCCACTGGGATTACAGAACTGTACTACTGCACTTGGCCTACAGGTTCTTGTTCACAGTTTTGTTTGCTTCTTGTCAGTGTTTACTAAGTATCTATATTATTTCTTGTTCAAGTACCAAGAAACAGAAAAGTGACCAGATTCTACATAGTATTTTGATTTATGTTTTGAGCAACTGAGTGGATTTATTAAATCATAAAATCTAGAGGTGAGAGATCTCAGATGGGGGGGAGTTAAGACATCTATTTTGTGTGTTTTATGTTTTAAATATACCTATTGATATCCAAGTGGAATTAGTCTAAAAAATTAAATGTGTGAAACTGGTACTCAGAGGAAAAGTTATGAGGACAAAAAAGAATTTATGCGTGATTAGATAAATTCATCCAAGGGGAGATAGCTAGAGAAGAAAGGAGAGCTCAGAATCGAATTTGGCTAGAAAAAGGAAGAGTTTTTGGCAGATGAGACTGAAAAGAGAGAAACTAGTAAAGATGAGTACTCTGGAAGCCAAAAGAACAAGTACTTAAGGAGGAAAATAAGGATGGAGGGATTTTTTTTTTTTTAATTTCATAGTGTGGAAGTATCTGATCTTCACAGTCAGTTTAATGAGATGGTATGAAAAGCCAGATGAAAGTAAATTGAAGAGTAAGATGTGAAAAATCTTTTTTTTTCCTTGTACTTTTAGGGTCCTATGCAGAAAATCGTTGCCACATCAATATCTTAAAGTGCTTCTTCATTTACTTTCCAGAATGTCCAGGCTTATATTTAGGTCTTTGATCTGTCTTGAGTTGATTTTTGTACAGGGTGAGATATAGGGGTCAAGTTTCAGTTTCTTGTGCATGTGAAATCGTGTGATATTTATGAATAACCTAGTTTTATTAATTGTGTTAGTTTTCCCACCATATTTAAGAGGCTGTCCAATGTATGTTTCTCCAGTGAATGTTTTTGGCACCTTTGTCAAGAATCAGTTGTCTGTAGTCAGTCATTTGGGTTTATTTCTCATATCACTTCAGTTTCATTTGTCTGTTTTTATGCCAGTACCACGCTATTTTGAAATCAGATTTTGTGGTCCCTCTAGCTTCTTTCTTTTGCCCAAGTTGCTTCAGCTATTCAGGTGAAGTGGTTTTGTGTGAATTTTAGTATTGTTTCTTTTGTTTCTGAAGAATGTCACTGGTATTTTGATGGGGATTGCATTGACTCTGTAAATCCCTTTGGATAGTATGGACATTTGAGTAATATTTATCCTGATCCATGAATACGGGATGTCTTACCAGCTTTTTGTGCCTTCTTCAGTTTCTTTTTCAACAGTGTTTGATAATTTTCATTGTAGAGGTCTTTTACTAATTTGGTTGTTTATCCCTAGGTGGTTTTGTTGTTATTGTTTTGTAGCTATTGTGCATGGGATGACGTTCATGATTTCTTTCTTAGCAAATTTGTTATGGTGTATAGAAAAGCAGCTGATTTGTGTACATTGGTTGTGTATCCTGCTACCTTACTGAATTTATTAGTTCTAATAGTATTTTGGTGGAGTCTTTAGGTTTTTCTATATAGAGAGAATTGTATCATCTACAAACAGGAATAATTTGATTTTCTTCCTATCTGTATGTCTTATTTCTTTCTCTTTTCTAATGGTTCTGGCTAAAACTTTGGGTACTGTGTTGAATAAGAATGATGAGAATGAACACCTTTTCTTGTACCTGATCTTAGAGGAAAGATTTTCAGCTTTTTCTCATTAGCTATGATTGGCTGTGGGTTGATAATTTGTAGACCATATCATATTGAGTACATTATGTACAGTCCTTCTGTACGTACTTTGTTCAATTGCCTGTCATTTTTAACTTATTTAAGTCCCTTGGTTTAAATGGCATATGGTTAGTTGGTTTAGTTTTATACCAAGTCTTAGAATTTTATTTATATAGCTGATCTTATTCTATTTACACTTGTTTTTATAAATATCAGTTAGCCTTTTCCTTATTTTCAATTTTTATTCTTTGCCATCAGAGAAAAGATAAGAAAAATGAAGGTGCTATTAATTTATGGTTTGCTTATTTTTCTTTAAATATTACAAACCTATTTCAGTTTATTATTCTTGCTCAACCTACCAGTGTATTCTGATAACCTGTCATGCACTACTATAATTACTTTATCTCTTATATCCCACCCATTCCTCTTTTGGGGTAGGTTGAGAATTTGGTTTTGACCTCTTACAAATAATTTTTATATTTTGTAATGCTGCCTGGAAAATTATTGATTATATTATTACTTAGAATTAGTTTTGTTTCATTGTATAGTGTTCATATGGTTTTCATAGCAACATTTTCCAATATAAGTTCTTTTTTACTGATTTCTTCATTGTGTGTTCTTTATGATCTTTCAAGAAGGAGTTTATGCATGCTATAATTTAAATTTGATTATTGCATATTTGAAAATTTAAAAAAAATTTACAGCTGGTGGTTATGCACACCTGAATGACATATATATTGGCTAGGTAAAGAATTCTTGACACATTTTTTTCCCATGAGCATTCCTATAGGTGAATCCTGTGACTTGTACTTTTCCTGAGAACTCTGAAGCTATCTTTCCTGTTACTTTTCCCCACTGTTGTTTTTTTCATCTTGTCTGGAACCTTTAATATTCTTTGAGGCTTACTGAATGTAGCACAATATATCTCTTAATTTGATAATTCACTTCTGTTTATCTTTCCTTGTATATGGTAAGATTACTCAAACTATAAACCAAGCTCATTATTTTAGAAGAGACCTCAAATATGGGGGGGGATTTATTCATTTTTGTTCTTTTTAGATATACATGACAGTAGAATGTATTGACATATTATACATACATTGAGTATAACTTCCCCTTCTTGTGGTTGTACATGTACACTGGTCATGTAATCATATTTGAACATCAGAAAGTTATGTCCAATTCATTCTACTTTTTTACCTATTCCCATCCCTCCTTTCTTCCCTTCATTCCCCTTTGTCTGAGCCAGTGAACTTCTATCCACACCCCACCCCCATTGTGTGTTAACATTTGCATATCAGAGAGAACATTTGGCCTTTGTGTTGGGGGGGATTGGTTTTTTTCACCTAGCATGATACCTCCAAGTTCTCTCCATTTACCAGCAAATGCCATAATTTCATTCTTTATGGCTGAGTAATATTTCATTGTGAATAGATACCACATTTTCTTTATCCATTCTTTTGTTGAAGGATAACCTAGGTTCGTTGCACTGTTGTGAATTGAGCTGTAATAAACATTGATATGACTGCTCACTGTAGTATGCTGATTTGAATACCTTATGGTTCCATTCCAAGTTTTCTGAGGAATCTCCACACTGCTTTCCAGATTAGTTGCACCAGTTTGCAATCCCACCAGCAATGTATGAGTGTACCTTTTTTTTTTTTTGGGGGGGGGGGTTGAGTTCTTTATACAGCCTAGAGATTAATGCTTTGAGGTACAGGTGGCAAAGATTTTCTCTTCGTGTTCTTGGTTGTTTCTTTTGCTGTGAAGAAGTTTTTTAGTTTGATACAATCCCATTTATTGACTCTTGATTTTTATTTCTTGAGCTTTAGGAATCTTGTTGAGGAATTAAGTTCTTAAGTTCTTAAGCTGACATAATGGAGAATTTGGGCCTGCTTTTTCTTCTAGTAGGTGCAGGGTCTCTGGTCTAATGTGTAGGTCCTTGATTCACTTTGAGTTTGAGTTTTGTACAGGATGAGAGATGGGTTCAATTTCAATCTGCTACATATGGATTTCTAGTTTTCTCAGCACCATTTTTGAAGAGGCTGTATTTTCTCCAATGTATCTTTATGGTACCTTTGTCTAATATGAGATAATTGTATTTATGTGGGTTTATCTCCATGTCTTCTATTCTGTATCTGGTCTTCATGTCTGTTTTGGTGCCAATAGTATGCTGTTTTTGTTACTAGAGTTCTGTAATATAATTTAAGGTTTGGTATTGTGATGCCTCCTGCTTCACTTTTCTTGCTAAGGATTGCTTTGGCTATTCTATGTCTCTTATTTTTCCAAATGAGTATCATGACTGCTTTTTCTATTTCTATGAAGAATGTCATTGGGATTTTAATAGGAATTGCATTAAATCTGTTTAGCACTTTTGGTAGTATGTCCATTTTGACAATATTTAATTTTGCCTATCCAAGAACATGGGAGATCTTTCTATCTTCTAGGGTCTTCTTCAATTTGAGACCTCATTGGATTTTTAGGACCATTTGTATTATTTCCTTTTATAGACTGAATTCTTGATCTTTGGGATATGTTGATGAGCAAATCAAAATCTCTGCCCATATGTAGAGTCTCTATTGTAGCAGAAATTTCATGCATCATCTTTGTTTCCTTCCTCATACCCCTGAAACAAAGATGATGCATGAATAAATTTTATAATGTTGAGGAGAGAAGAATTAGATAAGAAGGATTGGAAGTACTGGGGAAGACAAGCAGTAGGGTTGCAGTTTGTGATTTTTAATCAGGTGATCAGTATAGGCCTCATTCAAAAGATAAAAGAAACAGCCATGCAAAAGTCCTAAGGTAGACCATTCTTTAGGTTAAAATAGAAGGAAATTTTTGTTGTTGTTCTGTTTGTAAGCCAGTAGTGATATGAGCAATATGAATAGATTTGTGATTTATACAGAAAAAATAAAAATTTTTAGATAGTTATACTGAAAAAGAAATCAGGGCTGTTAGTAAAAGTGCTCTTAATAAGCTCTTTGAATTTCTGAAAACTTTTTCTTCCTGTACTTTAGAGATTCTCAATTGGATATGCATAACAGAATCATCTTTGAAGATGCTTGCTATACCCTACTCAAAAAAGACTGAATCAGAATCTCCCCAATTGATTCCAGACAATTCATCTTGGGTTTTGAGATGAACATTCCTGGTTAATAATCCATGTTTTTCTAATGGTTTAGATGAAAGTTAAATTCTGAAAAAATTTTTTTTGTTTTGGTTTTTACTGTGTTGAAAATATTTTACAAATTTCTTCTGAAAACTGTCTTAATATTTAAGTCACAGTGGATTGGACAAATGTGGGGAAAATAGACTAAAATCTTGGCGCAAATATATAGCCTCATTATATAATCAGTAATCAGTAAATTATTCTTAGAAATATAGATGTATACAAAACCCTACTCTGTGTTTTTCTAGTTTGTCCCCTATATTGGCATTGAAAAATGATCTTCCCTGTCTTACTATCTAATTTTTCTCATCTCTCCCTATCTAGTCTTATGTTATTTTCCAAAGAGAACATTTTCTTCTAGTCAGCTAATTTTTTTCCCTATTCACTTTTTTGCCTCCATTGATCAGGTTGCTGCTCTTAGTAGAATGTAATGTGTCCAGTTTTCATGGACATTTCAATTGGATATGGCTTGTAAATATTTCCTTTTATCTAAACTGTGTGTTTATATTGCTTGATACTAATATTTTGAGGGAGATTAATTTTTAATAGTTTTAACTCAAATATGTTTTCTTATAGCAGAAAAAGAAAACTAAGAACTTCAATCCACCAACGCGTAGAAATTGGGAAAGTAATTACTTTGGGATGCCCCTCCAGGATCTGGTTACAGCTGAGAAGCCCATACCACTGTTTGTTGAAAAATGTGTGGAATTTATTGAAGATACAGGTAGGATAGAAATATCAAAACAAGATTTGATTTAAATTTTCACTTGTGCTACCCCAACAGTTTATCAAATGTTTGTGACTTGTTTAAGCTAAATTTTGGAAGAGGATTATAGTTCTCATTATTAGGGTTGAGTCTTATTTGTCTTGAGTATTAACTCTTAATATAACCACTTGATATTTGGAAGGAATTTTGTTGACCAGTAATGCTTTTGTTGGACTTCTCTTGAACCTAATAAATGGCTAAATTGATGCTAAAGCGTTAAACTTTATATTACTTTGAAATTTAGAATAACTTGGTTACTATCAACAGATCATTATTACTTGAATCAGTAATTTGGAAGTTTCCAATATTTTAAAATCTAATACTATTTGTTACCTATCTTACATGTGGATTATTTTCTTTTAAAACAGGCATAGTTATAGATGTATGAAAGGCAACTTATTATGATGTTCCAGTTTATTCAGCAGTTCTAGTTTGATGTGATTTATATGGTTTGAGTGGTATTTTCAAGAAATGTATAATTATTCCTACTTTTTAAAAAATAAGCTTGTTCTTATTTATTTTGCCTATTGTAAACTAAAAAAGAAATTGAGCTGCACAAGTCAAGAGGTAGGGTAGCAAAAGGTTGTTGTGTTAGAGTATATTTAAAATGAACACAAGTTAACCTTGGAACCTTACTGATTGAATGGACTAGAGGTTTTAATGGTTTGAAAATGTTACTGCTGTTGACCGGTGACGAGTTCTTGCTCCCCGATGTTGAAGAATAACACCAAAGAAGCACGCCGAGGCAAGGTCAGGGTAGAAATTAGAAATTTATTAAAGGACAGAAGAAAAGACTTCTCCCGGAGGAAGAAGGGGACCCAGAAGGTAGAATCCGTGGAAGTGCAGTTGTCTCCCCTTTTTATAGTTCTTTCAGTGATGGAATGTAGGTTGGAAGGGTTGGGACACAGGTGAGCCAAAGAAGTAATCTGGGCATTTCCGAGTCAAGTTTGCTGTTCATTAACATTTCTTTGGGATGGGCTGTCTTCAAATCTGTTGGGGGCTGTTCATTAACATTTCTTCCAGGTGGACTTTGGCCTAGGGCCTTTTCGGAACTTTATTAATATTCCATGAGTTGTCCTGTTTTCCCTGAGTCATTCCCAGCATGGCCTCCATTTTATTAATATTCCATGAGTTGTCCTGTTTTCCCTGAGTCATTCCCAGCATGGCCTCCATTTTAGATTTCACTCGGTATTAGACCCGATTTACCTAACTACACTGACTACCTAACTTTAAATCTGGCTTCAAAAACATGAGCTAAGGTAGTTCAGCTGTACTTAATGATCTCTTTTGATATATGAGCATTTTTTTTAAAAAGCATAACAATGTTGTATATAAATAAGCATGCTTACTTTTGTTCATATGTGCATCTTATCCTTTTAGTCTGATTGCCACCTAAGTTCTATACATATTGTATTGTCTCTATTGAGGAATGGTGCTTCTAAGTTTTAATAAGGGTGTGACATGTGGGTGGTTAAACTGTCACCTGCTAGTATTATAGTCTTCCTTCAATTAAGAAGGGTTAGTATAGCTGGGAGAGGTGGCACATGCCTGTAATCCCAGCAGTTTGGGAGGCTAAGGCAGGAGGATTGAGTTCAAAGCCAGCTTCAGCAAAAGTGAGGTACTCAGCAAGACCCTGTCTCTAAATAAAAATACAAAATAGAGCTGGGGATGTGGCTCAGTGGTTGAATGTCCTTGAGTTCAATCCCTGGTACCGCCACCCCCCTCCAAAAAAAAAAAAAAAAAAAAAAAGGGTTAGTTTACAGAACCTACATGGAATATGCTCTTAACTATTTACTTTTTCTCTCAACAAATTGAGAAGTGTGTTTCAAGCAAATTTCTTGTCTGTGTTTCTGTTCATCTTTAACATAGAAGAAATACAGATTCTTACAATATTACCTTCCTGCTTTAAACAGTTCTCATTTTTTCTTGTAATATAATTCCTTACTTACATATGTGACTGAGCAATTATAAAATACTTTCCTTTAATGGTTGAAACATAATAAAATGATGGGTTAGCATTTATTATTATAATTTTTAAAAATCTCATTTCTTGAATACTTTCAAAGTAGCTGAGTGATTTGAACAAAATGACTAAATTTGAAGTGCAGGGTAAAATGCGGTTCCTACCCAATATTTCTTTCTTTCTTTCTTTCTTTCTTTCTTTCTTTTTTGTCGGCACTGGGAATTGAACTCAGGGCCTCAGGCACACTAGGCAAGTGCTGTACCACTGAGCTATATTCCCAACCCTGTAGTCTAATTCTTAATACACTTGAATTAGTTCAAGTTACTAACTAGTAATCTATACTTAGGTACCATAGAATAGAATAAAAAATTAAAGCTAATTCTTCTATTGCTGTTATTTTAGTATAGTGATTGATTTTTTTTTTTTTTAATTAGTGGTTTTAAATTCCACCATACAGCTCTTGGTATGGACTATTGCACGGTCTTCTTATATTTAAGGTTCAACATGCAGTAATGGAAATATATTGCAGACACCCATTATTTTAAAATTTCATTTTGCTATTTATAGATTCTTAGATAGAGTAACAAATGACAAGTTTCTTGTTATAATCAGCTCTCTTTTTTAAAAAACTAAACTTTTTGAACAACTTTGAAAATATTAATGGTAGATTTAAAAAGTCAGTTTTATTGCTAGGTGCATGCCTGTAATCCCAGCAACTCGGGAGGCTAAAGCAGGACAATTGCAGATTCGAAGCCAGCCTCAGAAACTTAGTGAAATCTTGTCTTAAAATAAAAGATAAAAAAGAGCTGGTAATGTAGCTCCGTTGGAAAGCATCCCTGGGTTCAGTCCCCAGTACCAAAAAAAAAAAAAGTTTCATTGATATGTTAACATACAATATATTTCTGGTCTTTCATGATTAAGTACAGCATTCACTGTTGACCCTTTTTTTTCCTCCTCTGTGGTCCTGGGGATGGAATCCAGGACCTTGGACCTGCTGGGCAAGTGCTCTACCACTGAAATAAACCCCAACCCTATTACTTTTCTCCTATGCTTTTTATTAGGTCAAGAAAGTATTCTAATGTTCCTAGTTCACTGAAAGTTTTTCTCCCAAATGGGTCACACAATTTTCCGGTGTCTTTTGAGATGATCTTTGGAATTTTTTTACTCTGTTTATATGGTGAATTAGATTAATTGATTTTCTAATGTTAAATTACTGGTGCATTCCTGAGATAAATACCACTTTGTCATAGTGTTTTTATTCTTATATATTGCTGGATTCAATTGCTAAAATGTGAAGGATTCAAAGCTTCTATTCTGGTACTTATGTAGGTCTACGGAAAAGCAAGAAGAGGATTTGACCCACTGCCCTATATATTAAAAGATATTTTGAGAATAATTTCAGCCCTGGCCTCAGAAACTTTCCGCTTGTACCTGTGCAGTATCCAAAGACACCAGGGACTCTGCACATATCTAAGACTCTTTATCTGTGTACGTGTTTGCCTGTTTGGTACTCTGCCCTACAAATGTAGCCTTCTCGGCTTTTCTGAACTTGTGTCTCTTTCTCCTCAGTTTTGATAAACTATTCCACATGCCTTCACAACCACCTAAATACTCTCCAGCGTTGTTAGCTTGACTCATTTTTCTTTATGAATCATAATATAAAACTGCCTGTTAAGTGCTAGAAAAACTGTGTTTTTAAAATTTTAGTTCTTTACTGTGGGAGGGCAATTTGTGTAGCATTAAGTGTAAAGAGGACAAAAAGGGGTAGTATGGAAGAAATATGAAAGAAAGGGAACAATAGGCGTCTTTAAGTAAATAAGACAGACAGTTGTGGGGTTGGAAGAGTGCCTTTAAAATGCCTCTCAGATTACCATGTTAGGTAGTACTCTGTTAATGAAAATGGAAGTTGAAATATGAAAAGCAGATTTAACAGTTCATGATGGATCCATATCTTGGACATGTTAAATCTGAAAGTGCCTGTGGAAAATCCCTATAAAAGACCAAAATTTAGTTGAATGAATATGTGTGGCTATGAAGCTCTGGAAAATGTTTTGGTCTTTAGATACTGTTTTGGTAATTTTGAGTATATAAGATCTTAATGTAGCTTTTTTGTTCCTGGGCTTCAAGGTCAATATTTAAAATGAGAAGGAAAGTTGCCAGACTACACAAAAGAGAGAAATAATTAGCCGGTATGGTGGCGCACGCCTGTAATCCAAGCAGTTCGGGAGGCTGAGGTATGAGGATCACAGTTCAAAGCCAGCCTCAGCAACTGAGAAGTGTTAAGCAACTCAACAAGACCCTGTATCTAAATAAAATAACAAAATAGGGCTGCAGATGTGGCTCAGTGGTTGAATGCTCCTGAGTTCAATTCCTGATCCCCCTGTCCACCCCCCACCCCCTGCAAAAAAAGAGAAAAAAGTTATTAAGGAAAAAGGATGGTTGTTAGTATTAAATGACTTGATGATGATTTTGTTACATTACTTTTTTTATATATAAATTTTTTTTGTTATCAGTAGACCTTTGTTTATATGCAGTGCTGAGAATCAAACCCAGTGCCTCTACCAATGACCTACAACTCCAGGCCACGTTACTTTTTATTAAGGTGAAATTATATGTGTAAAAGATGAACCATTTTAATGTGTATAGCTCAATGGCATGTAATACACTCACAGTGTTGTTTGACCACCACCTCTTTTGGTCCCAGAACATTTTTATCACCCCCAAAGAAAAGTTTAAACCCACAAAGAGTTACTTCTTATTACCCCCTTTCTTCAGTTTACCAATCTGCTTTATGTTTCAGTGGATTTACATATTCTGGATATAGCATATAAATGGAATCATATAACATGACTTTTTGTCTCTTTTTTTCATTTAACATAATGTTTTTGAGATTAATCTGTATTATAGCATGTATCACTGTGTGGATATATATTATATCTATTCATTCATCATCTGGTAGACATTAGGTTATTTATACCTTTTGGCTGTTGTGAATAGTTCTGCTGTAAAGCTTCATATACATCTATTAAGTGCCCATTTTCAGTTCTTTGGATTCCTGGTAATTCTGAGTTTAAATTTCCGAGGACAAACTATTTTCCACTTATATGTACCATTTTACATTCCCCTAGCAAATGTATGTAGACTTGAATATCTCCACATAGTAGTGTGATGGAAAAGAGAGAATTCAAGCCATCCTATCTCTTTTCATAGTGATTGCATTTAATCTCTATATTATTTTTTAGTATTGTCATTTTAGTGCATGAATGCTTGATATCTCCATTTATTTATGTCTTTTTAAATTTTTTTTAATCCTATTTTATAGTTTCCAGTGTACAAGTCTTGCTTTTGATAAATTTACTCTTGGATATTTTAGGGGATGATATTGTAAATGGCATTAGTTTTAGAAGTGTATATGCTGGTATGTGCAATTGTTTGTGTGTTGATACTGTATACTGCAATCTTGTTAAATTATTTTATTAACTCTATTAAGCGCTTTTGTGTGTGCATATTCTTTGGAATTTCTTGTGTTTGTATTTATATATACATACATATATTTGTATTTTTTTTTTTGTTCTCTGGATTAGGGAATAGCTTTACTACTTTCATATCTGAAAACCTTCTATTTCTTTGTCTTGTTTCAATTGTTCTAGCTGAATTTCCAGTGCAGTGGTGAATACCAGTTGTGAAAACAAGCATCTTTTATTTCTTAGGAGAAAGCTTTCATTCTTTCACCATTGAGAATATTAGTTGTGGGGTTTTCATAATTGCTCCTTATAATGTTGAGGAAGTTCCGTCCTGTGTTTGTTTTGGGGGCTGCCATAGCAAAGCCCCCAAACTGGGAAGCTTAAAATAACAGAAAATTACTCTGACTGTTCTGAAAGATAGAAATCTGTATCTTTCCAATCTCTGCCTTTGGTATTTTCCCTATGTGTGTCTGTGTTGTTATGTGGACACCAACACACTGGGTTAAGGACCTACCCTATGCCACAGTGTGATCTTAAACCTAAAATATTCTTTTATTCCTAGATTGTTGTGATTTTTTTTGTTGTTTGACTTGGTTTTATGATGAAAGAGTGTTAAATGATTTGTGTGTGTGTGGCAATTGAGATAATTAGGTGATTTTTTTTTTCTTGCTCTAACACAAAAGAATTATAAATTATGCCTTAAAGCATTCCTTAAGATTCTTTTAGTAAGCTTATATCTAGCAACAAATTCCTTAAGGTTTTATGGTATATTAATTTTGCCTTTTGTGGTTTCTGACTTTGAAACTTTCTTTTATCTGTTACCAAGAACTCATTTCTTGAAGTAGCTGGTCATAGTAACTGGTCAAAAAGGTAAAGCTTGCTGGGCATGGTGGCACACACCTGTAATCCCAGTGACTCTAGAGGCTGAGGCAGGAGGATCACAAGTTCAAAGGCAGCGTTAACAACCTAGTGAGGGCCTAAGCAACTTAGTTGGGACCCTATCTCAAAATAAAAAAGGGCTGGGGGTGTGGCTTAGTGGTTAAGCACCCCTGGATGCAATGCCAGGTATCAAAAAAAAAAAAAAAAAAACACTAAAACTTTTTGTGTTTTACCCACAGCCACTAGAATTTAATCTTCATGTGTATAGAGAGCCCAAGCTCCTAAGACAGTGTCTGGCACATAATTAGTTCTGAATAAATGCTTTTTAAAATGAATAAAGAAAATTTAATAATAGGGTATCCTTATGACATTACACACTGATAATTTTTCTCTTTATTTTCCAAACTAAAATTACCATTATTGTTTTTTTCCTTGCAAATAAAAAGAATGCATGATCATTGGAAAAGTTAAGAGAATGCTATCATTTGTTGCTTAAGTGTTGCTGTTGACCCCCCCACCCCCAAAGATCCCTGTATTGGAAGCTTGGTCCTTTGTATTTCAGTATTGAGAGGTGGTGTGGACCTTTCAGAGATCAGGCCTATATATGCCCTCAAAAGAGATTAAGAAGTTTTCTAGAGAGGGTTATTATAAATGCCTGAGCCTGGCTTGACCCAGCTCTCTCTGACTTCCTGTCTGGTAATGTGAGGACTGTTCCCAAATATGTTTCTGCCTTCAAGTGATATAGCCAGGAACTGAGGCAGGCACCATATCATTGAACCTCCTAAACTTTGATCCATATAAACCTCTTTGTAAAGTTAAGATACTTTAAATGTCTCACTATAGTAATGAAAGACTGGCTAATGCATTTGTGCTACAGAGACCTATTCATGATTTTATGTCAACTGAGTAATTTGCATTAGATTAACCATTAAGTTATAGTGTTATAAAAGCAGGGGTTTTGAATGGTTTTATGTATTGTGATAACACTGGGTGATAAAAGTTATACAGAGCTCAAGATGCTCAGTGGTTGTAAGAGAAAAAGGCTTAGGCAGAATCTATTTCATGCTTTGCTTAAAGTTAGATGGATTCATTTGAAATTACCATTTTTGTAGTTGACAGATGATGTACATCTAGACCACCTTTTAAAAAAAAAAGTTTTATATTTATTTTTAGTTGTTGGTGGGCTTTTTTTTTTATTATTCATTTATTTTATGAGATGCTGAGAATCAAACCCAGTGCCTCTGACAGGATGGGCAAGTGCTTTACCACTGAGCCACAATCCCCACCATTTTTTTTTTTAATGTTGAAATTCATACAGGAGAAGGAATGTAGTGAAAGGCTGAAGAAGCACTAGTCTTTACCCATTTACTCCTCCACGTGGAATACTTATTTTGAAAATGTAATAATCAAAGTTTTACTGAAAGCTTGTTATTTACACATTAAACCTTTAGTGAGCTAAAAAAGAATGTTTGTTTACTTAACTTTTATACCTGGGCAGAATACTGTATTTTACTGCATAATCACCATTACCACATAACCACTGCATTGTTTTTCAGTCCAAAAATTGATGTATACCTCTCATCCTATAATTGTCACATGGTAGAATTCTGTTCTTTACATTGTATAAAAGGTAAACACAGCAGCAATGTTTGCAGCAGTGGCATATCTGTTTGTATTTGTCTTCTCTGGAGCTGTGAGCCTAGAATTCTCAGCACACACGCAATTGTCAGTACATTTCTGAAAGCCAACTTTCATGTTTTGTGTAGAGCACTTCAGTACTAATAATAAATATATCTTATAGAATGGTACTGAGGATGGCACATCATGTGATGAACCAATGATAGCTACACAGAATCTTCAGATACAGAAGATTAAATTTTCTAAGTCCATACTTCACAACACTGTAGTAAATTTCCTCAAGGGTAATAAATATTTCAGCCTTAATGCACAAATCAGTAACAACTAATGAGTTGTTTTTCCAGAAGAAAAATATTCTTTTGACTATCACAAGGAAATGATTTGTGTCAATTTGGATTTTTCAATTTTAACATGAGTATTACATGCATCCTGATCTTTTACTAAAGCCAGTTCACTAATTGATTTTAAAATAATGCTAGCACAATTTGTTTAATCAAACTTCACATAATGGTTGCGTCCCACTTTAACATTTGTCATAAAATCTGCAACAGTTTTGTGGTGAAATACAGTATATGTGTAGTTACAACCATTTTACCAAGGAATGAAACAGAAGCCCAGAGAAATTATATAACTTATCTGAAATCACCCAGTTGGATTCTAGCCCATACATATCTTACAGGTGATCTTTGATAACCAGAAGTTTTTAAGAAAAGCGGCTACTACTGTTTTATTTTAACACAATAGAAATACAGATGAGTCCATAAGGAGTAGAACTAAAAATCACCTGTGATTTTATAAGTGATTTTTTTTCCTTATAAATTTACCCAGTATAGAATACATGTTTAAACATGCATAGCTTTTTTTTTTTAAGGGAAAACTAGGCTTATTGTTTTTGTAATATTTTTAATACATAAGTAATTTTCTTCTATGCAAGTAGGTATCAATTTTTGGAATTACTTTTAATAGCTGTATGTCATATTATAACATACTGAAAATTATAACTTATTCAGTAACTTCCTAATTCTGGGCATAAGTCTCCAAACATTCAGTATTCTTGGCAGTTACCCTTTTATATATGTCTTTATTTATTTGTATTCGTATTTTCTGAGAAAAATGTCTAAACTTAAAATTTTTAGAGCTACCTCCAATAATAGTAGTCTTGCAGAGAGAGGGAAACATTTAGCACATAAAACAAATGAGAGGCATTTCAAAAGTTTATATTATGTATTAAATGGGACAGACTGACCTCAGCTTGTTTACCCTGTGACCTTAAGGAAGCCACTTCACTTTTTAAAACTTGCCTCCTTATCTTTAATAAGTCTACTAGTGCATTATTTCAAAGATGGAATGAAATGATGCACATAATATTTATTTGAAATAATAAATATCTGAAATTTTAATCATGTAATGAAATTAACAATGAAGTATCAGAAAACTATTATTATGTCTCAGTGATTAAAGTTTAGTGACTAGAAAGTAGTGACATGTTATAGTTCAGTAAGCTAAGGTTATAATAATTTGCATGTCTTCCCACCCCCCCACCCCCCAAAAAAACCCACATTGTTTTGGTAAATTGAAAAGAGGAAATATTACCTTTAGTCTTTATTATTCCTGAAGTGGCTTTATGCCTGAAATGTCCAGTGCCAGTGCTAAGAGTTCTAGTTCTGTTGATGTCACTTCATCTCTGTCAGCTTTTTAACATGTGAAAATCTCACTTCACTTAGTTTGATGTGAAGTTCCATTAGATCACTGAAAACAGCATGAGTATATTAACTTCAGCCATTGTTTTAACACTCAAAATGGCTATGTATTGAACTGTATTGCAGGGACAATGTACTTTATGTCTTGTATCACACATGCATATTCTAATAACAGCATTTAAGAAACATTAAATCCTCCAGGGTGTGGTGGTTCACACCTTTAATCCAAGCAGTTCAGGAGCCTGAGGCAGGATTGCAAGTTCAAAGCCAGCCTCAGCCACTTGGAGGCACTAAGCAATTCAAACCCTGTCAAAATAAGCCTGGGGATGTGGCTCAGTGGTTGAGTACCCCTGAGTTCAACCCCTATTACCCCCCCCCAAAAAAAGAAACATTAAATCCTATTTTAAATAAAAATATGTAGTATGCCTCTACATACTCAAATTTCTTTTTTTTTAATTATTTGTTTTAGTTGTTGATGGACCTTTATTTTTCATTTATATGCTGTGCTGAGAATCAAACCCAGTGCCTCAACAACATTCAAGGCAAGTGCTCTACCATTGAGCCACAACCCCAGCCCGTACTCAACATTTATTTTTTTTAATTTGTTTTAATTAGTTATACATGACAGTAGAATACATTTATGCAATTTGATATGTCATATATATCTGAGATATAATTTATCATTTTTCTGATTGTACATGTTGCAGAATCATATTGGTCATGTAGTCACATATATACATATAGTAATAATGTCTGTTTCATTCTATTATCTTTCCTATCCCCATATCCCCTCCCCTCCCATCACTTCCCTCTACCTAATCTAAGGTAATACTACTCTTCCCCCCCACCCCCGTTGGACCCCCCCCCTTTGGTTTTGTGGGATTGACTTATTTCACTTGTCATTTAGGTACATCTTCTAAATAGTTTCAATAATTTATAGTCATTTCATTTAGTGTTTGTCATTTATACATATCTGGTTTATTTTTCTTTGTTGCTGGGGCCATCACATTTTACGAGAATACCTCCCAGATCTTTTCTTTTATCTCAGGTTTTGCTGTATTTCAAACTTCCTACTGAATGGTTTAGTTAAATGTGATGTTTCAGAACCTAAGATTAAAGTACAATTTGCCTTCCCCCAAACCAGTTCCTTTCTTAGTTCTCCTTTTTTCTCAAAATGCCAATTTCATTTTCTAGTTGCCTGGGCTTTGGTATCTCATCAGTCTGACTTTTTCACTCATTGTGTCCACATATCATTAATTGCTAATCCTTGCCCATTCTTAGCAGTTTTTGTCTTACATGTTTTTTACAGGATCGTTACCACATTGAGGACTATTACATTGTATTCTTTTCAATCAAGTTGCCTTCCTACAACTTGTAGTCTCCTACTTAAAACTGTTGGGTGTATAGAAAGACTTATAGCCAAGAACTTGAGGTTTTGTTTATTTAAATTATTGTGGTTGTACATCAACAAAACCCAAGTCCAAAAAATGCATTTAACTGGAACAAAGGGTGATATAAGCCTAAAACAAAAGCAACTAATCTGGTGAATTAGAACCTGGTAGTATGCTACTCTATTTCTCTGTGTCATTTTTTCTGTCTCTAGACTCAGCTGTTCACAAGGTCTGAGTTCTAACCACATACTGAGCCTAACCAGGCATACTTGATCAGTTTTAGATTTCCAGAGGGAGAATTCAGTGAGTACCATGACATAATTACCATGTTGACTGGCTAGTTCTTCATTTTATATTCTCAAATAATAAAACAATTATTTAATTTTGCTAATTGATAAATGCAGAATATCTGTTACTTTGTTTAAATGCACTTTGAATTTGGCATGTTTCTTTGTTTTTTGTTTTTTTGGGGGGTTTTTTTGTTTGTTTTTTTTTTGTGGACACAATATCTTTACGTGGTGCTGAGAATCGAACCCAGTGCCTCACGCATGCTAGGCGAGCCCACTACCACTTGAGCCACATCCCCAGCCCTCTTGAAATGCAATTTTTACTTAAGGTTACTAATTACCCATATATCTCACTCTTTGGTCTTTAAATTTATATTAAGCAATAAGAATGTAGAGTTAATTCAGTAGAGTCTCCCTTCAATTTATAATTCTTGTGTTTGTCTCCCTGGTGGACTTGAAAATTTTTGAGGGAAGAGTCACATAACATAAAATTAAAGTATACTCAAATTGTGAAGTATATAATTAAGTGGCATTTAGTACATTTATAATGTTTAATAATCACCTCTATTTAGATCCAAAAGGAAATTACCCCAAAAAGAAATTATGAACCCACAATTCGGTCAAAACTCTCACAGCCCTAATAATTACCAGTCTCCTTTCTGACTTGGCAGATATGCCTATTCTGGGTATTCATATACCAGAATCACAAAAGAGAACCCTTTATGATGGGCGCTTTTATTTAGCTTAACACTTTTCAGATTCGTTTTTATTATATCAGGTATCATTATGTTATTGCTTTCTCTAGCTAAGTAATATTTTATAACTATGCCACATTTAGTTTATCCATATATATCCACAGGTGGATATTTGAGTTATTTCTACTCTTTGGCTATTATGAATAGTGCTGCATGAATATTTTCGTATAGGTTTATTTGAGTACCTGTTTTGAATTCTTTAGGGCATATGTCTAGGAGTGGAATTGCTGGGTTATATGGTAATTCTATGTTTAGTTTTTTTTAGGAACTACCAAACTATTTTCCACAACAGCTGTACTATTTTACATTTCTGTCAGCAGTGTAATAAGAGGGTTCTAGTTTCTTTGTGTCCTTACCAACCAACATTTGCTATTTTCCTTTTTTTAATTATAACTATCCTTAATGTGAAATGATACTTCTTTATGTTTTTGATTTGCATTTTTATGATAACTGGTGATGTTGAAGATCTTTAAGTCTTTTGCCCTTTATAAATTGAGTTGTCTTTTTTCCTGTGGAGTTGTAAGAGTTCTTATAGATTCTGGGTACTAGGCCCTAATTAGATAAATGATTTGCAAACATTTTCTTTCAATCTATAGGCTCGTTCTTTCTTTCTTTCTTTCTTTCTTTTTTTTTTTTTGCCATTTTGATAGTACCAGGGATTGAACTTCTTGTAAGTGTTCTATCTCTAGGTAATACCCAGTCTTTTTTATCTTGTTTCGAGATGGAGTTTTAGTTCCTCATGTAGATCTCAAACTTGATATTCTGCTTCAGCCTTCTGAGTAACTGGGATTACAGGCATGTACCATGGTTTGTCTTTAATAATGTCCTTTGATAAAAGTTTTAAATGTTGTGTTGGGGTTGTGACTTAGTGGTAAAGTACATGTGAGACACTGAATTCAATCCTCAACACCACATAAAAATAAATAAATAAATAGATAAATAAAATAAAGGTATTATGTCCATTTACAACTAAAAAATATGTATTTTTAAAATTTTATTGATCATACTGTAGTATCAAGTGTAAGAATGTTTGCC
The DNA here is from genome assembly GCF_045843805.1 of Urocitellus parryii. Taxonomy (NCBI): domain Eukaryota; kingdom Metazoa; phylum Chordata; class Mammalia; order Rodentia; family Sciuridae; genus Urocitellus; species Urocitellus parryii. The sequence continues at coordinate 44,353,313 of NC_135536.1, forward strand.
AAATTCAAAATCATTAAGATTTTTCACTGTGTGCCCTTTATCTGTTTTTATGGTATTAAGCACTTACATTCAGATGATTTTTTTATAGTGAGATAAGGATCTAAATTTATTTTTTTTTTGTATGTAGATATCCAGCTGTCTGAGTACCATCTGTTGAAAAGATTATCTGTTCCTAATTAAGTGATCTTGACACTGTTATTAAAAATAATTGGCCATAGATGTGTGGACTCACAGTTGTATTCCCCTGATCTATATGTGTTAGGTTTTTGCTGGTCCTGGTTGAGCATCTCTTATCCAAAATCCTTAAGACCCAGGGGTGTTTTGGATTTTGAATTTTTTATATTTTGGCATATTTGCATATATAGGATGAGATATCTTTGGAATGGACCCCTACGTCTAACATTCATTTGTTTATATACAACTTATACACAGAATTTGAAGGCAATTTTATATATAATGTTTTTAGTGTCCCTATATTTTAACTATAGCTCATCATGTGAGGTCAGATGTGGAATTTTCCACTTGTAACATTGTCAGTGCCCCCAAAACTCCAGGTGTTAGCATATAGATTGGGGATGTTCAACCTGTAGTAAGTTTTGAAATCATAAGAATGTGGAGTTCACCAAATTGGGTCCCCCACCCACCCAAAGTTCCTTTGGCCAAAGGATTCCCTGCAGTTCAATGAATATGAGGATCTGCTTTTGTTTTTCTGCAAAAAAACAGTTGGATTTTGTTAGAGATTGCATTGAATCTATGGATTGGTTTGGGTAATATTACCACTTCTCATCCACAAAATGCAGGGTGTCTTTTATTTATTTAGGTTTCTTTAATTGTCTTAATACTGTTTTGTAGTTTTCAGTATACAAGTTTTATACCTTCTTGGTCAAATTTATCCCTCAGTATTTGTTATTTTGGGTGCTGTTGTAACTGGGGTTATTGTCCTGATAATGTATAAGAATACAACTGATTTTTGTATTTCTTATATCCTGCAACTTTGCTGAATTCTTGAATTAACCGTACTATATTTTTGTGGATTCTTTAGAATTTCCTTACGCAAGTCATATCATGTGCAAATAGGAATCATTTTTACTTTATTCCTTTATAAGATAAATGTCCTTCATTTAATTTCCTGCCCAGTTCTTTGGGTGAGAACTCCAGTGTAATGTTTCATGGAAACAGCAAAATGGACATATTTGTCCTATTCTTGATCTACTGTTTTTTATTCTATCACCATATTTTACTACAGTTGACATGAATGTGATGCTAGCTGTGGATCTTTCATAAACAGCTTTTATCATGTTGAAAAAGATCCCTTCGTTCCTAATCTAAATATTTTTTATCATAGAAGGATATTACATTGTATCACATTTTTTGTCTACTAATTGAGATGATCATGTAGTCTTTTCCCTTTATTCCATTAATGTGGTCTCTTACATTAATTGATTTCCCAAAGTTGAACTTGCTTTCCTTGGATAAATCCTACTTGATCATGATGTATAATCTTCATAATATGTTGCTTGATTTGTTTTACTAGTATTTTGTTGAACAGTTTTATATTTATACTTGTAGAGAATAATACCCTATAGTTTTCTTCTCCAGTGTTTTTTTTTAATCTGGCTTTTATATTAGGGTAATATTTGCTTGTTAACATGAGTTAGAAAGCATTTCTTTCTTTTTCTTTCTTTTTTTTTTTTTTTAGTAATTTTGAGATCAATTTTTATTAGTAGTTCTTTTAAGGGTTCAGTATAATTTATCAGTGAAGCCATGTGGTTCTGAGCTTTGCTTTGTTCTAATTTTTTATCACTAGATGAATCTTATTATTTCTATTTGTGGGTTAGTTGTGCTTTTCTATTTCTTCTTGAGCCAGTTTTGGTGATTTGTGTGTTTCCAAGAATTTGCCCATTTTGTTTAGTTTATCTAATTTATTGACATACAGTGGTTCATAGTACTCTTTTAACCTTTTCACTTCTGTATTTTCAGTAGTAGTATCCCTATTTTCATTTCTGATTTTAGTAATAGGAGTCCCCCCGCACATGCGGATACACACACACACACACATTTTTGGAGTTGTTGATTCTGTTGTTTTTTCTGCTTTGTATTTTGTTTATCTCCATTCTGATTTATACTCCTTCATTTTGCTAGCTTAGTGTTTATCTTGCTCTCTTTTTTTAGTTCCTTAAAATTAATTGTAAAGTCAAGTTTTTGCTAGTCTGTATTGTGGTGCTGGGGATTGAACACAGGGCAGTGTACATGCCAAGCACACAATCTACTGAGCTACATCTCCAGCCTGAGATGTTTTTAATGTCAATGTTCACAGCTACAGAGTTTCTGTCTGAACACTGCTATTGCCTCATTCCATAGGTTTTTCTTTTTATTCATCTCAAGGGTATTTTATTTTTTCCTCTTGGCTTTCATTTGAATAGTATTTATTGTGTGACTATTTTAAAAATGCTTGATAAGGGCCTTTGTTGAATAGCTGCTTTCCTTTTGAAATATATTTACATGGTACTGCAGCTTTTGTTTAGTAGTATAGTCTTCTAAAAATTAAGGGTGGCTTAAAAAGTGTTTTCTAATTTCATTTGTAATCTCTTTGATCTGTAGGCTCTTTTAGACAGTGTTAATTTCCACGTTTGTGGATTTTTTTGTTACTTATTTATAATTTCATTTCTTTGTGATCAAAGAACATACTCTGTATTATTTCAGTCCTTTTAAGTTTATTTAGACTTGATTTGTGACTTAACGTGTCCTTTGTCCTAAGAATGTTTCCTGTATACTTGAAGAGAATGCATATTGTACGGTTGCTGGTTGCATTTTTCTGTTTGTTCTAGTCTGATTTTTGTGTTATACAAGTGTTCCATTTCTTTGGTGATCTTTGACACCAGGTTTTTTTTTTTTTTTTTTTAATTCATTACTGCAGTGTACTATTAAGTTGAACTTCGGTTAATTTTTGCTTCACATAATACAGAACACTCACTAGCTATGCATGTTTATAATTAATATCTTCTTGGATTCCTTCTGTTAAGGTATAATGTCATTCTGTGTCAGTTTTTGTCTTAAAGTCTACTTTTTGTGATACTAGGATAGCCATCCCAGTTGTCATTTTGTTGTTATTTGCATGGAATATATTTCCCATTCATTCACTGTGTCATATTTTGGTATGTTGTACAGGCTGGCTGGCTTCAAACACTGGCCTAAGCAGTCCTCCTGCCTCAGCCTCCCAGGTACGAAGGACTACAGGCACATGCCATTACTCCAAGCCTTTCGAACTTTTATATCCAACATATTGATGTCTTTGATTCTATACCAAATATCTTGTAGACTGAAAATATGAATCATTTTTCTATTTTGTCCATTGTACCAATCTCATCTTAGTAAAGACAGTTTAGTTTCTTAATCATAACCTTGGGGATTAGAATTAATATTTTAACTTTATAATGATTGTTTAATTATAATTAAACTCATTTTAGTTACAAAAGTGTACAGAACTCCTGTTCCTTTGTAGCTCTCTTTGGCCCCTTAATGTTATTTTCACAAGTTATATCTTTATACGTTGTGTACTTGTTAACACACATTTGTAATTGTCATTTTTTACATTTGCCATTCAAATCATATCACAACAAAGAGAGAGTTATAAATCAAAAATAAAATAATATTACTGGCTTGTGTGTTTATCTTTCTTTACCTCCTTAGTTTTTAATTTATTTATTTATTTTTATTTTATTTTATTGTATAAGATTGAAATTACTGCTACTCCATTTCAGTTTAGGGCATTCCTTTCCACTAGTGATGAACTCTCAGTTTTTTTTCTCTGAAAATGTATTAATTTCTCTATCATTTTTGAAGTTTTTCCAAGTAGTAGAAGAATTTTTGATAGGTATTTTTAGTTTTAGCATCTTAAGTATATCCTTCCATTGCCTTCTGACCTCTATTGTTTCCAGAAATAGACTCGTAATATTACTCAAGAATACTTGTATGACAGCCTTTTCTCTCCCGTATCTTCATTCTTTTCTCTTTTTGCTTCTTAGATGTATTATCTCACAATTAACCAATCTTTAATTCTTTCTTCTGCCGGCTCAAATATGCTGTTGAATCTCTGTAGTGACTTTTTCATTTCATTTATTGTACTTTTTAGCTCCAAAATTTCTTTTTGGGGACTTTTAATTTTTTTTTAATAATTTGTAAATTTATTGATGTTCTCTATTCATTGAATCATTGTTCTCTGGGTTTCCTTTAGTCCTTTGTGAATTTTTTAAAACAATTAATTTAAATTATTTGTCCAGTAAGTGTAATGGTTGGGCTTCCAAATGGACATTTTATTAATTTCTTCTTTTTCCTTGCAATGGAAAATACTTTGCATGCCTCCTAACTTTTGGTAAAAATAAGTTGTTTTGAACCTTATAATATGGCAACTCTGGAAATCAGATTTTCCCCTTCACTGTTTTATTATTTATTTATTTATTTATTTGCTGTTTGTTGGTTGTTTGCTTGTTCAGCAGCTTCTCAAAATTCCTGTTGTAAAGTCTGAATTCTTTGTTATTTGTTGCCACTGAAGTCTGTGTTCCATTAGTTTAATGTTTTGATAGTTTCTTTAAATGCCTGGAGCCAAAAAAATGAAAATACTTTCTAAGTCTTGTGGTTGAAACAAAGGCAAGTCCTTTTACTCTTGAGGCCACCAGACACGTTAAAATTCACAGCCAAAGTTCTTTCTGAATAAGATCCTTCTTGTTCCCTCTGGCACTTAACAGCCTACGCTCTACTCATAGTTGTTACTGTTCTGGGGTATGGAAGATGATAAATGGGTAATTTTAAAACTTCATTCTTCACCAAGACTTCCTCTGATTGTTGGGTTATTTTAACTAAATTCTAGAGTTCTGCAAAAGATAATTATGAATCTTTTGGCCACTCACAAATCATTTTTGTGAAAGGACTGGGCTTAGGAATTTCCTTTACCACTTCTGATGGTGCTACCCCCCAAGAACGTATTAGTCTATTAGTATATGAATTATTGACACATCTTGTTTTTACTCCATCTATTGTATTTCAACCTGAAATAGGCAGTGAAACCCTAGTTTTATATCTGTAAGCAACTCAAATAGAACTATTTTAAATCTTCAGTTATCTCTAATACTGTAGAGTACATATGAGCTTAGTTAATGACCTTTCCAAGTGAATTTTTACAGTGATATTTGGTTAAAGGTAATATAAATTTTCAAATTTTTTATGTTTAATTTTGGTATATTGGGATAGATTGTTGATCCCCTTATTGATTAGCTGTCCAGGATAGAAACTTGGGGTGATTTAAGTCCAAGTAAAACTTGAGTAGTTCATATCTAAATAATTTGGTATTTTTTTGTTTTTTCAAACCACTTAGTTTTATAAGTGTGTAGAAAGCAAGATTTTAACATGGAGATTAAATGCCTTATACTATTTATTTAACAAATACTGCTAATTATTTATCACAATGTAAGAAATTCTTCAAGTTGACATTATTGGTATTTGGGGCCATTTAATTCTGTGTCATTTGAGCTTGTCTTGTGCCTTCTGGGATGTTTAGCAACATCCCTGGCCTCTACCTACTAGATGATAGTATCTCCCTCCTCCAATTTTGACAACCAAAAATATCTCTAGGCATCACCAAGTATTTCCTGAGGTATGATATGTCACGCAGCTGAAAACCACTGCTCTGTGAATGAACCAGAGGACTCTGAAAAGGATACTGCTGTTCCTTTTAATACTTTACTGCTGAGTAGAAGAATGTTCTATTATAATACAATCCAGAAAGTTCTAAGTAGTAAAGGGTTGTAAATAAAGTGCTATCAGAATGTAAGGAAGAAAAAATAGCTTCTAGTTGGCATTAGGAAACATGTCAATGAGGTGGATGTGTTAACTGGGTTCTGAAGACTTGGAATAGTAAGAATTAACTTCATAATAGAATTTATTCACAAAGGCAAGACATTTTTATCTAGAGAATAAAGTTATAGGTTGTTTGGGGGTAGTACTTAGGTTATGTAAATGAAAGAGTAGAAGGAAAACAATGTGTTGGAACTAGACCTTAAAAGAGCTAGGCATTAAGTCAATAGGCATTGGGGAAATTATATGTTCTTAAAAGAAAATATTTCCTGTATGGTATTAGAATGCCTGAAACAGAAAGATATAAAAATATTAGCCATTTTTTTCTTGTTCTTTTTCTTTTAATTATTAGAGATATAATCAGTAGGAGATAACATGAGACATTTGTAAGAAATTGGCTTAAGTGATTGTGCAATGCTGGTTAGGTAAGTCCAAAATCAGAAGATGAGTGGTCAGGAAATGCAGGCTGGAAACTCTTAAGCAAGAACTAATACTCTTATCCATAGCTGAAGTTCTTCCTCAAGGAAATCTTAGTTCTGTTTTTAATGCTTTTTAATTGATTAAGTCAGTCTTACCCATATTATTGGTGATGATCTCAACTGATTTTTAATGTTGATCACAATAAAAGACCTTCATATCCAAATCTAATTAATGTTTAATCAACTAACTGCATATTATACCTAGAAAAGATGACACACAATACTGGCCATTATTCTATCTATAATTAGCTAAGTATATTAAAAATAAGCATATTTTTATTTCTTTTTTTTACGGGGATGGTGCCAGGGATTGAACCTAGGGCCTTGTGCATGCAAGGCAAGCACTTTACCAACTGAGCCATATCACCAGCCCAATTTTTATTTCTTTTATGAATGAATCAATGAACTGCCCAGTTTGAAACTAATAAAATTGTTTAAATTTCTAGCAGTTCTCACATAAGAACTAAGTATAAAGCTGAGTAACATTTTTTTGTAACTTACTTTCTCTAATTTTGTGCTCATAGAAAAGTTGTAATGCTAACATAAGAAGTTCCCATATATTTTTATTTTGTTCCATTGCTTCTCTTCTGTATACACATATGTTGACAGTTAAGTTTAAGGCATCAGGGCCTTTATTCTAATGTGTAAGTATTTTTTCCTGGATAGCCTTGAGCAAAACCATAGTAATGTATATGTATTTGCATACTTTAGATCTGTATCTCTTATCTATATTAAAAACTGAGTTTATGCTGATATCTCCAATTTTGATACAACACCACAAAGTACATTTTAATTCTCACTTTCCTTTTTATATTTGTACTTTTGGCCATTGACAAATGCTAGATTATTTGTTGTTCCACCCATTCCTGAAGTCTTTTCATTTTTCTTAGTCTTATTTCTTCCTGTTACTTAGAGTGGTAATCTGTACTGATTAATCTTCGAGTTCTTTCCTTTTTATATTTGTACTTTTGGCCATTGACAAATGCTAGATTATTTGTTGTTCCACCCATTCCTGAAGTCTTTTCATTTTTCTTAGTCTTATTTCTTCCTGTTACTTAGAGTGGTAATCTGTACTGATTAATCTTCGAGTTCATTTATTCTTTTCATTGTCATTTCTCTCCTGCTATTTATTAAGCCCATTCAGTGAGTTTTTTTTCTGTTAATATCTTTGTTCTAAGCTTGCCATTTAGTTCTTCTTTGTATTTTTTGTTTCGTTACTGAAACTTTTTTTTTCATGTTTCCAGTGTGTTCATAATTCCTCATTCAAGTATTTTTATAATGCTTACCCTAAAATCCATGTCAGATAATAATAGAATAATAGAGATTTTCCTTGGGTTTGGGTATGATAAGTAATTTTTGTATTATTATTATTATTATATTCTGGCCATTTTGGATATTGTGGGACTTTGGATCTTATTTAAATCTTGTGTTTTAGCAGAACTAGCAGGCGAGGAGGCCTCCCTGCCAGGTGTTGTTGAAAATTTCCAAGTCCCCACTTTGCATCCATTGATTAGTACCACATTTGGGAAGATAGGGTATCTCTGACCTCTGGGTATTAGTAGAAGTTTAGGCTCTCCATTCATCCTCTACTGACACTGAGGGAAGATAAAGAACTCCTTGTTATGAATGATCAAGGGTGAAAGTCTGTAGTCTTCCCAGTAGGCCTCCCCACTGATTGATAAGGGTAAAGAGAATCATTTCATGCTGTTTGGCTTGAGTATGGAACCATTAATGTCAAAAATATATTTGTCTTGCTATCCTGTACCTTTCCAGATCTAAAAAGAGAACAAGCTTTTCTTGTTGGTGGCCTTTTGTTCTATTATTGTTGTTTAGTTTGGGATAGGATGTTTGTTGTTGGTACTCATTGGTGTTTCTGGGCTATTGGCCTCTCTGTTGCCCTGTCCAAGGCTTATAAGAGGCATAAAAAAAATGCATCCAGGTGCAGTGGCACACATATGTAATCTCAGCAGCTTGGGAGGCTGAGGCAGAAGGATCATGAGTTCCAAACCAGCCTCAGAAAAAGTGAGGTGCTAAGTAACTCAGTGAGACCCTGTCTCTAAATAAAATATAAAAAAGGGCTGGGGATGTGGCTCAGTGATTGAGTGCCCCTTTGGCCACCCTGCCAAAAGAAAAGAAAATGTAGAAACTTCCTGTAAGTTCTGATCATAAGTCACTCCACCTTTGCTCCACTATAAGAAGGTTATTTTTTGTTTGTTTGTTTTTGGTACTGAAGATTGAACCCAGAGGAACTTTATCACTGAACTTTATCTCCATTCTTTTTTTTAAATTTGAGACCTGGTCTCTAAGTTGCTTAGGGCCTTTCTAAGTTTCTGAGGCTGGCTTTGAATTTGCGATCCTTCTGCCTCAGCCACCGGAGTTGTTGGGATTATGTGTGTGCCTCTGCACCCAGCAAGAATCCTTTTTTTTTTTTTTTAACATACTCTTTTCAGGGTTTTAAGCTGCAATTACTGGGAAGAATAGAGAAAAGTTTTTTGTCTACTGATTTTGTTCAGAAATGGACGTATTGAATGATTTCGAATAGAAATCAGTTCATTAAAACCTTAAAATGCAGTGGGGATGTGGCTCAAGTGGTAGCACACTTACCTGGCATGAGTGTGGCCAGGGTTCAATCCTCAGCACCACATACAAACAAAGATGTTGTGTCTGCTGAAAAACTAAAAAATAAATATTAAAAAATTCTCTCTCTCTCTGTCAAAAAAGAAAAACTTAAAATGCTCAAAATATTTTATTTTTTTTTGAAGTTGTTTTTTTTTTTGTGCTCGCTTCGGCAGCACATATACTTTTTTTTTTTTTATTAGTTGTCAATGGACCTTTATTTGTTTACATGTGGTGCTGAGAATCAAATGCAATGCCTCACACATGCTGTGCAACTGCTGAGCCCCAGCCCCAAATATTTTATTCTTAAAAATATTTTATCATTATGTTTTGGTAAGTCACTAAGTACATAAGATTAAGTATATTCTTATGTGTTTCTGAAAACATGTATATTTCTTTATACTTTTAGGGTTATGTACTGAAGGACTGTACCGTGTTAGTGGTAACAAAACTGATCAAGACAACATTCAAAAGCAGTTTGATCAAGGTAGGAAGATAATTGTGTACAATAAAATTATTGTTTATTGTTTTCCTTATTGGCATTTCATGGTGGGAAGATTTTTTTATTTGAAAACTTCTTAAGGAAATGAATATTTAGAGAAGGGAGTTTCAAAGCGGGATTAGAAGTATTAAATAGAATAGATGCTATAATAAAGGTACAGGAGAGCAGGCAAAAGTCTGTTTTTTACACTAGCAAGAAAATTATTATTTTAGAACCTTTTGTTATTAAAGTACTGACTAGTAGGGAATCAGGCAGTTGGAGATAAAAAAAAACTTTTAAAATACATTTGAAGGAGAAGAAAGATTGGAAACAATAAGCAGTAAGTAGAAAATTCAGTAGTAGATCAAGAAAATTCAGTAGTAGATCAAGAAAATACAGTATTTATATACATATAAAGAGCTATAAGAAAGGAGGTACTGAAAAAGAAGGCCCTCAGTATTGAAATAGTCTGTTATAGGGCCAATGGAATAAAGAAGTAGAATTTATAGGTTTTGTTCTGGTAATAATGTGAGACTATGTCATATTCTAAGACTACAGAAAATAGTTCAAAATAAATTTGGGTGGGCAAGATTGATATTTTATAGCGAAGCTACTCTGTTTCTTTCAATATTTCATATTCTTTCCATATTTTATATTCTTAATTCAGTAAGCTATCACAAATAAGAGTGTATGACTGAACTTTATAAATCCATCACCAGAATTGGAAAAGCAACAAGTTGACTTATGATAGATTAGCATCTTTATATCAGAGATAATCCAATGTAAATGTTGTTGGAGGGGGGTGTCCTTGATATTTACCATTAAGAATAAAAATAAAGCTAAATACCCTTCATCTTCATAAGTAAATTTGTGTGTATGTATGTATGTATATATATATATATATATATAATCTAAATGAAAGCCAAAAGTACTAGGGGGACCATGAGTGAATATTTTTAATAGTATTAGATTAGGGAAGTTCCTAAACTTCATGTAAAAACTAGAAAGAATGAACCAAAGTAATATAATATAGACTGAACTACTTAAAATATAAAAATTCTGTATGAGAATATAGATAAAACATAAAGTTGGTCACAGTGGAAAATGCCTGTAATTCCAACTCCTCAGGGTCTGCTGAGGCAGGAGGACTGCATGCACGTTGGAGACCAGCCTTGGCAACTTAAGGAGACCCTGTCTCAAAATAATGAATAAATAGGGATGCTTCTTAATGGTAGAGAACCACTCTTTAATCCCCAGCACCACAAGCAAAATAAAAAATGTAAAACCCGAAGACAAAGTATAATCTTAATGATGGTGTTGGAATACCAATGCTAGGTGAAGCAATTTGTATCAGAAGAAAGTCACCAGTAAATACTTGAATATATGCTTAGCTTCTATCAATGACAAAAGAAAAAAATTATTGAAAGTTTATATTATCAGAGTGGAAGACTGTTTGATATAGTGTGGGCAATCAAGTATCAAGTGCACTATTGATTGTGGGTGCCTTTTAAGGGAAAATTGTGAATATCTATTAAAAAGCAGATAGCTTTACTAGAGAAATTCTACATTTAGCAGCTGATGTTACAGAAGCTTTTGTACAAACATACCAGGGCATTTGTTGCAGCATTTTTTGTAATTAAAAAGAAAAATGGTAGGGTACAAGCAGTGATGGTACATGTCTATAATCCCCAGTGTTTAATCAGAAGAATAGCCAGTTTGAGGCCAGCCTGGGCAACTATAGGTTGGGATATAGCTCAGAGCATTTGGTCTAGTATGTGTGAGACACTAGGTTCAATCCCTGGTACTTTTTTTTTAAAAAAAAAAAAGGAATGGGGGAACCACTGGTGTGTCTGTAAGTGTAGAATACTTAATAGCCATGTAAAATAATTTGTTTGTTAAAATTGCAAGATATCAGTTGTTGAGTGGCATGTATGTGTACAAAAAATCCATGATTTGCCAAAGATTATTATATATATTATTCCATTTAAAAAAATATTATGGAGAACCTGTTTAGACTTCATAATATCAAATTGGTAAAATTTCATTTCTAATAATGAAGGCAGGCTAGTAGTTAATACCAAGGCTCTTAGATTTAATTTCATGGTTTTGTTTTCTAGTCTTACCACTTACTATCTTTGTGCTCTATTAAAGTTAATCTTTCTAAATTTCGGTTTCCTCATCTCTAGTGTAGGTGTCAAGAGTGAGCATGAAAATAATGTGTGTGAGGAATTTTCTGTGTGTTCATTGGGTAGCTATTATTACCCAATGAATGTAGCCTAAGGAAGTAAGTTTTTATACATGAAAGTATTTAGTAGAGCATCTTTTAATATTTTTAAATAAAATAAAATGCTCAGTAATAAAAATATCACGAAAGTTGATCAATGTGGGGAATATTTTGTAGACATTAAAGTTGTTTATGTAGAGCAAAATGTTAACAGTTGGAGATTCTAAGTTAAGAGATTCTGGGTTAAGGATATGTTTGATTTCTTAGAACTATTCAAAAACTTATGCAGATGAAATTATATGACAATTAAATGTTACCCAGAGAAAACAAAATGTTTTAAAAAGTTGCATGAAATTTTAATAACCTTTAGTAATGTTTTAAAAATGAAATCAAATATAAAATGGACAGATGTTTAGGCTGTTGTTTGTTTGTTTGTTTGTTCTTAATGAGCAGAAAAGAGCTGAAAGGGAACATGGCTAAAAGCATAAGCAATTATTGTTTCTAGGTGATGGGGGTAATTATTTTCTTTTTTGCTGTTTTATATTTTCTCATTTTAAAAACTTGTTACATAATTAACCTTACAAAACAACAAGTTAAAAAATTCAAATTATAATTTATTTACATAATTCCTCTAAGGATTAGTAAAGTTCTTCAATATAATAAACCTAGCAGCATGTTTTATTGTTAACAGAAAGTGCTTCTTGCTTGGTTCTCTTCCCTTATCTATACAGTTTTTCGGTCTCTAAAGAAAAGTGGCTAATAAGAAGTTTTAATATCTTCTGATCTAAAAGTATCTTTTTAGCTTATTCTATAATCAGTTAAAATTTTAATTTTTGTTTTATAGATCATAATATCAATCTAGTCTCAATGGAAGTAACAGTAAATGCTGTAGCTGGAGCTCTTAAAGCTTTTTTTGCAGATCTTCCAGATCCTTTAATTCCATATTCTCTTCATCCAGAGCTATTGGAAGCAGCAAGTAAGTATAAATTTCTACCTACACACACACACACACACACACACACACACACACACACACACATCCTTTTGGGAGAAAGTTACTGATGTCAGTTTTCAGGTATTGATTGCTAAATATTAAAAAATCAAGTCATACACTCAAATATATAGCTATAAAAATTCATCTTACTAGAACTCTGTTTCTTAAAGATGTTTTCCTCTAAACTGAAATAAAATCGGGATCCCCAGGGGTGGCCCCCAAGAATATTCAGTTTTAGTTAGCCTCCCAAATGACTTAAATGCTATTGTGATTTATATTTTTAATTCAAACTCCAGAAGCACTATAACAATATTAAATACTTCAAATGAATGGATATGTAATGTACTTCAGTAAAATCTTAACCTGTGTAGAGTCTACACACATTTAAACATTTTTTTAAATGAAGGAAATTAACTTTGGCTTCATATATTAAGTTTTTGGAAAAGGTAAGGCAGAAACATGAGATACTTAATTCCTACTTTGATATCAATCATTCAGATGTTTCCAGTAAGCAGATACTCTCTTATCTGGAAAATGAGGCATCATTTTGGGCATCAAGTAACCTACTGCTTGATTTACATTAACAACTAAATTTGTCTTTATATTTCTTTTTAACATTTTCTTTTTATTAGTAGTTTTCAAGTTCTTTTACTACTTCATTATAGTTTTGATTATATTAAAACTTTTTTTAAGGAATTAAAAAACCATTTTGGTATATTCTCAAAAAATACAGTTGCCCTATACATGATCACATGTGTAGCTTGTAAACTAAGAAAGGGGTTCAGCTGATAGCTTAAATCTTCTTATTTCTTGACCATAACTTTCCTACTTAAGGACATTTTCAAGAGCTGGATCAGAGGTAAAATGTGACACATGAGAATTTGTTAGTATTTGTTAGATATGATGATATAGCATGCACAATGGCCTCCAAAATAAAAGAACAGGAAAGCAATCTATCTCTCAGTTTTCATAGGACCACATTTCAGTTACCCTATTTTATAATTTACATATTTTTTGAAGAGTAATTATCTTAAAATGCTTATACTGCCTATAAATGACAATTTTTAATAAGTAGATTATGAGTAAGTGTGTATAGACAACTATGACCTGGGGGCCATTTTCAGAATATTACAGCAAAAGAAAAAGAAAATCTTACTACATGTTAAAGTTATGCATAATTCAAATTTCAAAAGTTTATTGGAAGATAGCCAACATTCATTTGTTATATCATTTATTACTGCTTTTGTGCTTCTCCTGCAACTTTGAATAGTTGTACCCACAAAGCCTGAAATATTTACTTACTATCTGTAGCATTAATTTTAAGAGGCCAGAAGATTTATAAGGAATTTTAAATCAGTATCTAATTATATAAATTGCCTGGGTAAATTGCTAATATACCATTTCCTATATTATCAGTGCTGAGTCACTTTGATCTTTGATGAATAGCTTGACTTATAAGAAGGCTATTGCAGTATAGATAATGTCAGTCGAATTAATTTCTTAATTTAGATAGTTTAGCAGATTCTTAATTACTTTTTGTTGTTGTTTACTTATCCTAATATGTTTCAAACACATTCTTAATTGTTTTTTTAAGTATGTGGGTTTCACACAAAATTTTTACTGCCCTTACAGAAATCCCAGAAAAAGCAGAACGTCTTCATGCCTTGAAAGAAATTGTTAAGAAATTTCATCCTGTAAACTATGATGTATTCAGATATGTAATAACACATCTAAACAGGTATTTTTGCTTTGTTTTTGCAAATAAAATTCACTATCTATTTAAAAAATGTAAACTTTATAAATTAGATAATTGTAAATTTCATTAAAGGAATGCAAACTAAACATGATTGGTTTTTCTATAATGGTTGTCTAATTTATATTTTCCTATTTATCTCTAAAACTGTATGGTTATTTTTGTACATGAAATAATAACATAAAAACCAAGTATGATCAGTATATTTTCTTTTTATCCTGCTTATTTTGTAGTTTGGATAAATTATGATTTTATTTGTAAAATGACCCTCATATAATTAATCAAATCATCCTATTTGGATTTGGAAAAATTGAGGCTTAAAGAAGGAAATTGTATTCCCCAAATCATATAACTAATAAGTGACACATTTTATGCCCAGAATCTAATTCTTAAGTGGTTTGATTTGCTTCTTCTACTGTACTATATTGGTGTTTTATATCTTTCTTATTTTAAATATTCCATACGGTGGTTCTTTTCTTTTGTACTGGGGATTGAACCCAGGGGCCCTTAACCACTGAGCTACATCCTTAGCCCTTTTTGTTATTTTTTTTAAATTTTGAGGCAGGGACAGGGTCTTACTAAGTTGCTTAGGGCCTCACTAAGCTGCTGAAGCTGGCTTTGAACTTGAGATCCTCCTGATCTGCTGTGATTACAGGCATGTACCACTGCACCCACCCACACAGTGAAATTTTATCACAAATTATCCTGTTACTTGAAATGCCGGGCACTAATCCTTACATTTCTCTGCCTAAATATTAACATTTATCATAGCTTCAAGCTTTTGCTTTTTTTCTGAAAAGATGATATTCTCAAAAAGCATTCATTAACTAAAAGATAATAATGTGTTAATAGTTAAAAGCTTAATCTGTAGAATCAAATGGACATCAGTGTGAAATATATCTGGTTCTGTGACCTTGGGGGAAATTACTTTTTCTTGCTAAGTCTTGATTTTCTCAACTGTAAAGTGAGAAAAATAACATTTCACAAAGTTCTGAGGACTGAATGGGATTGTTAGTTTTTATACTAATAGCTGTGTTTACTCTTCATGGTGTTTTCTACTGGTATTTTTATTAACTGCAGGGCTAGGAGTGTAGGTCAATGGGAGAGCATTTGCCTAGCATGGGTGAAGCCCTGGGTTTGATCTTTAGCACTGCAATTAGTCAGTAACTGCAGAGTTTGGTTTTTTTTTTTAAACTAAATAATATCAAGGTCTATACAAAGTGTATTTTACTCTGTACTTCTTAAAAGAAGTTTAAAGTTTATTATTGCTATCAATGTGTAGTACCAAATTATATTAACATTTCTTATAACCCTCTCCACAAGTCTCTCATACCAACATACATATTATTGTAGTATTACTTAGCAGTTTCCTGTTTTGAAGAGTACAGTACTGTAAGGAGAGATTGGCAGAATGATAACAGTGTAAATGGATACTGTAGCAGACTTTACCTAGCTAACATGAAGTATAGGAGTATTTTATGAATATATACTATTTTACTGAAATGAAAATACAACTTCAATTAAAAGATTAGAGAATGCTGGGTACAGAGATGGATGAATGCATCAAATGTAATTACTATACTCCTGTAATCCTGGCAGCTCAGAAGCCTGAGGCAGGAGGATCGCAAGTTTCAGGTCAGCCTGAGCAACTTAACAAGACCCTGTATCTTAAGTACCATATTGAGTTTAGCTGATTTTTTTCTTCTTTTAAGAAAAGAAATAAAAAGGCCTCTCTTCCTTTATAAAAGAAGCATTGCATGAATGCATTCTCTCTTAACTTGAATGATAATGTAGTTCCACCAGAGAGTAGAACAGAGAAATAGCACAAAATCAGACTTAGATTTTTAAAATGAATGTTCAACTAGACTATAATTGGATAAGGCCTTCTTTGTACCAGGTACTGTCAAAGTGCTAGGGACATTGGTGAACAAAATAAAATAGCTATATATTTCATGGAGCTTACATTCTAGTAAAGGAGAAAATTAATGGGTAGGAGATGATTGAAAAGTTACAAAAATTAATCTTCGGAATTATTGTTTGGCTATATTCTCTTTGACTCTGCACATCCACTAAGTGTCAGATGAGATTTTTCTATTTTTTTTTCCCATTTGCTTTCCTTTGCCACTACTTTAATTAACATTTCTTACATAGGGACTTATAGCATAGTTATAGTTGAGCTCTTTCTCTGCCATCTTTCCTTACTAATTTTTCCTTTCTCCCAATGCCAGAAAGATCTTTCTAAAACATCTTTCTGTAAAGACCCCTTATGATTAAATAGCATTTTTATTTTCTTAGGAGCAAATCTAAACCTTGTAACACTAGGTGGTTCTAACTTCTTCAGTTGCATCACCCTTTCTTTTCCCAGATAGGTAATCTAAGCTCTGCTGTATTTTAACTAATAGCAATTAGTTAAATTGATATAAAAGTATCAATTTGTATCTAGTTTATCATTACATCTTGACATGGCTGCCTCTCTTGTTCCTAAAAAGTGGTACCTAAAATAGCAAATCTAGCACTTTCCTATTACATAAAAATACCATGTTATTTTTATAACCCTCTCCATAAATCTATCATACCAACATACATAGTATTGTAGTATACTTAGCAGTTTCCTGTTTTGAAGAGTACAGTACTGTAAGGAGAGGGTTATGTTAGATCTACCATCTTTTAACAAAAGGTTGATTTTAAGCCTCTTCTAACAAATACTAATGAGTTTTACCATGGGGGGAGGGATATATATAATCTATAGTATATATATAATTTGACCACATATTTTATCTCAGATGAACAACTTTTGTTTTGGGGTTTCTTTTGGTTTAGATCTTAGGAATTTTTTATTTTCATATTTAAGATTTTCCTCCTGTCCTACATGCTTCTGGACTCTTATGTATGAATTAGGAAAGTTAGATTAACTCCAAAGATCTTTCCCAGTTGAATAATTTTGAGTTCTAGCCCAAGATTTGCCTCTTAAATTTTTTGCTTATTAAAGATAATAGAAGTGCTTGCCTCCAAATTTGAAGGACTATATGCCATTGACTTAATATTGTATATGATCATTTGTAAATTATTATTAAATCACATATGAAATTTAAGGTAGAATGTGTCATGAACTGAATGTTGTCTTTCAGATGATGTTTCTAACAATATACTAAAGGATTTAAAAGATTGCTTTATGAAGCTAGGTATAGTGGCGCACACCTCCCTCATTCCAGCCACTCAGAAGTCTGAGGCAAGAGGATTATAAATTTGAGGCCAGCCTCAGCAACTTAATGAGGCCCTGTCTCAAAAAAACAATTTTTTTTAAAAGGGCTAGGGATATAACTCAGTGATATCCTCAGCACTCCAGAGTTCAATCCTCAGTGCCCCTCCACCCTCCAACTTTTCCCCAAGAAAGGTTGTTTTATGGAGTGCAAAAAAAATAAGTGTTTTGAAAGTTCAAAATATTCTTGGTTGGGTTATATTAAAAAAAAATTTCTAAAACTAGTTGAAAGAGATGGCATATCCTGGTTATTTTTTAATCTCATAATAGTTTAAGAATGTGTGGGGTTTTGTTTGTTTTTAATCTCATAATTGTCTTATGAATTTAGGGTTTCCCAACATATGTACACAAATTAAGAAGGCTTCCAAGGCACAACTTTTTAAAAAGACTGTCTGACATTCTCACAATATGGATTTTTATTTTCATTTCCTTTTTCAAAATGTAGTTGAATAAGAAGAAAGATACATAAATTCAATGTTAGGATAAAAGGTAACACTAATATGAGATAGTTTCTAGCTCTAGGATTCTGTAATTGTCATGAGTTCTGATTTCTGTTTTTTCCTTTCATAATTTCAGGGTTAGTCAGCAAAATAAAATCAACCTAATGACAGCAGACAACTTATCCATCTGTTTTTGGCCAACCCTGATGAGACCTGATTTTGAAAATCGAGAGTTTCTGTCTACCACTAAGATCCATCAATCTGTTGTTGAAACATTCATTCAACAGTGTCAGTTTTTCTTTTACAATGGAGAAATTGTAGATACTGGGAACACTGTGGCTCCTCCACCACCTTCAAATCCAGGACAGTTGGTTGAATCAATGGTACCCCTTCAGTTACCACCACCATTGCAACCTCAGCTGATACAACCACAATTACAGACGGATCCTCTTGGTATTATATAAATAAAAAGTGATTGCAGACAGCGTGAAATTTGAAAAAAAGCAAATCTACACATGCATGTTTCAGGGTTCAGTAGAATATGTTTCGTACAGATAATTCACATTCAAAATGATGAGACATTTTCTCTCTGAACTGTATGGTATTCCTCATTCACTTACATTACAAATCTAAGACCATGTGGTAAGCATGACTGGAGAGGTTTAATTTTTATAAACAAAAATAGCTATAAAATACAAAGCTACTGCTGCATGCAACCTTATTGCAATCAGTATATCATTCCTGTGGCAATTTCTGTCACATTATATTGTGAATAAAATTTTTCTATAGAAATTAATTGATTTAAAAACTCACATATATGAAACATATAATGCTTTTCAGCCTGCTTTATGGCTGGTTTTGTTATTTGATGTGCTAATTTGGACAACTTAATTTACATTCTAGCAGTCTGCATAGATAACTAAAAGCCCAGTTAAGTATTTCTTAATTTCAGGCTACTTAATGCCATGCTTGGGATGTTGTTTAAAAGAAAGAAAAATTATACAGCATATTTCACATTTCTACACCTTCATCATTAATTCTGAGTAAACCTGTGGATGATTTGATGAGGGATAAATGAACCTATTTCTTTTATGAACATACCAACATACCAAGGACATGATTGTGGCTAAAGTGAGTTGATAATGTTGTGCAAAGGATAGTTGTCACCAACTCATTTCTTTATGGTCCATAATGAAATAAACATTTTGTATACGGTTAATTCTGTAAACAGATGCATGTTCAAAAGATCTATGATGGTCTTGTAATCTTAATCTAATATATTTTAGATATTTTAATTTTTCCCTCTTGGGGAATACATTTAGTATAGTGTAGAGAAATACTTCATGACATTTTCATATAAGGTTATATAACTTTTCATAAACATGAAATTTGTTGTAGAAAATTCTTTAAACCAAACATTTTAATCTAGGACTTCAATTTAATCTGTTCCTTGAATCTATTTTTATGTGGCCCTTAGAAACATATCCAAAAAATCCATTGCTAATATAGCAATAAAAATACTTTGGGTACTGACAGACTCCTTGGAGTGTGTGTATATAAAATTACAAACTTGTATTCATATTCTTTTCTGTGATGTGTTGTACTAAAATCCAAAATGGCTTTTACACCATTTTTTAAACCAATTTTTTCCTTTCATGTTGGTACCAGAGTTGCTATAAATCACTGCTGCTTTTGGGGTTAAATATTTTGTTAGTGAAGATACAACCAGAGCACTAAATTATGGAAAAAAAAATTGGAATAGATGGCACAGGTAAATTTTGTTAGGCTTTATTCACAATTCTTTAATTATCAAACCATGCCATTTTTTTTCTGAAAAAAGGAAATGGTTTGTATTTCATTGCTACATCATATTTTATGTAGTAAAGAATAAATTTTTTTGGTCAGTGTTGTAATCTTCATCCATACTGCAATTTTAAGGTTATCTTACATGTATGATAGTAAATAGATGATTTTGAGATTCAAGGCTCCTAAGAGTTTGATTTGCTCCATTTTTTCTAAAATATTCTTTCCTAACTGTTATGTCCTAGGCATTGTACTTCCAATTTTAACTTCAGAACCAAGATGTTGACATGAACCAGGCTGCTGTTGAAGTACATGTATATTATAAATTATCTTATTTGTGTTATACTCTTACATGTTATTATCTTTTCTAAGAAAACAAAGTCCCTATTATTCCTATTGCAAAGCACACAGGAATTAAGAAAGTACAGTAATTTTTAAAAAAAAAATCCGGTAAATGTAGTATTCTTAACTTGTTCTATATTACTTATACCTATTGTCTATATAGCTTTAATTTATAGCTGTCAGTTTAACATTGGCATGTCTGGCAAAGAAAATTAAACTTTAAGAGTTTTATAAACTGTTTCTAGGTTGCTAAAGAATTTATTTTTCTACTATATATGGTATAGACAAAGCATCAAACTATGTACAGGAAAAAAGCCTGACTATTTCTATTGGAAGTAGGCTGAAAAGAATTTTCAGAACTGTTCGTGTCTGGTCCATTCTGTCATAACTTTGCTATTGTAATATGTGAATCCCAGTTTATTTAAGCTATTCTCTTTTATACTGTGTTATTTAACATTCATCTGCATTTAGTATCATTTTTGTTATTAAAATTAGCATTTACCATTTTTCATATGAACTCCCTTACACCTTTCCCAAATCTTATCTCTACTTTTCTATGCATTTCTATTGTTGATTTGACTCACTTTATAGTGAGTCATTTTAAATATTCTACATTTGGTTCAATCAACCAGTAGGTTACAGTTTTTGAAAATTAAAGTACGGTTTAAAGCTCAGTCTGTTACACTGAATTGATTGTGTTTGTTTTTGCCAAGGGTTTAGATATGTTTTTAAATATTAGCAGAATAATTCTAAAGACAAAATAACAAATTAACCTTTCTTCTGGTAAGTTACTAGAAGATTTCACTGTTTAGGGACGTATCATATATGAGATTTCTTAAAGGATTTAAAGAATAGTAGATAGTCTCATTATTATGGGTAAATATTAAGGCATTATATTTTAAAATATGAAATAAAATTCCATCTACACATGTTGCCATTGTTTCATTTAAAGTTCAATGCTTAACAGTTACTACAATATTGGATTTAACAGTATCTAGATTAGCAATATAAAGAAGCATAGTGGTACTCTATTTCAAACTTTCAGTAGATTTTTTAGAAGTCAGGTACTATTCACAGATACTTATTAGAATATACAAATAATTTTAGAACAAAATTCCAGACACACAACATATTTCTGTTTGAAATGGTATTTAGTAGTACTTTTTTCCCCCTTAACATTTACAATGTAAATACTGTAGGTAACAGCAATCTAACTTAGCCAAAAAGCAGCTTTTATTTTCCATACCAAATGTAAATAATGTAGACCTTTTTTTTTTTTTTTTTTTTGTTGTTTGTTTGTTTGTTTTGAGGTACTGGAATCTAATTTCTAATATCTCTTAGATAAAAAGGGATTGATTGGAATAAGAACTTAGGCCTTAGCTTCCATGGTGAATTTTAGTTTTTTATACAGTAATAATTGTGATGCTATTTGTCAACTGGATATAAATATATATATAATTTTAAAAAGTCAAAGTGGTTTGTTTCTTTGTTTATAATTAATGTAATTTTGTGCTTCACCCAGAGGATGCTGCAGTAAATTAAGTATCAGTGAAGCTTCTGATGTACAAAGAGTGCTATAAATAAAACATTAAGAAGCTGTGTAATTCTAAGTTATAGTTGCCTCTATTTTTACCATTTTGTTGGTAAAAATCAACTAATTTTTTCAAGTAAAATATGAAAAATAAATTGACATTAATATGAAATTTTTATTAGGAAGATGTATTACTGCACTTCCCCTGTATCATAAAAGGAGATCTAAAATTCATGTATACAGATGAAAATTGGATTTTAAAAATAGTCAGGGAAATGAGATTATGTATAGATTTCTAAAATTCAAATGTTACCTGAATTTTGAGCTGTGGTTAGACTTTCTTGAGCCACTGGAAATATTTTGAAGTGTATCCTAGTTATGGCAGAGATGTTAAAATTAAAGGATAACAATATTTTTGTTTTCGTGGTTTGGAAATATTAAGCCAAACCTTAATAGTGTATAATGTCAGATTCTATGGATCTGGTGAGGTCTGTTTGACTTGAATCTTTGTATTTATCTTGAATTTAATTGTTTTAGTTAAGCAGTTTAATTCTTAGGCTGCATAACTTCTTTCTTGTTTCAGTACATTTGGGACATGTTTAGTTTTTTATTGTATTTAAATTCTTGAAATTCTTAGCCTTTTAGGTGATTATATCTGAAAATAAAATTTGCTAAGTTTGAATAAGGGAAGAAGCTACTCTTTAAAATCATTTTCTTATGGTAGCATTGTTTTATACTTGAAAAGATTATAAGCATTAATACCTCATATTCCAACATCTTGTCATTTGATATGATCCAAGTACTTACTAGTCTTTATAAAGTAGTTCAAGTCTAACTAGTGAACTTTGAGAATCTTCACCATTCAGTTGAACCTCATCATTATTCTACATGCATGATTCAGTTCACTTACATATAAACATGCTATTTTTATTTTTGTCAGGAGGAAGAAGATAGGAAGAGCAATGACATCTAATATTGTTCACAACTTAATTAAAAGTTATAAGGTTAGTGTTCTGTGGAAATTTTGAAGGCAGTGGGGTTGATTTGAAAAGCCAGTCAATAGTCAATAAAACATTTTATTAATAAATATATTACCCTTAAAATTAATATAATCCTGACAGTTATGGTTTGACATATTTACCTGTAATTAGGAGTATTAAGACCTGCAATATATGCACTTTGTAAGTAGCTGTTTAAGAATTTTTACTTGAAATATTTTTACTTGATTTATTCCCACAGTGTAGACTTTCTGTTTTGATTTTATTCTCTCAACTGGAAAGTTATTTTGAGCAATTTAATAATGGTCCTTCAGTCCTGATAGTTTGCCAGATATTTAGTTTAAATTTTCAGTTTTAACTTTTTTCAAACTTATTTCTATATTGTTTTATATCAGTATGAATGATGTAGGTTTAGCAATTGACCTTTTGTTTATTACTTCACTATTCACCCAAATTAGTTTTAATTGTGTCTGTATTCTTCATTAGATAATTTTTTCTTGTGTCCTTGAATTGTGAATGTTTTGTCCTGTTTAGTGTTTTCCACGTTCTTGCTGTAAGTTCTGAAAATATTTTACCAACTTTCCATGTGTGGCTCTTAGTTTCCTTTTACTCCAGATTCTTGGTATTCTATTTTATTTGTTTTATTTTCCTCGATTCATGTGTTTAAAGAAGCAGAATTATTATAATATTTAATTCCATATAATAAGTGAAATCAGAAATAAGCACAGTCATACGTATAGAACTCAGTTTTAAGTGTATAGATGAGGTGATTTTTTTTATTTATTAGTGCATTATAGTTACACATAGTAGTTGTTCATTTTAAACAAAATCATCCATTCATGGAATTTGCTTTATTCCATTTCAGTCCCTGGTTCTACTACATTTCCCAATTCTCCCTCCCTCCCTCTATTTTTCCTCTGCTCTTCATCCTTTCACTTGTTTGTTTTTTGTTGGTGTTTTATCAATCTACATAAAGGGTGAATTCATTGTGGTATACTTACACATGCACATAATATGATTTTGTTGAATTCATTCTGTATTTTCTCCCCTCACCCATCTCTCCTTCCTCTCTCTTCTCTCAGTCTCCTTCACTAATCATTCGTATATCTTTATGATATCTGATCCCACCCTACTCTCATTTTGCTCTAGCTTTCCACATAAGTGAAAATATTGAACCCTTGATTTTCTGATTCTTTTTTCACTTAGCATGGTTTTTCTAGTTTCATCTGTTTACCAGCAAATGCCCTAATTCCATTCTTTTTTATGGCTAAGTAAAACTCTATTTTGTATATATACTTCATTTTTTAATCCATTCATTTATTGATGGTCACCTGGGCTGGTGTCATAATTTGGCTGTTTTGAATTGTGCTGCTATAAACATTGTGGCTATATCTCTGTAGCATGCTGATTTTAATTCTTTTGGATAAATACCAAGGAGTGGAATAAGCTGGGTCTGTCTGATTTCCATTTGCAGTTTTTTGAGGACTCTTCACACTGCTTTCCAGAGTAATTACACTAATTTGGAATTCCCCCAACAATGTATATGTGTGATTTCCCCCCCCCCCCACATTCTTGCCAGTTTTTATTATTTGCATTGATAATTCTTTTCTGACTAGAGTGAGATGAAACAGTGTAGTTTTGATCTGCATTTAGATGTTAAACATTTTTTCATGTATTTGGCCATTTGTGTTTCTTTTGAGAAGAGTCTATTTAGTTATTTTGCCCATTTATTGATTGGGTTATTTGTTTTTTGGGTGGTAACCTTTTTGAGTTCTTATGGACATTAATCCCCTATCAAAAGAGTAGCTAGCAGATATTTTTTTTCCCATTTCTGCAGACACTTCCTATGCTCTTAATAATTTCTTTTGCTGTGCATGGCTTTCTAATTTGATGCCATCCCACTTACTGATTCCTGGTTTTCCTTCTTGAGCCTTAGCTGTCTTGTTAAGGAAGTCAGTTCCTGCATGAATATGATGGAGTTTTGATCCTATGTTTTTTAACAGTTGCAAAGTATATGACCTAATTCCTAAGTCTTTGATAAAGTTTGATTTGACTTTTGTGTAGGGTGAGAGACAGGAGTCTAGTTTCATTCTTCTACATATGGATATCCAGTTTTCCTAGCACCATTTATTTAAAAAGCTATCTTAAAACATAAGTTATAAACTAATTATTTGAGAGAATATAGTCTTTAGATATCTTCTCAGATTTACTTCTTGGAAATTTCATTTCTAGATTTTACATTTGTTGGTAATTAGACATAGTTGTGAATGTTTTGGTATTGTAGTATTTGAAGTGAGCAAAACTATTAGTAGCAATGTACTTTTAAAATACAAATGAAAATCTGTTTCACCCAGTACTTTAATTAAAAAATGACTGTTGGATTACCCTAAAGTCCATTTTAAGTATTATTTTTGTGGTATAGATCAGGAGTTAGCAAACTTGTTCTGGGAAAGGACAGTAAGTATATTATACTTTGCAAATCATACAATCATTATGGAACTATTCAGCTCTGCTGTTGTAGTTTTGCCATTAGCCATAAAAAATACAGAAGTGAATGAACATGAATGTGTTCCAATAAAATTGAGTTTGGCCCACAAACTATGCTTGACTGATCCCTGGCATTGATTATTAGTAATAACTAAATTCTCTAATTTTTAATCTGTGGAATAATGATAGATTAATTCAAAATAATACAGATTGGAGTAAAATTTTACAAGGAATGATATTCTCTATTCCTATCCCTTTTTTTCCAAAGTAAATTATCTTTTTTGGGTGTAAGTACTAAGTTAAAAAAAGCTATGTGGAGTGTTTGTAAAAAACTTAACTAAATTATTGAAACAAGGCATCTAAAAGAAGATAGATGGATATATACTTCGGTACTGAATTGTTTTCACAGCTTTATTTCTATTCTAAAGGATGACTAAGATATTTGAGGTTAGTAATTGCATTTCCATATGCTGTATTAATGACTACCAGGTAAATATTTCAGTAAGTTGTAGCATAGATTAATGAAGTGACATGTAGTTAACATAAAAAATATAAAAATTATGGAACCATAATGAGTCCAAAAGACATGATAGTCAATTCATGAATGATTTCTCCAATATTTAGACCACACTGACCAGACAGTTTAGGTTCCTTTGGAGAATCTTATAGGAGAGAAATAATTTGTGAGAGCAGGACTTCAGTTTTACTGGATATCAGAGAATTCAAATGGAGAAAATGTAATCATGGGAAATTCTTAAAGTCACACCTCAATATTTGCAATCAATGGAGAAATATTTGGGGAGACGGTCACCAAAGGATTATTTGCCTCATATCCATTTATGTTCATATTGGAGAGACCCATGAACATGTTAAGGTAAACTGGTATCAAAAGAATGCACACCAAACATACAAATGGAGTAACTATGGAAAAGCCTTAACCCAAAAGTAGGAATTCATATACCAAAATTTCATGGAGAAGAGAAATCTTATATATAAAATGTAGAAAGACTGTTAACCACAGATCAAACTTTATTATAGAATTAAAGCCCTCTTCCAAGATGACTTCCAATGATCCCAGTTGCTGTTACTTATATTCTTGCATAGGATATACTAATCATCATTCCAAGATTATACATTATGCCAATATTGGTATGTATCTGTGCATGCAAGCATTTTATGTGAACATAAGTGGAATTTTTTAAAAGCCAAATTTGATTACTTGTAAATGTTACCTGTTATCTGTACCGTTTTCATGTACCTTTATCTTTCAGAAGCATTCTTGTATAGTTTCAACAGGAAAGGATTTCTGCTGTAATGTTAAGATGATTTGAACCAACTTCCCAATTGAGGGCATTTAGAAAATGAACAAAATTGTTTCAAAAATCAATTGAAGGACATCAGAAACCTAGGTGAACTTGTCTATGGGAGCAACTTCTTTGAAGTTTTTGTAGAGAGATTCCTGGAGGAAGTATCCAAGAAGATGAATAAATACTTAAATACTTCTGATGGCTTCCTGCAGATAAAGGTGGACAGGAATTGGAGTTCAAGGCCTTCCAAGTATTAACTGCAGTTTTATAAATTAGATGTCTACCACAAAGTAACAAGGCATGTGTGGACGCAAAACAACTAAAAATACAATTGACAGAACCACAGGTTTTTAATTATGTTTACCTAACCTAGGAGACAAGATGAAGAGTTTACCAGGTAACTAGAAAGTACCAAATGGAATGGTAGGGCCAAACATAGAGTAACTAAAAACTCGGCAAAGGAAGCCTCATAAAGGATTAATATTTAGAATATACATGGAACTTAAAAAGCATTTTTGAGTAATACACCTAATTAGATATTTCTCAAAAGGACGTACAAATGGCCAACAACCCTATGAAAAAAAATGTTAAACATCACTAATCATGGACATGCAAATCAAAACCTCAATGAGGTATCACTTAACTACAATAAGAATGACTATTATCAAGACACAAGTGTTGGTGAGGATGTATAGGAACCCTTGCACATTGTTGGTGAGAATGTGAATTAATACAACAGTTGTGGAAAATGTATAAAGTATCCTCAAAAAATTAAAAATATAGCTTACCATATAATCCAGCAAACCCACTACTGGGTATACATCCTAAATGATGAAGTCAGTTTGTCAAAAGAGATGTCTGTACTTCTATGTTTATTGAAGCAGTATTTACAATAGCCAAGAAATGGAAATAGATTCTAAGTGTCTATCAACTGATGAATGGATAAAGAAAAAGTGGTACATAAGCACATTGGAATATTCTTCAGCATTTCCATAAAAAGCAAATTCTGACATTTAGGACAGAATGGATGGAATTAGAGATCATTATGTCAAGTGAGAAGCCAGACACAGACCAGTAAGTACTGCATGACCTGATGGATCTAAAAATATTATTCACAGAAATTCAGAGTAGAATTGTTACCAGAGGATGAAGAGAGTTGAAGGGAGAGGTGAATAGGAACGGGTAGATCAATAGGTACTAAGATAGAGTTGGATGTTGTGGAGTTGGGGTTGTGACTCAGTGGTATAGTGCTCGCCTAGCATATGTGAGGCCCTGGGTTTGATCCTCAGCACCACATAAAGATAAATAAATAAAGGTATTGTGTCCATCTATAACTTAAGATTATTTTTTAAAGAAGTAATGGTGTACTATTGCACAGTAGAGTGACTATAGATAACAATATTTTACTGTTTATTTCAAAAAGCTAGAAGAAAATATTTTAACTGTTAAAATTATAAATGTTTTAAACATAACAATGTATATATATGTATATAGAAACATCACATGGTACCCCGTGTATATGTACAGTTTTTATGCATTTGCCATTCAACTTAAAAATCTATATTAAACTCATTGGTTGGGTTTATAACTGATTAGTCACAGCTAAAGATAGAATTCATGGGTCTGAAAGACCCATCAGAAGGAAATAGAATGAAATGGGGCTGAAAGTTTAGCTTAGTGGTAGAGTCATGGTTAGCATTACAAGGTGCCCTGGGTTCAACCCTCAGCATCACAAAAAAAAAAAGAAAATAGAATAAAACCTCAAGAACTAAAAATACAGAGAATAAAAGAGAAAGGTTTATCAAAAAGTTAGATTGTGCTTTGGGAGGAAAAGGTTTTTTTCAAACTTTCAAATATATTGATATTCAGTTATTTGTAAGGATTTATTGAATTTTAAGGAAAGGATAATAGAGATAGATCTTCTAGAGTAAGTTCTCAGCAAACTAAGGAAACTGATTTTATGAAACTAGCATAATCTTGATAAGAAAGTTCAACAAGCATATAATTATAGGGCAATCTCATTCAAATAGAAATGCAAACATTTTAAACACTTGTATTTAGCAAAGTATTATGAGGAAAATTAAGTTTTCTTAATTTTGACAAATCACAGAATAAGGAAATGTTGGTTATGTCAATAGGTAAACAAAAGCACTTAAAAGATCAAATATAAATGTTAATAGCTGGTGTTGCCATACTATTACACAGAGCCAGATGTAGAGATAGAGAACAATTAATCATAATAAAAGGTTCAATTCAGAAAAAGATAGAGCAATTCTAAATTTTAAATTACCTCCTAAATTTGTAAGCACCTAAGAACAAATCATTTAAAATATGCTGCATCTTTTGTCTTGTACTGCACAGCATCTGGTATGTAGGCCTCTTCAGACTTTGAAGGCAACACATTCTGCAGCAGGTTTCTCAATCTTCGCACTATTAGCATTTGTAACCAGATATTTCTTCATGTAAGGGGACATCTTGTGCATTGAAGGATGGGATGTTTAGCGTCGTCCTAAGCCTCTACCCAAGTTAATACCAATAGCAGTATCTCTTCTCCAGTCAGAAATTTAAAAAATGGATCCAAACCTCCAAATGCCCCCCAGGGAACAAAATCATATCTGTGTGGGATATTCTGTCTTCTGTCTCTAGAACCTGTGAATAGAATGAACTTTGTCTTCCTGAGCCTCTGCTATTTCTTTTGTGAC
This sequence comes from Urocitellus parryii, assembly GCF_045843805.1. Lineage (NCBI taxonomy): Eukaryota > Metazoa > Chordata > Mammalia > Rodentia > Sciuridae > Urocitellus > Urocitellus parryii. The sequence goes on from NC_135536.1 coordinate 44,382,579, forward strand.
TGTACCTGGTTTATTATCAATAAAAGCATTCAAAACAGTCCCTGGGTTGATCTCAAAAGACAGTGTTGAGGGAGAAAATTTCCAATGGATCTAACTATGAGTAGTTGTCCTGATCACTACTTTATGTAGAATTAGGTGAACATTTTCTTGACTTACCTGTTGTAATGAATAGCCTGGCTGGCTGGTGAGGGCCTGGAAGAGAAAAAGACTAAAAAATCAGAGATAAGGAGATCTCTGGAAGGGGCTTATAGGAATGAACAGGAAGCATGACTTTTTTTTTAATTTAATAATGCCCACCAGAAAAGTATCAGTCACAAACAAGGCACTGACCAAATAGATCAGATGACTCAGTTGACATTAGCTAGGCTTTGTCATCAGGCACCTTGGTGGCATGATGAACTCATGAGTAGAGTGGTCACTAGAGCAGAGATGAACTTTCACTTAACAAGGCTGATCTGACTACTGATTCAGGCTAATTCAACTATTCTGAATTTCTAATGAGCCTTCCAATATGGTACTGTTCCTTGTGGAGACCAATCACTTTCTGACATTTTGATTAGCTTTGGCCCACTCTGCCCTGGAAAGATAAGCAGTTCATTCTTAGAAGAACGAATATCAGTTTCAAGTACGAGTTTGCCTTTTTCTATCCCCAGAACCTCAGGAAAACTACCACTGACTGGAGACACTTACAAAGTACCTGGTCCATCAATAGGCATGAATTCTCACATATTATAGCATTCAGTAAAAGAGGTATAGGTGTGGGTCCATGACCATGGGAATCTACTGGTTATATCATGATTCACACTATGCAGGAATTAATGGCCTTACAGATTTTCCCTGCCTACTTACATTACTTCTGTATCTTTCACAGGATTACTCCCAATAAATATCTTGTATCTCCAACTCCATCTTGGTGTCTGCTTCCCAGAGGTCCAAACTAACATGGGTTGTATAGGAAGGTCCCTTATGACAAGATGATGGAAAAGGAAAATAATATCTAAACTCATTTTATAATTGAGGCTCTGTGGGGGAATAAACAAAAAATGGACTGCAGCTTTATCTCAGCTTTATTTTAGGAGTGGACTTCATAGGAAATTCTCATCAATCTTAAGTAAACCACAAGGCATTCTCTCTCTCTACAACCATCTGCCTTCTAATAGGAAACACCAGCCAGACTAAAGACTTGGCAGATATTTCTTAATCATCTTTGATTTTATCTTTCCTTTCTAGCCTTACCAATTTCTTGCTAACAGAACATTTCAAATCTTGATACCTGGCACTTTAATTTTAATTTTATCAGTCTAGAATAACTAGTCAAATAACATAAAATTTAAAAGTATTAATATCCAAATGTATTTTAAAATATTATGACTAAATGTTTTTTTGAGTCAGAAATATATTTTATCTTGGTCATAAGAAAGCTCAAGATTTTTCTGGGAGAGCAAAAAGTAAAGAGAACTAATTAATGAGAGTGGATGTAGGAAGTGGCTCACAGCTAATGCAATAGTCTGTTTTTGTCCCTCTACCCACACTCCCTCTTCTATTGTGATGAGAAAGGCTAAATAGTAAAAAGTGATTTTGAAAACATCATGTATGGAGTGAGAAGAATCCTTAAATATCCTTCTTATTTCACTCCAGAGTCATCTGAGTCCAGAGATGTGACTGGGTTTTTTTTTTTTTCATTTTTTTAATTGATTTTATTATTTTAAATACAGGACAGCGGAATGCATTACAATTGTTATTACACATATAGAGCACAATTTTTCATATCTCTGTATATAAAGTATGTTCACGCCAATCCATGTCTTTATACATGTACTTTTTTTGCACTACAATTCTTATTACATATCAAGACCACAGTTTTTCATATCTCTGTATATAAAGTAGGTTGACATCCAATTCATGTCTTCATACATGTACTTTGGATAATGATGTCCATCATATTCCACCATCCTTGCTAATCCCCTGCCTCCTCCCTTTCCCTCCCTCCCCTCTTCCCTGTCTAGAATTCATCTATTCCTCCCATGTTCCCCCTCCCTACCCTACTATGAGTCAGCCTCCTTATATCAGAGAAAGCATTTGTTTTGGGGGGGATTTGCTACCTTCACTTAGCATTATCTTCTCCAGTGCCATCCATTTACCTGCAACTGCCAAGATTTTATTCTCTTTTATTGCTGAGTAATATTCCATTGTGTATATATACCACATTTTTAATCCATTCATCCACTGAAGGGCATCTAGGTTGGTTCCACAGTTTAGCTATTGTGAATTGTGCTGCTATAAACATTGATGTGGCTGTGTCCCTGTAGTATGCTGTTTCTTTTTTCTCATCACCAAAGAAATTAAATCTTTATTTGACTTCTTTACAACTAATTCACAGTTTAGAATTATTTATATATTTTTTAAACATCAGAAATTTATTAGTTGCTCAAAACATTACATTGATCTTGACATATCATATATCATACATTTGTTTCAAATGGGGTATGAATTCTTATTATTCCCATTGTACAGATTGCAGGATCACATTGGTTATACAGCCACGTTTATACATACTGCCATGTGTCTGTTGTATTCTGCTGCCCTTCCTATCCCCCCTCCCCTCCCCCTCTCTCTACCCCATCTACCATAACTCATTTCTCTCTCTTTTTTTTTCTCCCCTTCGCCTCACATCCTCTTATATGTATTTTTGTATGACAATGCGGGTCTCCTTCCATCTTCCGTGCAATTCCCCTTATCTCCCATTCCCTCCCACCCCTTGTCCCTGTTTGATGGTAATCTTCTTCTCATGCTCTTCCTCCCTGCTCTGTTTTGAGTCGCTCCCCCTTATATCAAAGAAGTAGTATGCTGTTTTTAAATCCTATGGGTATAGTCTGAGGAGAGGGGTAGCTGGGTCAAATGGAGGTTCCATTCCCAGATTTCCAAGGAATCTCCATACTGCTTTCTGTATTGGCTACACCAATTTGCAGTCCCACCAGCAATGTATGAGTGTGCCTTTTTCCCCACATCCTCACCAACACTTATTGTTTGTCTTCATAATAGTTGCCATTCTGACTGGAGTGAGATGATATCTTAGAGTAGTTTTGATTTGCATTTTTCTTGATTGCTAGAGATGATGAGCATTTTTTCATATATTTGTTGATTGATTGTATATCCTCTTCAGGTTCTTGGCCCATTTGTTGATTGGGTTGTTTTTTCAGTGCTTAGCTTTTTGTTCTTTATACACCACAGAGATTAGTGCTCTATCTGATGTGTGAGGGATAAAGATTTGCTCTCAGGATGTAGGCTTTCTGTTCACCTCACAGATTGTTTCTTTTGCTGAGAAAAAACTTTATTTTGATTTCATCGCATTTATTGATTCTTGATTTTAATTCTTGCACTATAGGAGTTGGGGCCTAATCCTACATGATGAAGATTAGGGCCTACTTTTTCTTCTGTTAGACACAGAGTCTCTGGTTTAATTCCTAGGTCCTTGATCCATTTTGAATTAAATTTTGTGCATGGGAAAAGATATGGGTTTAATTTAATTTTGTTGCATATGGATTTCCAGTTTTTCCAGCACCATTTGTTGACGATGCTATCTTTTCTCCAGTGTATGTTTTTGGCACCTTTGTCTAATATAAGATAATTGTAATTTTGTGGATTAGCCTCTGTGTCCTCTATTCTGTACCATTGGTCTACCAGTCTGTTTTGGTGCCAATACCATGCTGTTTTTGTTACTATTGTTCTGTAGTATAGTTTGAAGTCTGTTATAGTGATGCCACCTGCTTCACTCTTCCTGCTAAGGATTGCTTTAGCTATTCTGGGTCTCCTTATTTTTCCAGATGAATTTTATGATTGCTTTTGCTATTTCTATGAGGAATGTCATTGGGATTTTTATCCAAATTGCATTAAGTCTATAAAGTGCTTTTGGTAGTATGGTCATTTTGATAATGTTAATTCTGCCTATCCAAGAACTAATATTGTCAAAAGATCTTTCCATCTTCTAAGGTCTTCTTTAATTTCTCTCTTTAGGATTCTGTTGTTTTTATTGTATAGACCTTTCACCTCTTTCATTGATTCCAAAGTATCTTATTTTGGGGAGGGTTATTGTGAATGGGGTAGTTTTCCTCATTTCCTTCTCAGAGGCTTTGTCACTGATATACAGAAATGCCTTTGATTTATGGGTGTTTATTTTATATCCTGCTACTTTGCTGAATTCATTTACTAGTTCTAGAAGTTTTCTGGTGGAGTTTTCTGGGTCTTCTATGTATAGAATCATTGTCAGCAAATAGTGCTAATTTAAGTTCTTCTTTTTCTATACATATCACTCTTTCATCTAATTGTTCTGGCCAGTGTTTCAAGAACTGAGTTGAATAGAAGTGTTGAAAGATGGCATCCATATTTTGTTCCAGTTTTTAGAGGGAATGCCTTCAATTTTTCTCCATTTAGAATGATGTTAGCCTGAGGCTTAGCGTGAGATGTGACTGTTTTAACTAAAGTCATCATGAGGTTATTGAGCCTCTTACTTTATAAATGGAAAATTATTGCATTGTCCATATAGTGTATTTTTATGTGTGGTTCTTGGGGTGTTTAGTATTTCTCTGAGAGTACATTAGAGGTTAAAGAGACTTTAGTGGGAAAGAAATTTAAGAAGACCTTAGAAGATGGAAAGAGTCTCCCATATTCTTGGGTAGGCAGAACTAATATTGTCAAAATAGTCATACTACCAAAAGTACTTATACAGATTTAATGCAATTCCTATTAAAATTCCAATGACATTCTTCATAGAAATGGAAAAAGCAGTCATGAAATTCATTTGGAAAAATAAGATGCCCAGAATAGCAAAAAAAAAAAAAAAAAAAAAAAAATCCTTAGCAAGAAAAGTGAAACAAAAGGCATCACAATTCCAGATCTTAAATTATACTACAGATCACAGAGCTATAGTAACAAAAATGGCATGGTATTGGTACCAAAATACATGTGAAGATCAATGGTACAGAATAGAAGACATGAAGACAAACCCACATAAATAAAGTTATTCCATACTAGACAAAGGTACCATAAACATACATTGGAGAAAAGATAGCCTCTGCAACAAATGGTGCTAGGAAGACTAGAAATCCATACATAGCAGAATGAAATTGAACCCTTATCTCTCACCTTGCACAAAACTCATTTCAAAGTGGATCAAGGACCTAGGCATTAGACCAGAGACTCTGCACCTACTAGAAGAAAAAGTAGGCCAAATTCTCCATTATGTCAGCTTAGGACCTTAACAAGAAGACTCCTAAAGCTCGAGAAATAAAATCAAGAATCAATAAATGGGATTTTATCAAACTAAAAAGCTTCTTTGTGTGTGTGTGTGTGTGTGTGTGTGTGTGTGTGTGTGGAATCTTTAGTCTTTGAAAAACTATTAATGTTTACATCAAAATTTCTTAACATAGTGTCCAAGCTAAAAATATATTAGTAGAATAAATTTGACTTTAGATCACTATTTTATAATCCCATTACAATTTTCCAGAATGGGATGGCCCAGCATCCAGCAAGACATCTCTATGGCCAGTCCTTGACTTCACTCTAGAAAGCTTCTTTTAAAAAAAAATTTTAATTGTAGATGGACACAATATATTTATTTTTATGTGGTGCTGAGGATTGAACCCAGTGCCTCACATGTTCAAGGCAGGTGCTCTACCACTGAGCTATAGCCCGAGCCAATCTAAAAAGCTTCTTCACAGCAAAGGAAACAATAACATGAAATGAGAATCAACAGAATGGGAGAAAATATTTGTCACCTGCACCTCAGATACAGCATTAATCTCTAGGATATATAAAGAACTCAAAAAACTTCAAAAAATAAGCCAATTAATAAATGGGCAAAGGAACTTAACAGACACTTCACAAAAGAAATATGATCAATCAACAAATTTATGAAAAAATGTTCAACATTTCTAGCAATTACAGAAGTGCAAATTCAGACTACATTGAGATTTCTCACTTCTAGTCAGAATGGCACTTATCAAAAAGACAATCAACAATAGCTCTTGGCAAGGATGTGAGGGAAAGGTACATTCATACATTGCTGGTAGGACTGCAAATTGGCACAACCACTCTGGAAAGCAGTATAGAAATTCCTCAGAAATCTTGGAATGGAAACACCATTTGACCCAGTTATCCCACTCCTCAGCATATACCCAAAGAACTTAAAATCAGCATACTATAGTGATGCAGCCACATCAATGTTCATAGCAGCTCAATTCATGATAGCTAAGCTGTGGAACCAACCTAGATGCCCTTCAGTAGATGAATGGACAAAGAAAATGTGGTACATATATACAATGGAATATTATTAGCTGCCGCAGTCTGGCTGGGCACAATTCAGGAGCCACTTGTCAAAAGAAACAAACTTTATTTTTAAAACTACAAACGCCAAACAAAACAGCTCCTCAGGAAAAACCCTCAGAGCCCAACTGCCACCACCGGCTTCCACAAGCCTCTCCACACACCAACAACCACCTCCCCCAATCCTCCTGCTCTTGAGGCCGATTGGCTAGGTCGCGTGGGCGGAGCCAAAGAAGTCCCCTAATGAGCAGTTCCGTAGTCTGAAGGGCAGGGAAACAGCCCAATGAACATGACCGCAGAGGAGCCAATCAGCTAGATGTTGCTGGGGCCACTGTGAGCCAATCATCAGCTGGCAGTCTGAAGGGCAGGGAAACAGCCCAATGAACATGACTGCAGAGGAGCCAATCAGCTAGATGTTGCTGGGGCCACTGTGAGCCAATCATCAGCTGGCAGCTTGAAGGGCAGGGAAACAGCCCAATGAACATCACCGCAGAGGAGCCAATCAGCTAGATGTTGCTGGGGTCACTGTGAGCCAATCATCAGCCGGCAGCTGGAAGTTTGCTGGCAGCTGGAAGTTTGCTGGGGCCCCTTTGGCTGTGGCTCTCAACAATTAGCCTGAAAGAAGAATGAAATTGTGGCATTTTCTGGTGAATGGATAGCTATCATGCTAAGTGAAATAAGCCAATTCCAAAAAACCAAAGGCTGAATGTTCTCTCTGATATACAGATGCTGATTCCCTATAGGTGGGGATGTGGGGAGGGGAGGAGTGGAGGTTCACTGGATCCGAGAGGGGAGAATGGGGGAATAGAGGGGGAATGGGAATGTGAAAGACAGTAGAATGAATCAGACAACTTTTCTAAGTTCACACATGAATACATGACCAGTGTTTAACTTCATATCATGTACAACCCCAAGAATGGGAAGTAATACTCCATGTATGTATGATATATCAAGTCACATTCTACTGTTATGCATAACTAAAAAAGAACAAAAAAATAAATGAATACAAAAAGAAAGAAGACTTTAGTGGACTGGTTTAATAAGTCTTATATGATATACTCTGAGCCCCCAAAATTGACATACAAACTTGAGCTCTGGCAACTGCCTACTGTAAAAGGGCTATGTGTGTGAAGCATTTGTTGTGGGATCTCATATTTTAGAACCATTAGAATTAGACCCCCTGGCCCACATACTGGGAAACCTTTTTCTCAGCTAACATGGAGCTGCTTTTATTCTCATTTTGATCAAGACCCAGAGTAAGGAGTACTTTTGACACCATGCCTGTGTGTATACACACATACGCACTCACATATAACATAGACACAAAAGTTTTCCAAAAAATACTTCCCCTTACTATATATGATGATCCCTGACATTGTCTCTCTATATTTTTAGCATTGTTTATAATCAACTAATGATAGTTGCAGTTCTCCTCAGCAGGTGACTTCAGAACTCAGTAATAAGTTAGGTCCCAGAGTTTAGGAAAACTCCCATGTTGAGAGTTATAAGAACTAACAATTCCTAGAGTCCAAAATTAGTTTGATATCATTATGTACCCAAAGAAGAATTTGCCAAATATGAACTATTTATTAGAAGTTGTTTATGCTGTAAATACATTTCCCACTGGGGGAATTCATTTTTTAAAGGCAGGCCAATCCACAGAAGTAGCTTTCCATATAGTTCAACACACAAATACAACACCAGGAGAGCAGCTTGGGGTTGGCAGCCAGCCACTTAACTGATGCCCCTGTGTCTTCTTTTGTCTTTTTCCAGAGCCACTTAAAAAGGATGTTATCTTTCATACTAACAGATTAAAACATTAACAAGCTTCCTGGGAAATGTGGTAAACCAAAAATAAAAAAGTTCTTTAATCTGAACCTTTTTGTTTAAACAATAGGATTATTAAATATGTGATATTTAGAGCTTCCCAAGCCAGACCCTAGGAGAAGCATTTTCATCAATATGAGTTAGATCCATTTAGAAACATGCTATCTCCACCAATATTCTGAAGGAGCTGGGCCTAGACTTATTACAGAGCACCTACATACATGCTTTCTGTACTGGGCTTAGTAATTCTAATAATTACTAAATCTTATACCACTGTACAAAATACATGGTATATTTGAATCCTGGTTCCACTGAATTCAAAGCCCATGTTCTTGCACAATTTCATCTACTTATTAATTATTTGTTGTTGTTGATTGGGAAGAAGTAGTAGAAACGCAGTTACATGAAGAAGAAGTTCATAATACTGTGTATGCTTACTGCAACAGGAAATGGCAGATAAACCTGCAAAGTCGATATTCTTCCAGTTTTGATCAAATTAGGAAGAGTTCAACTCTAAATTCAAGACTTTTGAATTTCCGAGATTGCACAAAATAATGAAAAGGAGCAGTGGGGGTATTCTCTCAGTGTGACCTTTATAGTAATTCCATGACTTGTCTGGCCTCCCATGCTTGACCTGAGTGCTGATGCTTTGTCCTTTCTCTCTCACTCCCACCTCAGATAATATTTAAATTGACTTTCAGTCTATCATTAGAACTTAGCACGAAACTTGAGAATTCAGTCAGTCCTCCCTTTTCTGGACAGGACATATTCAAACAATTTGGGGAGGATCGTAGAGAGTTTCCCTTTTTGGTTTTCGCCTGAAAATTCTTAAGTGAATTTGCAGTAGATACCATTCTCTAATCTTATTAATCTGATATGACTGGTAATTTTTTCTGTGAATTTGTTTCTTTTAAGTTTTCCAATTTATTGACACAAAGTTGTTCATCATTTTTTAATTCTTTTTTTTTTTTGGAGGGGGGTACCAGGGATTGAACCGAGGGGTGTTCTACCACTGAGCCACATCCCGAACCCTTTATTTATTTATTTATTTATTTATTTACTTACTTACTTACTTACTTACTTACTTATTTTCAGACAGGCTCTCACTAAGTTGCTTAAGGCCTCACTAAGTTGCTAAAGCTGGCCTTGAACTTGCAATCATCCTGTCTGAGCCTTCAAAGCCATTGGGATTTCAGGTATATGCCACTGCGCCCAGCTTAAAAACATTTAAATGAAGGATAAAGGATATTTATTCTAGTAAACAGATACTTTGACTCCTCAATAGTGTGAATTTAATTTAATTTACAGATAATGAAAACATTATTCATTGCTGCCTCTAACTCGGAACATGGATGAATTATACCCAGAGATCATACATTCACAGTTTAGAACCCAGAAAAAAAAAAATGTCCAAATTGAGGAACTTGTTCAAAAATAGTTATGTTCTAAAGCAACAGTAGTGGGCTGCTCAAAGCTGGTGAATATTCATCTCATGTAGGACATTATAAATTGAGCACAGGGAAGGGTGAGTAATTGATGATGTCTTTGCCTAATACTTCCGATAAAAAGTTCTAATGATGTATACCATTTTTCCTTTTAGTAAAAATTTATTAAATGCCTACTGTGTGCAAAGACCTTCAGGAAACCAAAAGACAAGTAACTCTGGCCCCTGATCTCATATTTCCAGGTAGGAGAACAAGATGAGTAGAGAATTGTCTGAAAGTATGAAGAAGGTAAATAGAAAATACAAAATGTTCATGTGGATAATGTTATGAAGAAGGTTTTATCAGTTCAAAAAACAGAGGACAACCTCAGGATCACCCTAGTAAGTGGCACAGCTGACATTCAAATCCAGATATGTTCTGCCCCAAAATGTTTCTAAAATCCCATAGATTAGGAGCCATGTGGTTTACAGAAAAGGGATTCTTTGTTGATCCTGTGTCTCAGACTGATAAGAAGGATAAAACATTTTATGATGACTTAAAACATCTGTACCATCCAGTGGTGATTTGAAATTATTAGTCTAGAGTGAGACATTTTTCAGCTGGAAGAGATGGTATTTTCCTGTCTCTGCCATCAGCCTCAAAGTCTGCCTTTAAAAGATACAAGTAATTGAGTTTGTTTGTTTGTTTGTTTGTTTTTTAAGAGAGGGGTGGGGGAGAGAGGATATCTTTTTTTTTTTTTTTTTTGATGGACACAACACAATGCCTTTTTTTTTTAATGCGGTGCTGAGAATGGAACCCGGTCGCGCCCGTGCTAGGCAAGCGCTCTACCGCTGAGCCACAATCCCAGCCCAGTAATTGAGTTTTATTATTTTTGAAAATATTTTTTAGTTGTAGTTGGATATAATATCTTTATTTATTTTTGTGTGGTGCTGAAGAATGACCCTCACACGTGCGAGGCTCTACCATTGAGCTACAGCCCCACCAGAGTTTTATTATTCACATGGATACCAAACCTTTTAGCATATTTTCGTGAAATAGAAAAAAAGAAAACCCAACTCAGTCTCACTGTATAAAATATAACGCTCCACTTTTATTCTCATTAATACTGCTATCTGTATTAATGATGGTTTTTTAAATAAATTAAAATTTTTATTTGCAAGATAATGAATAACACAGGATAATTTAACATTCAAAAAAAATAGGGTACCTCTTTTTTTTTTTTTTAAAGAGAGAGTGAGAGAGGGGAGAGAGAGAGAGAGAGAGAGAGAGAGAGAGAATTTTTAATATTTATTTATTTTTTTTAGTTCTCGGCAGACACAACATTTTTGTTGGTATGTGGTGCTGAGGATCGAACCCGGGCCGCACGCATGCCAGGCGAGCGCGCTACCGCTGAGCCACATCTCCAGCCCCAGGGTACCTCTTGCTTTATCTGCCTCCATCCGCAGAAAACAGCTCCCCTTTGTCAAGAGTGTTTATCCCCACCATCTAGAGCTTTCTAGTTCCCTCTCCTTCTGTCCTCTAGAATCAATCAACATGTCTTGTCAAATCTTTTTTGCTCTGTTAGTCTCCTTCTTTTTCTGTTTTCTTGGTCCTTGCTCTCCTATTCCAAGTTTGGATTATCAAAATATTATTCTAACTAGTCCCCTTCTCTCCAGTCCTTCCCTCCATGCTGTGAGATTAAATCTAAGAACTAGCAGTTTTTAGTTCTTTTTAGATATCCATGAGAGTAGAGTGTATTTTGACATATTATACATTTATAGAGTAAAACATATTCTAATTAGGATCCCATTCTTGCAGTTGTACATGATGTGGAGTTATACTGGTTGTGTATTCATATACGAACATAGGAAAGTTATGTCTGATTCACTCTACTGTCTTTCCTATTCCCATCCTCTCTCCTTCTCTTCCTTCCCCTTTGTCTAATACAATGAACTTTTATTCTTCCCTCACCCCCTTATTATGTCTTAACATAAATGATGGTTTTGCTTTTAAATTTCCTTTTTGTTCAGGTGACTGTGTGGCCCCAACTGTCCTTCTCAATTTAATTGCTTACCTTTATTTGAATACCTGTTCCAGGGTTTCTGAAGAGCTAACATCACCATTGTCATCCTTATTTCACAAGGCAAATGATCATAAATATAGACTCAGCTGGTAATCTGCACAGGTTTCTCTCCATGTGAATCGTGTGATGTAGAGGAGATGCTACAAGATTAACCCATTATGACCCAGTGTTGTGGTGAGCCGTTTCTGTGTACTGTGGCCGCCATTATAAGATGGCGCTGGTCTCCGCTGTAGTCTGTGACAAACAACTCCTTATCAGAATGAGTTGGCACGCTGTGACTTGGCACCCTATGAGAAAAGTCCACGTGGCAGTTGTGCATTGGGGCTTTATCTGCTTTATTAAGGCTGGGGCACACGGGAGTATGAGTAGTGGCAGTAGTAGTAGTAGTAGTAGGAGTAGTGGCAGTAGTAGTAGTGGCAGTAGGAGTAGTAGTAGGAGTAGTAGTAGTAGTAGTAGTAGTAGAGAGAGAAAGAAGCTAAAAGACATGTCAAAATAAAGGCCTGAATAAACTGCTGAAAGAAGATTCCTGAGTTGCGTCTTCCTTGCGGGCAAGGGGTCGTGACAAGTGGTGCCGAAACCCAGGACACAGTGTCCCATAATACAGGACACCTATAGGAAGCCGAGACAAAACGGATTAAACATAGTCCACATGCTCTTTATTTGTGTGTAATGATTTGGTAAAACAGTTAATCTGTTCTTTTGATGACAGAGAGTGTGAAAAAATAAAATGTACATAGATGTGTGTTGGGAGCCAGCGACCGCACCCTGAAAATGGCGATGGCTTCCTGCTTCTGATGACTCAGTGGTTAGAGTTTTTAACAACTCCTTGTTGGGCTGTGGGCTGGGCTCTGGCCTGCTTCCGCTGCGCTGCACCTACTAGACTCCTCCATATGGTGCTAGTTGATTGGCAAGGCTGGGTACTTAAGCTAGGGCAGACCGACCGGGGGTGGGCGCGCTCTTTCTTCTCTTGTTCCTGTCTTCTCATCATGATTCAAAGGTCCTGAGTAAACTGCTGAAAGAAGAATCCTGTGTCGTTTTTTCCCTTGCCGGCGAGGGGTCGCGACAGATGTGGCTTGATGAAATATATATATTCCTATGTTTTGAAACTATGTTTTTGTCATACAGTGAGAACAAAAATTTTTGAGAATTGATTTTTAAAACCATAGTGGAGATAAATATAATGTAATTTGACGTGCAAATATGTGATTCGCATACCCTTTCTCAGAAATGAGTAAAATGTGGCCAAATATTTCATTTTTTATATATTTAATTTTCTTTATCATATTTGTCACTACTGGAAATAGTCTCTGTTTGCATACCTTTTCCTTCTCTGTCTTTTCTGCATTCACATGAAACTCTCTGAGGCAAGGGGTGTAGCGTCTTGATCATTGCTGTATCTCTGGTATCTTGAATATTGCTTGGCACATAATAGGTGCTCAATAAATACTGAGCACCTGAGGCTGGCTTTGAATTCATGATCCTCCTGTCTCAGCCTCTGGAGCCACTGGAATTACAGGTGTATGCCACCGTGCCTAGCTCCTGATTTATTCATTATACAAGTTTCTGATATTTGATTATGATTATTTCCTCCCAGTTTGTGTCTTGCCTATTACTTTTAAAGAATGTCTAGTCGTGCAGAGTAATATAAATTGAAAAACATTTAAAATATATATATATATATATATATATATATATATATATATATTTCTCACCTTGACTAGACTGAAGCCTCCAGCTTTACTTAGTGCCTTGTTATCAGATGGGATTTATACATGTCTAGTGAAAAGTTACAGATAGAGTACAAAGTTCCAGAAACCATGGCACAGTGGATAAACAGCAAACCCACTGGCTTTAGACTTAAGCAATAGTTCTCTTATTTCAGATGCTTCCTTCTTTTCAGTAAGCATGTTTTTAATTGCAATATAATTTATAATGGTGACACACAAATCTCAAGTGTATAGCTGATATGTTTTGATAAATGAATACACCCACACATAACCTACACACTATCCAAAACATAGAACTTTAAATCATTCCAGAAAATTCTCTTACCATTTTCTAGTCAAGTCTGCATTTCTATTCTCCTCTCTAAGCACTGCTGTTCTGATTTCTATGACTATTGGATTAGCTTTGCTTGATCATGAATTTATATAAATGGAATCATACAACACATGCTCTTTCATGTTTACTTCTTTTGTGCAATATGTCTGTGAAATTCATCCATGTTATTGTGCACATCAGTAGTGTATTTCTTTTATTGCTCAGTAATATTCCTTGTTGTTTGGTACTGGGATAGAACTGAGGGGTGCTTTTACCACTAAGCTACATCCCCAAACCTTTTTTTAATCTTTTTTTTTTTTAATTTGGAGACGGAGTGTTGCTAAATTGCTTAGTGCCTCACCAAGTTGTTGAAGCTGACCTTGAACTTGTGATCCTTTTGCATCAGCCTCAAGTTGTTGAAGCTGACCTTGAACTTGTGATCCTTCTGCATCAGCCTCAGGAGTTGCTTGTATTCTATTAATATGCCACAATTTATTCATTCTTCTGTTGATGCACATTTGGATTGTTTCCAGTTTGGGGCAATTATAAATAAAATTATTTTAGGGACTGGGATTGTGGCTCAGTAGTAGTACATGCAAAGCCCTGGGTTCGATCCTCAACACCACATAAAAATAAATAAATAAAATAAAGATATTGTTTCCAACCACTTCCAAAAATAAAAATAAAATTAAAAAAATGTTTAAAAATAAAATTATTTTAAACTTTCTTACATGAATCTTTATGCATGTCTTAATTTCTCTTGGAAAAATATGTCGGAGTAAAATTGCTGGGTCACAATGTAAGTGTATGTTTTTAAAAATATGCCAAACAATTCTCCAAAACATGTACCACCTACCAGCAATGTGTGAGAGTTCTAGTTTCTTCACATACTTACACTTTGGTATTGTTAGTCATTTTAATTTTGCCATTTTAGTAGGTGTGAAATGGTATTCACTATGTAGTAACTTAAAGTTTTCTGATGGTTAATGATGCTAAACATCTTTTTGTGAAATGTCTTTTCAAGACTTTTGATAATATTTTCTCTGAGTTGTTCTTTAATGATTGGTTCCTGATTTCTTCTTCTTTTTTTTTTCCATACCAGAGATTAAACCCAGGGGAACTTTATCAATGAGCCACATTCCCAGCCCTTTTTAATATTTTATTTAGAGACAGAGTCCCACTGAGTTGCTTAGGGCCTCACTAAATTGCCGAGGCTGGCTTTGAATTCCTGATCCTCTTGCCTCAACCTCCCGAGCCACTGGCATTAAGGTGTGTGCCAATGTACTTGGCTCCTAATTTATTCCTAATATAAATTTCTGATATTTGATTATGATTATTTCCTGCCAGCATGCGTCTTCTCTATTACTTTTTAAAGGATGTCTGGTTGAGCAGAGTTTTAAGTTTTGATGAAGTGCAATTTATCAAAATTTTAATGTTGTCTCCTTTCTGGATCCTGACTTAGAAATCTTTGTTAACCTTGAGGTTGCAAAAATGCTTTCCTATGCTTTCTTTTAGAATCTATATCTCAAATTATTTTTTTGTGCACTTGAAAGACAATTGAGTTTACCAACCCTTTTAGGAGCTCTAAGAAATACAAATAAATTATAGCTATACTGGGATGCTACAATGAAAGATAATTGATTAGAACCAAAGTTTATTGCCTAAAGTAGAAAGCTGATATTGTGTGATAAAACATGCATTCAAATAACAAAACACTAGGTAATTCTGAATCACTTGTATTATTGGAGAACAACATAGGCACAGATGACCTCATTTTGATCATTTCATTACTGTTTTATATGGCTGCAGTTTTTCCTTTTTTTTTTTACCTCTATGACAATTATATTACATTTCATTTCATGTGTAGACATCATAAGTCTAAAGAAGGTAACCATGAAACACTTTTTGAGAGAAAGAAGAAAGCTAGTTTGAGATTGATTTTTTTTCCTTCATAATCTAGAAACAGAACAAAACCTGGCTGAAATTTTTATGTTCTATGTATTGATTGCCTAGGAATTTCAAAACAGTTCATAAAGATTTTTCTGGCTCAATATATATATATATATATATATATATATATATATATATATATATATATATATTTGGATATTTCTAATGTTAAATTATATCACAGAATTATGGAAGCATGCGATTTGGATTCTGAAGACTTGGAGTTCAAATGTTCTTTTTGTAACTTGCTTATTACCACTATGAGTTTAAGCAAGACACATCATTCTTTTATTATTATTATTATTATTATTATTATTATTATTATTTTGTAGTGCTTGGGATTGAAGCCAGGGTGCTCTATGACTGAGCTACATCCCCAGCCCTTTTTATTTTTTATTTTGAGATAAGATATTGCTAGGTTGCCCAGACTGGGCTAAAATTTGCAATTTCCTGTATCAGCCTCCAGAGTCACTGGGATTACCGGCGTGTGCCACCAAGCCCAGCTAGGCACATAATTCTTTAGAGCATCACTTTCCTCAGCTGTAGAATGGGTAGTTCTGACGCAGGATAGTTACTGCAAATATTAAATACAATCTTGTTTGTAAAATGACTGTTTAGCAGTTGGTGCTCAATAAATATTACTACCCCGCTTTTCCATGTCTAATTCTTAAGTTATTCTCTCCAGGAAATAAAACACATAAAAATACACAAACACCAGAAATTAGATTTGTCTATATCAGCCCATACAGTGTTTCTCAAACTAGGATCTAGAATTTGTAGAGGTTTGTAATATTTGTAATAACCTACATGGTTATTTTTTTAAAAAACATTTATTCTTAAGTTTTAGGTGGACACAATATCTTTATTTTACATTTATGTGGTGCTGAGGATGGAACCCAGTGCCTCGAGCATGCTAGGTGAGCGCTCTACTGAGCCACAACCCCAGCCCCCCTACAGGTTATTTTTAAGAAATGGTTTTTATTGGGATAGTCTCAAAATATTAAAATAAGTAGAGTGTAAAACATCTAGATATTCACATTAAAACGAAGTATTGCTATAAAATTGCAGTATGAATCTGCATTTACATTTGTTATATCATTGTATTGAACTAATGGACCATCAATTCGACAGTGTTTTAACTGGTGGCTGTCAGGTTTGGTATGTTCTGTTATCTAAATGACAACAATGTCAAGTGCCTGCCACTATACTCAGGATAAATTATTTGTCTATGGAGGCAAACCTTCTTTTTTCTAGTGTTAATATATATGTGAATAACATTCAATGATAAGACTTTAGTTTCTTATGTTTTTTAATAAATCAGTACCATGATTTGGCATCATGAAAATGATATGCAACTGAGTAAATGTAGAACTTTGCAGGATCTATTAAGAAATGAATGGAGATAGATGAATAATGCAAGTAATGTATCTACACCAAGCAAAAGCCAAAAGCTTTCAGGTCATGCAGAACAAATAAAGATTTAATATTTGAACATTCCATATTGAAAACACAATAGCAGCAATAATAATAAACTTTAATTTATGATTAATTTTGAAATGTTGCAAATGAGTAGTTTTCAGTATATTCTAACCTCCTGTGTGAATTTCTGCATTCACAAGCCTCATTCATAGCAGATGTGATGCTGAGCCTATCTGAAAATACCCAAGCCATGTGATACCTGTGTCAGATTGGTTTCACTCTAGGAAACTGTTTGCCTTGTTTTGGGAATAAGAGGGAATTTCTGAGTACACAGACTCTGTCAGTCAATCCTTTTCTCTCTTGCTAACAGTTGTTGGAATAATGGCCAAATTGAGAAGCCTTTTTCCTTCTTTGCCTTCAACAGTTTATGAACTCAGGCTAAAATAAAAAAAAAACAAAAACAAAAACAAAAACTTTTTTGGGGGGTCAGTGTTAAGGAGGAGGGCTGATTTTCTTAAATTACCATTTTTCATAGATTCTCAGATCCCATTATTGTGTGCTGTGTCCTGAGGCTACATCCTTCTACTAGCAAACCCAATAGTGGTGATTTTGTTAAAGATAAATACATCTTCTGCTGCAATAAATTAATGTTGTTTGAATTTGTTGATCTCTACCTTTGGATTTAATTTGTAAATATGGTTTTGGTTTTAGAGTTGTATAACAGCTGAAAGAATGAGGAGTTTATGTCTAGTTTTCTGTTTAGATTTGTCTAAATAATAGGTCACTGAAATAACACTGGAAGTCCAAGGGAGAACTTCTTTTTTTAAAGGGGGTCATAAAAATCACCTGTGAGAAATTCTATTCTAGTTTTTTTTTTTTTAAGATTTCTTTTTAATTGTAGATGGACACAATACCTTTCTTTTATTTACTTATTTATTTTTTTATGTGTGGTGCTGAGGATCAAACCCAGAGCCTCATTCATGCGAGGTGAGCGCTCTACTACTGAACCACAACCCCATTCCCTCTATTCTAGTTTTTTTTTAACATTACATTGTTCAATAGTGCCATGACTCTAAAATTATGTTTTCTTACTATTTCTGTACACATTTGATACTTTAAAACCACTTTATATATAAAGATTTTTCATCTCAATAAATTTGTTGTGCTGCAAACCTTTCATTTTTTTTCTGTATATATTTGATATTTGGTAAACATTTCTTTCAAATTCCTCCCCCTCCCCCTCCCTCTCCCCTCCTCCTCCTCTTCCTCCTCCTCCTTCTTCTTCTTTTCTTCTTTCCTCCTCCTCCTTCTTCTTCTTCTTCTTCTTCTTTTCTTCCCTTCTCCTTTTCCTTCTCCTTCTCCCTTCTCCCTTTTTCCTTCTTCCTTCAATAAAAGGTTTATAAATAATCATCCTGGAGTGTAGCCTGACTCAGAAAGAACTTAAAACGTGTAGAGACATCAAGTTGGTGACCCTGTTAACTCCGACCAGCTTTCCGACTATAAATGTCTTTAAGCATGTATCATTCAATAAATGTTAAGTTTTTAAGAAAGAAAGATGAAAGAATTTTGATATATTTCTTCAAATTATAAAACTGAACATCAATTTACTATTTCTTAATAGCTTTGAAGTCAGAAATAACATATTGGAAAGACAGGCCATTAGAAGAAATATATCAAAGCATATTTTATTTGTAATTAGAAAATTTAACTCAACAGGCGTGTCATTTTTTTGAGTGGAGAATGAATATAGTTTTTAATTACTTTTCAAAAGCTGTGAGAGAAAATAATTACAATCATAAACAAAAAGAAAGGTAGGTTTAGCAATAATCCCTGTGGGCTTTCTATTCCCTTCTTGGTTTTTGTCTTAGCAATACTAGAATTCTTATATGATTTCTCACTATTTTCTTTTTGCACATCAGAAAATAGGGTGTCATGAAATTCCTCGAAATTACTGACGTTCAGCAGGTTTTTATTACAAAAAATATTGTATTACAGTTGAGGGTGAGGGTGCAATAACAGGAAGGAGAAAAAAATAAAACTCCAGTTATTATACTAACATGCCGTATTCCTTATTAATGATGCCATTTCAATTCGAGGCCTTCACTTACTTCCTTATGTGGAATACTGTAACCATATCAATACCAGAGGCTTTAACCTGTGGACTTCATTTCACAACGCGTAAGGCTATGACTCGAACAGCACAAATTTTGCTATAATTAAAAATCGGAATGTTTGACAATAATGGAACATTTCTTGCATATAGGTTTGTCTTGCAGTTTGTATCGTAATAGGGGCAGAGTGCAGTATAAGGAAGTGCACAGATGATTCTGCAAGTGGACGGTGTTAAGTACTCAAAACAAGCTCTCAGGCTTCAGCCGGTCCTTCAGTAGTGCGAATCTTAGGCAGCCTGGCACCTGCAACCGGCTCTGGGGCAAGACACCTGTGAAGAGGCGCGGCCCTGGTCAGCGTTTCTCCTCTCGGGAGTCCACTGCGCCTGCGCAGCTTTGGACACAGCCTTGAGTTACCTGAGGGAGGGGACTGGGAGAGGAGGGGCGTGGTCACCCATCCAAGTTCTTCTGCTCCGGGTCCCGAGCCTGCGTACTGCGGATAAATGACCGAGCACTATCGTTGATGCACGCGAGTCCCAGGCAACTTGGAGTGTGGTGTGGACAGTTACAGGACTGAGTCGTTGGGAGGGATCACCCAGAGGAATCGCTCTGGGCGAACTTCAAAGCCTTCTGGCTTAAGGCCCCTACTTCACGGTGAAATATTGGGAAGGGTTCCAAGTTTTTCTAGTAGGACCCTTGTACGATTCAGGGACTAGCAGGCCAAGGTTTCCCAAGCTCGCAGAAAGAATTCTGAGAGACAACCCGCGCGCCGCGTGAATTCCCAGAATGCCCCGCGGGCCGACAGCTAAGGTCCGAAAACTCTCTGCCCCAAGCCTGGGTGCCGCCAGGAGGCCACGTACCCGAAGTGCCACGGGCGCTCATTTGCATGTAACCCGACAGGTAAACTCAGCAGGTCCCAAAAATCACTGCCAGGCGCGGCCTAGCGACGCGAACACCAGAAGTGCGGATCTGGTGAAGTGGTTCCGTTACATCAAACTTTCCTAAACGTCCCGGGGTGTATGAAAGTAGGTCACCCTAAGTAAGAGGGGGTGAGAGCCCGCCGTACTTTATATAGACTGTGTGCAGAGTAGAGAGCGTGCTCGCTTCGGCAGCACATATACTAAAATTGGAACGATACAGAGAAGATTAGCATGGCCCCTGCGCAAGGATGACACGCAAATTCGTGAAGCGTTCCATATTTTGTGCAGTTCCCAAATTAGACGACCGTGAGGATAAAAGAAGTTTACATGTTCCTTGCTGTCTGGTTCTCCTGCTCTGTGTTTGGGCCCAAGCATCCTACTATGGATACAGCATCCTATTCACGTTACTATTATATTACCGAAAATAATCCTTCTGACTGCACCTGAATACTAGTTTCCATTTATCCAATTCTGCTTCTGAATTAAGCAGTGAACTTTAAATCAGATTTGCTATAACAGAATCCGCCAGATATGTGTAAACCGACCTTTCTGATGGCCCTTTTTATACAAAAAGAAACTAGTGAAAACAGATCCTAATGAACTTGCTGATTTTAGCCAAACTTTATTGGTCCTGGAGCTCCTCAATCAATCCAAGGCACCGGCCAACAGTGAGCTCATCCAGACAATACCAGCCCTTGGTAATAACCTTTGCTTTTGTGAGGCTTCACAGACTAAGAAAGAGGGTGGATATCACTCAAGAAATAAATAATGTTGCTTCCTTTTGAAGAACTCATTAATTTAGCAATGATTTAGTAAGAATCCATCCAGCAATTCGCATGTCAGGTATCTAAGTGAATAACAAACAAACAAACAAACAAACAAAAAAGCCAAACTATCCGGGCCTCTGGAATTTGTGCTGTTAGGTAGACAAAGCATAACTCAATTTCTGACTTTTAAGTTAAATGAAAGGGAGAGGCACACTGACATTTTCTCATGTTTGAGATACGTACTAAGGACATATTCACACACAACTTTTCAAATGTAATTCCTTTTTGTTCTCTTTTCATAGATCAATTACAGGAATTTTTTTATATGAAAGTTACATTTCAATATTGGGTGTTATCCACTGTATCTTGAGTCTATTTTCTCATATAAAATAGTGAGGTGTGTTTGCACAAAATATGGAACGCTTCACGAATTTGCGTGTCATCCTTGCGCAGGGGCCATGCTAATCTTCTCTGTATCGTTCCAATTTTAGTATATGTGCTGCCGGAGCAAGCACGCTCTCTACTCTGCACACAGTCTATATAAAGTACGGCGGGCTCTCACCCCCTCTTACTTAGGGTGACCTACTTTCATACACCCCGGGACGTTTAGGAAAGTTTGATGTAACGGAACCACTTCACCAGATCCGCACTTCTGGTGTTCGCGTCGCTAGGCCGCGCCTGGCAGTGATTTTTGGGACCTGCTGAGTTTACCTGTCGGGTTACATGCAAATGAGCGCCCGTGGCGCTTTGGATCGGTGGCCTCCAGGTTGCACCTCGGCAGGGGCCTGAGAGTTTCAGCCGCAGCTCTCCGCCCGCGAGGCATGCTGGGAATGCACGCTCCTGGCTGTAGAAAGCCGAGGGAGCGGGAAACGGGACGTCCTGTGTGGAGATGCTGAGCTGAGATAGTGGTTTGTGGGTTGCGCACATTTATAGCAGGTCATTTCACCATAAAAATTAAGGTAATTTCTTTTTTTTTTTTAAGGTAATTTCTTAATATTAGCTAATATTCAATCCATGTTAAATTTTTTATTTATTTCGAAAGATGCCACTTCATGATTGAATTTTCATAAGGACTCAAACAAGATTTGGTTACTATGACTGTTAGGTCTGTTTTCTACTAATGGTCTCCATTCTGTTTTTCTTCATGCCATTGATTTATTGAGAAAACGGGATATTTGCCCTGTGAAATGCCTTTAATTTGGTCCATTTTTAAAGGATGTTGTTTGCAATGTTTCTTGAAAATATATAGTTAGGTATAAAGTCAGATTCCTGCTACGTTATTTATATTTGCATATACAGGATACTGATAGGATAGGTACTTGCTATTGCATCTCAGCAGGGAGCATGAAATAGTGTTAGTGACGTGCAACCCTCACCAGTGAGTTCTGGTGGTATCAACAGCCGGAGGATCCCTCCATTATAACATACTCATGAAATCTTTCACTTAGTGGTTTTAGAATACAATGATGAACATTGCCCAGGTAAAGGGTTTGTGTTGAATCCTAGGCTCATGAGTTACAAAGATGTAACCACAAGGTCTTTGGGGGCAAAGTTCTGTACTCCGCGGAAGACACCTGAGAGAATATGACCTTGAAAAGAGATTAAAATAGATTGTTCATGTTGAGTCTCCGGATCATTGGGTCACCTATTAACAGGTGCTTTCCATAATGCAGGTTTTCTAGCTAACGAATTTCCTTTCTTACTTGGGCTAGGTTGAAGTTGTCTGTCTCCTCACTGCTGAGGTCTCTTCTGTAGTAGTCTTTTAATGCTGGTCCTGAGGGCTTAGGCCACACCTCTCCTGCACTATTATACTTTAGTTATACTGTCTTCCTGTCCAATCAAGTGGATAAACAGAAATAGCTTTGCTTTTCATCTGCACTCATCTCTGTTTGAATGTAGGCTGTGTTTCTGTTTTGGATATTTTCTGCACTTACATTACACATCATTTAGTAGGGCAGTGTGCCAGGGGTATTCAAGTTTAAACATCTTGGATTTCCTTACTCTGTTCTCTCATTTTTGTTAAAAATTGTCTTTTTTCAAACCCTTGTCCTCCCCTATGGCCTTTTCATCCTGTTTCTTCTTTCCTGTGGTATACCTCCCCCATTACGTTTTATGCATCACTAACTGAACATATTTATCCAGATCACCTATGCCTTTATTATTATACTGATATCTTCACATTACACATTTGCAATATTAAAACACTATTGGTGGGCTGGGCTTGTGGCTTAGTGGTAGAGAGCCTAGCATGCGTGAGGCTCTGGGTTTGATCTCTGGCACCACAAAAAAATAAACAAATAAAACAAAGGTAATGTGTCCATCTACAACTAATATATATATATATATATATATATATATATATATATATATATATATATATCCTATTGGCTTATGATATTACTCAGAAATATTTAAGATCTCATATTTTCATTTTGACAAAATTAATTCTTGCTCTTATCACTAAGAATTTTCAATTACTTTCTTAGATGAAAATAATGTTCTTTATCATATCTCTTGGAAGTTATATAGGAAACTGATGTAAAAGACTTTTTAGTTAAATATTTATCTTTTGTATCTTAAGATTTGACTCATTTGAGAAGGATAAATCTCAATTGCTAAATTGATTTTAGGAGGCATTGATTTTCCTCAGTTTATCACATTTTTTTAATAAAAAAGCTTTATTTTTATACTCTGGAAGATGTAGAGTCTATTAATAATAATTCCAACTATTTATATTTACAGTAGAATAAAACAACTACCATTTCTGAGTAGATAATAAAAACTATTATAATGCTTATAATCAGGACATTTTAGATCCAAGAGATGTGTCTCATTTTTCAGAGAAGAAAATTGAGGTGAAGATAAGTGCAATGGTATCCCTGGGCAGTACTGGCCCTGGTTTTACCATCAGAGGACAACTTCATTTGCTCTT
This sequence comes from Urocitellus parryii, assembly GCF_045843805.1. Taxonomy (NCBI): domain Eukaryota; kingdom Metazoa; phylum Chordata; class Mammalia; order Rodentia; family Sciuridae; genus Urocitellus; species Urocitellus parryii. The sequence continues at coordinate 44,406,370 of NC_135536.1, forward strand.
TCTGCTGCATCACTCATGGTGATACTAAGTCATAAGGTTTGCAACAATTACAGAGAAAAGAAAAAAGACTTTCCTGCCTGACATTTTACAGTCACATTTGAGTTCTCATTTGTCAACAACAGTACAGCACACACTGATAAATAGAAAGTCCATCTTGTGCTTTTGGTTTGTCAGCAGCCTTTCTTCCCTCTTCTCCTTTCTTTTTCTTCAGAAACTGTCCATCAGGGGAAGCTAATCTTGAATTCTCTACCCTGCCACTTGTTTTATTACTCCCTTCCTTTTATGGTCATAGCCGCTCCCTCCTAATAATGCACTCAGTGGCTCCCCAGGACTCCTTCTTAATGTCCCACCTGGAAATAACTATAAGGAGCTTTAAAAACTCATCAGTCTGGGTTTTATTTCTTCAGAGCTCTAGTAGTTAGCCCCATAAACTAAATAAAATATGCTATGGCAGTATTTCTCAAACTTGTCTAATGATAGATTCCCAGAACCTACTGTAAGCAAAAATAACCAACATGGTTTTGGCGCCATTATGGAAACACAAATAACTGGGACGAAAGCAGACCTCAAACAGATCAGTGAGCTTTCCTTTATTCTGCAGGGGAGTCAAATCAGGCATTGGAGGGGCACATTTTCTGGGTAGGAAGGGGTTTGAGTTTCATAATTTACAATGAGGATGATTTAATCATTGGAGACTGAATCAGAATGTGTAGATTTGTGTAGTCAGAAAAAGGTGTAAAAAGTCCGAAACTCATTGTCACTGGGAAAAGCTCAGAACTCGGTATTTACTGCTTATCCTCTTTCTCTGTGATTCATCCTTTCCCAGACCTACAGTATTTGCTTTTCTCCTTTCAGGACTCTTTGGCAATGGGAAAGGATTAAAGTCCAGGGCCCAGCATATTTACGCATGCCTGTAATCTCAGCAGTTTGGGAGGCTGAGACAGGAGGATCATGGGTTCAAAGCCAGTCTCAGCAACAGCAAGGTGCTAAGCAACTCAGTGAGACCCTGTCGCTAAATAAAATACAAAATAGGGCTGGGGATATGGCTCAGTGTTTGAGTGCCCCTGAGTTCAATCCCTGGTAGCAAAAAAAAAAAAAAAAAAAAAAGTATCCATTGTGGTTGGGAAGGGATGAATGTTTGCGTTTGGTGAATGAACTCAGGAAGGGATGAAATATTGCTTTCTTTCTTTTCTTGGGGACCCATTGTTACTGGGAAAGGATTTACTGGGAGATGATTAATGATTCCCTTCCTCCTGCATCTTCCTTCATGTCAGACAGTTTTAGGGGGTTGTCATTTTCCTGTCCTGGGGGTTGTCATTTTCCATATCCTTCACCTATTGCTTCCAGAAGATCGGCCCATTTCAGTTATTCAAAGAATGATCTAGTATATCTTTCAGATGACCTATTTGTGTTCTGTCATCTACTTAAAAAATTTTTTTTAGTTGTAGATGGACACAGTACCTTTATATTATTTATTTATTTTTATGTGGTGCTGAGGATCAAACATAGTGCCTCACACATGCTAGGCAAGTACTCTACCACTGAGCCACAACCCCGAGCTAACATCTACTTTTAATGAAATAGAGTCACTCACCTGAGGCTGTTGTGAAATATTTTTTGTGCATTCAAGCCCTTTGAATGTAATCAGTTCCCTTAATTTGTAGCAGATAACCTCATGTTCTTTTTCACAGAATGAGGGAGAAAGACTGTAGTGATTTCTTGTAATCACTACAAATTTACCTATGTAAATACTCACCCTGTTCCCTTCTTGTCTTAGAGGGGAGGTGTCCCTTGGGGGGGGGGGGACTTCTGCCTGGGTGGGCACACGTTTATTGTATGGAATCTAGTAGCTGATTCCAATTCTGTGAAAGTTATTTTACAACTCTGTAAACTGTAGATAGGTGATAGTAATGCAAAAAATAATTCTTGTTTATAGACTTGCAAATTCTATCTTGACCAGTAGAAGTTCAGTTGCTCTCTCTACCATTATGCAAGAAACTAGTTTTGCTCCATTTGTATACTCATGGATTAATATATTAAATCAAACTTTTAATACTTGTTCTTTTAAAAATCCATATGAGGTTTGATTTTCCTTTTTCTCTTTAATTATAAAAGTTTGGAGGATTTCCACTCAGTTGTCCATTGCATTCATCTAAGAAAACCAGGCATACTTTTCATCATAGAAGCATACACAATTATAAGCTGCTTAAAGCCTAGACATATTTATCTTGACTTCCAAATGACAATAGAATTTGGCTGATTCTCTGTTTTTCTAATTTAAATATTCTTCTTTATTGATTTTGTGATCTGTCTTTTTTAACTTGTTTATTTTTATGTGGTCTGGTGTTAAAGATTGAACCCAGTGTATCACAAGTGCTAGGCAAACGCTCTGCCCCTGCCCCATATTACTTTTAAAATATTAATAATAATACCTTAATTTAATTTATTTATTTTTATGTGGTGCTGAGTCAAACCCAGTGCATCACGCATGCTAGGCAAGCGCTACAACCCCAGCCCCCCTATATTACTTTTAAAGAAATTTCTCTAGCATCTATAATAAGATCTCTCTTTTTTCATTCCTAATGTTGGTAATTTGTACTTGTTTCTTGTTCTTTTTTTTTTTTTTTTTTTTAGGTACCGGGGATTGAACTCAAGGGCACTGGTCCACTGAGCCACATCCCTTGCCCTTTTATGTATTTTATTTAGAGACAGGGTCTCACTGAGTTGCCTCATTGTTGCTCAGGCTGGCCTTGAACTCGGAATCCTCTTGCCTCAGCCTCCTGAGCTGCTGGGATTACAGGTGTGTGCCATCACACCTGGCTTTGTTTCTTGTTCTCTCTGACTGAAACTTTTATGAATTTTACCATATTTTAAAAAGACAGCTTTTAATTTCTTTTTTATTGTTCATTTTCTAGTTATTGATTTATGTTCTTTATTGTTTCCTTCCATTTACTTTAGATTTAATTTGCTCTTTTGTTTCTAGTTTCTCATGGTAGAAGTTTAGATGGTTCACTTTAGACTTTTCTCCTTTTCTAGTATAATATTTATGTGATTTTATAATATTTATGTGATTTTTTTTAGGCACTTCTTTAGCCATTTAAATTTTAATGTGCTGTGCTAATATATTCATTTGGTTAAAAATATTTACTTTCATTTTTTCTTTGTCACATGGGTTGTTTAGATGTTTGTAGTTTCAAATATTTCCATTTATCTTTATATACATTTTCAAGTTTAATTCTCTTATGGTATGCTTTCAATTACTTAAAATTTATTGTGACTTGTTTTATGGTCCAGAATATATTATGCCTTAGTGAATGTTCCACATGTGCAGGAAGAAAATATGCATTTGATTGCTCAACCATTATATAAATGTTCATAGGTCAGGTTAGTTGATAACATTCAAATCATGCAAATTCTTACTGATTTTTTGTATTTCTATTAATTCTTGAGAGGACTTTTGAAATCTTCAGCTGTAATTGTGGAAAGACAATTTTTTAATACCTTCATTTTGTTTTTTTATTTTTATGTGGTGTTGAGAATCAAACCCATGTTGTGGTGTGGACTAATCAATAAAGTCAATAAGAGTATAAGCTATAGGTATAGGTTATAGATTAATACTGGTTGTGTAAAGCAATTGCTATGGTAAAACTACCTGATCACCTGTAACAGTTCCCTCCTTGCTGGAGCAGCAATAATAGAGTCACTATGGCTATAAGAGCAAACAGGTATGGCTGTAGGGACTCCATCTCAACTATTCTAGATTCCACTTTAATTTTTCTGTTATTGCTCCTGTGAAGAGACAAGCTGCAGGACCCATTTCTGAGAAAACAAAATGAAAGCTGTTTTCTGCTAAATTAAAAAAAAAAATATTGTTTTCTGTACTTTTTACCCCACAAAATGTATGCAACTCAGGATATGATTGTCTAACACCTGCTTAAACCCCAGATGCAGTTGTCTGAGTTGCTCTGCTAACTGCTGTTTTAGCTTCTGTGATTGGCTTGCTTGCAGGACACTAAGAAAAGTCCCTGAGCCGTGGTTTTTCTCCTTAAATTCCCAAGACACAGGCCAGAAAATTGCTGTTCTTTCAGAGAGCCACTTGGACTCTGTTAGATTCACCCGCTGGCCAGGTATAATTGGTAAAATAGGTAAAATAAAAATCCTTCAAATTATTTCAAATTCGGAGTTGGTGTGTTTTCTGAGCCGTCTTCCCACAACACCCAGTGCCTCACATATTTGAGGCAAGTGCTCTACTGCTGAGCCACAACCCTAGCCCCTGACCTTTAAGTTTTGACAATTTTTGCTGCATTTGGAATCTCTGATATTTAGGGTTGCTATGTCTTCTTGATGAATCGATCCTGTTATCATTATGAAACATTTCTCAACAATCACAACTACTAAGATTAATCAAATGAATTTTGATGATCTAAAAAAACACCTCAAACAGAAATACGACTTATTTTTTGCAAAGTCACATTCTTTTTATCCTGCTTTACTTTGTTCACTTTGTTCTGCAGCAGCTGCATACACCACATATATATTTATTTGTTCACTCATTTTCTGTCTTCTCCCCCTAGAATAAATTTTCTGAGGAGCAAGACTTCATCTCTGTTCTTCACTGCTTTTATCTCATCTACCTACAATGATGTCACAAAGTCTCCTTAGTACTTTCTGAGTGAATTAATGTGTAGGAAGGCCATACAACATAATATTTTTATGACTTTACCTTACTTACTCCACTTTAAGATGGCCTATGCTCACATGTGAGTCATTTCAGAAATAACTTTTGTATCCCTGTGTGCTTTCATGTTGCTCTATAGAAAAACCAGTACTGTTACTGGGTGAAATTTCCTGGGTTCTAGTCAGAAAGATTTTAGTCAAGGAACACAGAGTAAGTAAGCACAAAGGGTTTTATTTACAGAAATGAAAGTACACTCCAAAGAATGTAGAGCTAGCCATATCAAGAGAGGGAGCAGCCTGGTATCTTCTGCTTTGTGGGCTTTTAAGGCCTATTTGAGATCTTTTTCATCCTTTCTCCTGAGTTATTCATTTCGAGGTGGTTGCATTTGTTTTCACCTAGGTTTGGTTCACTTGCGTCAATTTTCCTATGTTCCAACAACTTAAGCAACCCCCCAGCCCCACCCCTTGCATGCATAGCATAATGTAAATGATACCACGGTGAACTGGGATCACCCAAGGACTATATACTTGAGTCCTTATGTTCATGCTGTAGTCTCTCAGGCTGGCTGTATCCAGTTTTCCCCAGATTAGGAGGGAATGAATATGGGGAAAACTGGATATAAAGTATAGTTCCTAGGTGATGGTAATAGCCAGTTGGGTGCCACTCAGGAGTGGAGCTGGAATTTTCTTTTGTCTACCTCCCTTTGCTCAGTCTACCTACTGTCTGTTCAAAAAAAACAAACAACAACAACAAAAAAAAAAAAAAGAAAAAGAAAAAAGTGTTGCCTTAGGTTCTTAGGGTCTCAGGAAGATGTTGGATAATCCATTATTTTAATTTTCTCTTTTTATCTTAGCCACCTCTATACCAGCTGAGATTTGTTCCTGAATCATTCCATAACAGTGCATCTGAATGACAAACGCTCAGGCCCTGATCCCTCACCTGGGGCCCATATTATGAGTCTAAAGTTTCTCTTTCCTTAGGATCCTGGTATAAGATGACTACTTCTGTGTTCCATTCTTACTGCTTCTAGGAGTGACTCTATATATTCCTGGATCATAAGGCAAGTAGGAGTTAGTTTCTAATGCCAAGACCCCAGCTGCAAAAAGCATTTATTTTTTATATCTCCTTATCCGGTGGTTTCATTTCTCTCACCACTTTTGCTGGTTTAAACAGCAAAAGGTTTTTGTTTTCCAGGAAATTTTAAACTTCAAGTCCATTAGAAAAACTAAGGCTGCCTCCATTGTAGTATTTGATAATGTTGACTGGATACAAAACACTGATCAGACAAACTCTCTCTTTGATTTATTTCTAAAGAAAGAAAATATCCCTTTTTAATTAATTTATGTTTTGGGTGAATCTCGTCCATAGCCTGGTTGTGCCAGGGCAGTGGGATAGATTGCAGAGAGGACAAAGAAAGTGTTCAGAGGCAGCGTGGGAGACATATGGTTTATTAGGGGAACACTTAAAAAAGATGGGCGGCTGCTCCTAAGAGAATTCAGTGGTGACATGCTGACAGAAAGAATCTCTGTCCCTCACCGTGTTTTGCCAAGCAGTGCCTCCTTTTCCCTCACAGTGTTTGGTCCAGTGGTGGCCAGCTGGACAAGTGATACCTCTCCTTTTCAGAGTGCTCTCTGTTCTGTGCCTGTCCCCATTCAGAGAGAGGTTTTACATGTTAGGCTGCAAAAGCAGTGATGTAATCAGCATTAGCTTGCTAATTAACTAATTTGCTCATATGACCAGCATCCCAAGTAGCAACTGTCCTGACACACACGTAGAAAATAGCTTTCTACAGATAACACTAATTTGCTCTAGTTCCTAGTGTGCATAAGAGAAAACCAGACTCCTTCAAGATAATGTGCGTCTGGACTTTCTAGTCTAGGCTTGCTCTCATTGTTCCCATAACTTGGTTAGGTTTTTGGAAGGAGAAAGGGGACATTAAGGAACATAGTGTTTTACTATCCCCCTTTACTTCAGGGACAATATAGGGTGTCATGGAAAGATATTTGGATCCAATGGTGGGAGTTCAAATCCCAGCTCCAGCCCTTGGACAACTCATATCCTCTGGTAAAATAGGGATAATAATTATTATTTGTGAGAGCATCTGTGAGAAATGCTTGGGAGAGTGCCTTGTGCATTGTAAAGCATGGCAGGTGTATAAATTGCTGTTGTTGCAGTGAGAAATTTTTTCATCTGTATGGCTTACATTGATTGGGTTTTTATTTTTATTATTTTACTCACTTCAAGAAAAGCATTTGGGTGTTAGCTTCAGAGACCTTCACTATATCCCAAAGAGCACCTGCCTACAGCTGCTAGCTATTACCTTGGAAACTATATTTGTTTAAAAACATCACTAGAAAGGAAGCAGTGTGACTTTAGGAAAAGCTCACTTGGGACCAATCACATTTTTTCTCCCCAAACTTAAAAATATTAGGCATCTGTTTAAATATGTTTCTTAATCATTTTTTTAAACACTTATCCATGGTTTTATTCCCATGGTTGTAGTTACCTGTAGTCAACAAGGGTTCAGTACAATAAGATCTTGAAAGAGATTAAAATTATATTACTTTTGGGCTGGGGCTGTAGCTCAGTGGCAGGGTGCTTGCCTAACATGTGTGAGGCACTGGGTTTGATCCTCTGCACTACACAAAAATAAACAAATAAAATAAAGGCATTATGTTCCTCTACACCTACAAAAAGCTTTTTTTTTTTAAAAAGATTATATTACTTTTATTACAGTGTATATTCACATAACTTTATTGTTAGCTATTAATATCTGTGTTGAATTTTTATATTAAACTTTATCATAGGTATGTATGTGTAGGAAAACAAGATAGCATATATAAGGTTTGGTACTTTCTGCAGTTTCAGGCATCCACTGGGATCTTAGAACATATCCCACAAGGAAAAGAGGGTCTGCTGTACTGAAAATCAAACTACATTGGGAGAATCTAATATCAAAACTGCTGGACTATGAAAAAGAAATCATTCATCTTAGAAAGATAGTAGTAAATGAGAAAATAGTAGTTAATATAACCTAGTTTTTTGATCTTACAAATTAATTAAATATTAAAAGTATCTTGCCTGGGGGTGTGGCTCAGTGATAGAATACTAGCCTGGTGTAGAAGTCCCTGGGTTTGAGCCCCAGCACAGCAAAAAATAAAATATTAACAGGGTCTTAATGCACAGGCCTGTATAAATATTTCTTAATCATTTTTTTAAACCCAAAAGTTATGTACATTTGGGTCATCCTTCTTTTTTTAAAAAAAAATATTTAGTTTTTTACTTATAGGTGGGTACAATGTCTTTATATTTACTTTATGTGGTGCTGAGGATTGAACCCAGTGCCTCATGCATTCTAGGCCAGCGCTCTACCTCTGAGCCACAACCCCAGCTCTTGGGTCATCCTTCTTAAGTACATGGTGAAAATTAGAGAAGATTCACTATCACTTTGGGTAAGACTTAAATGCCTTATTACTTGTACTTACTGTTGGCCTATTGGCCTTTGTTATTGTGAATATCAACAGGCTCAGGCTGTATTCTTTTATTCTTTTTTCTTTTTTGATTTTGTTGGTGCATTATAATTTTACATAACACTTGTGTTCATTTTGACATAATTATGCATGAAATTTAATTTATTCCATTTTAGTCCCCAGTGCTCCCCTTTCCCTCCCCTTCTCCATCTCCCCTTCTCCCTTCTTCTAGTCTACTGGTCTACCTTACATTCATTTATATATTTTAAATGGTGCTTTATAGATATACATAAGGTGTGATTCACTGTGGTATACTTATACATGGACATAGCATAATTTTGTCAAATTTATTCTGCATTTCCTCTCCTTTCCTGTCCCTCCTTCTTCCTCCTACTCAGTTGATCTTCCCTCTGTCTTTATAATATCCAACCTCCTTGCCTTTTTTCCTCCTTAGTTTTCCCTAGCTTCTGCTTACGAAAGGAAACATTTGATCCTTGATTTTCTGAGTCTGGCTTATTTTGTAATGTTCTCCAGTTGCATCCATTAACTGGAAAATGCCATAATTTCATTCTTCTTTATGGCTGAGTAAAACTTCATTGTGTGAATATATACCATATTTCCTTTTTTTAAATTCCTTTTTTTAGTAGTATTTAGACACAATATCTTTTTTTATTTTTATGTGTTGCTGAGGATTGAACCCGTGCCTCACACATGGAAGGCTAGTGCTCTACCACTGAGCTACAGCCCCAGCCTTATACCATATTTTCTTAATCCATTTATCTATTGATGGGCACCTGGGCTGGTTCTACAGCTTGGCTATTGTGAGATGCACTGCTATAAACATTGATGTGGCTTAATCACTATAATATACTGAGTTTAATTCTTTTGAATAAATAATGAGGAGTGGGATAACTGGATCATATGGTAGTTCCATTCTGGTTTTCTGAGGAATTTGTATACTACTTTCCAGAGTGGTTGTATTAATTTGCTGTCCCATCAACAATGTGAGTATACCTTTTTCCCTACATCCTTGCCAGCATTTATTCTTATTTGTATTCTTGATAGTTGCCATTCTGACTAAAATGAGATGAAATCTCTGTGTAGTTTTGACTTGCTTTTCCCTGATTGTTAGGGATGTTGAACATTTTTTCATTTGCTTGTTAGCCATTTGTGTTTCTTCTTTTGAGAAATGTCTGTTTAGTTCTTTTGCCCATTTTTTAATTGGGTGAGTTGTTTTTTGTTGTTAAGCTTTTTGAGTCCTTTATATATTCTAGATATTAATCCCCTGCCAGAGGAATCAGATTTTCTCCCATTTTATGGGTTCTCTCTCTTTATGCTCTTTATGTCTTCCTTTGCTGGGTGGACTGATTCTTGGTTTTATTTCTTGTACTTTCAGGGTCTTAAGTCAGTACCTGTGCCAATATGTTGGAGTATTGACCTTGTGATTTCTTCTAGCAGTTGCAAAGTTTTTGGTCTAATTCTTAAGTCTTTAATACACTTTGATTTGACTTTTGTACAGATTGAAAGATAGGGATCTAGTTTCATTTTTCTACATATGGATATTGAGTTTTCCCAGAATTTGTTAAAAAATGCTATCTTTTCTCTAACGTATATTCTTGGTACCTTTCTCAAGTATCAGATGACTATGTGGGTTTGTCTCTGGGTCTTCTAGTTCTGTTCCATCGGTCTTCATGTCTATTTTGATGACAATACCATGCTGTTTTTGCTACTATAGCTCTGTACTATAATTTGAGATCAGGTATTGTGATGCCTCCAGCATTAGTCTTCTTGCTTAAGATTGCTTTGGCTCTCCGAGTCTTTTATTTTTCCAAATAAATTTTAGGACTATTTTTTCTATTTCTGTGAAGAATGTCATTGGTATTTTGATGGGAATTGCATTGAATCTGTATAACACTTTTGATAATATGGCTTTTTTTTTTTTTTGGTACTGGGGATTGAACTCAGGGGCACTCAAACACTGAGCCACATCCCCAGCCCTATTCTGTATTTTATTTAGAAATAGGGTCTCACTGCTCACCACCTTACTCTTGCTGAGGCTGGCTTTGAACTTCCCATCCTCCTGTTTCAGCCTCCCGAGCCAGTAGGATCACAGGCATGTGCCACTGTGCCTGGCTAGTATGGCCATTTTGACAATATTATCTGCTTATCCAAAACATGGGATGTCTTTCTATCTTCTAAGGTCTTCAATTTCTTTCTTCAGTGTTCTATAGTTTTCAGCATAGAGTTCTTTCACTTCCTTGGTTAGATTAATTCTCTCTTTTATTTTTGAAGGTTTTTCTGAATGGGATAGTTTTCCTGATTTCTTTTTCTGCAGAATCACCATTAGAAACTTATTGATTTGTGAATATTGTTCTTGTATCCTGCGACTTTGCTAAATTTATTTGTCAGCTCTAGAAGTCTTCTGGTGGAGTTGTTTTTTTTTTTTTTGGTGGGGGGGAGTCCTTTGTATAGATGATTTGCATACAGGTAATTTGACTTCTTCCTTGCCCATTTGTATCCCTTTAATTTCCTTCTCTTGCCTGATTGCCCTGGCTAGAGTTTCAAGGACTATATCAAATAGGAGTGATGAGAATGGACATCCTTGTCTTATTCCTGACTTTAGAGGAAATTATTTCAGTTTTTCTCTGTTCAATATTTTGTGGTTTGTCATATATAGCATATATGTGAGTTTGTCTCATATATACTTTATAATGTTGAGGTAAGTTCTTTCTACCCCTAGTTTCTTCAGTGTTTTTGATATGAATATGTGCTAGATTTTATCAAAGGTCTTTTCTGCATCTATTGAGAGAATTATATGACTCTATTCCTTAATTCTATGTATGTGGTGAATTACATTTATTTATTTGCAACCCTGTATCCTTGTGATGAAACACCACTTGATCATGGTGTACTATTTTCTTGGATGAATTTTTGAATGTATTTTCCTAATGTTTTATTAAGGATTTTTGCATCTGTGTTCATCAGAGATATTATTGGTCTACAGATTTTTTTCCTTGATGTGTCTTTGTCTGGTTTTGGCTTAAGGGTCACAGTGGCTTCATAGAATGTATTGGGGAGTGTTCTTTCCCTTTCAATTTCATGGAATAATTCAAGGAAGATTGGTCACACTTGTATTCTTGGTCAACTGTAAAGCTGTCAATGCAATCATCCAGAACTTTAGAGGGAGAAACAAAACAAAACAATATTTAAGCATCTGGTAGTGTTTCTGCTAGAAACTCCCCTATCCTTGTGATAATGTATAATTCTGGTTTAGGCTAAGTTTGTAAATTCCTTTTTTTTTCTGTGTCTTTCATTGGCTACTCTTTGTCCATGACCCATAACTGTTGAGACCCTCAAGCTTTAATGTTTGGATCTTTCTTCCTTTTCAGTAACTCTAGGTAAGCTTAGCTGCTCAGGATTTGGTCTATACAGTGTGCATATCTACATTTCTGGTTAAGTAGGTAATATACTCCATTTTGCTCAGTTCTTCTCTTCTCTAAACTCCCGTTTTTTCCTCTCTTCCCCTGAAGATTGTAATTTAGTAGATCTGGAAAGAGCCCTAGAATCTCTATTTTAATAGGCACCCAAAGGATTTTGATTCATGGTTCTGTAGGCTACCTTTTGAGAATCATTGTGTTCTCTAGCTGCTGGCCTGGATTTTTACCCCCACCCCCTTTATCTCACATTCAAGGCACCTAAAATTAACCTTTTATAAATAAGTGTTTCTCTTCCCTATGTAATACCTAAACCAAAATTTTACAAATGCATTGTTGTTTTCTTCCATTTATTCTTCTTTCCCCTTCCCTCTCCTTTTTCTTTTTAAAAAATATTTGTTAGTTGTAGTTGGACACAATACTTTTATATCACTTATTTATTTTTATGTGGTGCTAAGGATGGAACCCAGGGTCTCGCACGTGAGCGGCGAGCACTCTATCATTGAGCCACAACCCCAGCCCCCAAAATGACTTTTTTTTTGTGGTGCTGGGGATTGAACCCAGGGCCTTATGCATGCATCCAATTGAGCTATATCCCTAGCTCCTTTTTCTTTCTTACCCAGTTATTCACTAAGTCCAGTTGGCTCATTCACCTTAGTCTTCAGTTACTTTATATCTCATTCTCATGGTCTTCTGAACCCCCCTGCCACTCTCATGACCATATACCTTGACTCCAGAAAGTCTAGATGACTAGAAATTCTAGCTTCTTTTTTCCTGCTTGACTCCCTTTTGCACATAGTTGACTATCATTTGCATAAACCCATAATGCTTACCTTCTCAGGAAATACTTGTGATTCTGTCTCCCACATCAGAAGTAAACATCACTAATTCTCCGTCACCCAAATTAGAATTTTTTTTCTAACAGCTGTGTTCCTCATGGCTCTAAAATATTTCCTGCTGTCCATTATTTAGACATAATTTATTTATCTTGCCTTTGAGTCTAAAAATATATTTGTTGCAGACTTTAATGACATAGAACTTACTTGTAAAGGATAACTTTTGCTGTATGGGCTACATTATTATAAATTTCTTTCTAAAGGTGAGGGTTAGAAAGGAAATCAAATAGACTTGATTGGAGGAGGATTTGTATTTTTCTATTTTATCAAAGTTAAACTTCTCCTTGGCTGCTTTTTTTAGGTTAAATTTAATTTCTCCTGCTCAGTGAATTTTGACCTTGAACTTTTTTTAAAGGAAATGGAGAACCTTTTAATACTGTGTCTGTTGGCAAAATTTACCTAAAGTTGGATGGCCAAAATTTTAAGTTGATAATATAGGTCGATTTCAACAACTTTGAAAATATTTCCTGTCCTGAGCACTTCTTATTTAATTAATCTGAAACCACTAAAGACAAAACTTTGACAAGTCATGAAATTTAGAATCAATTATCCAGAAATTTAGGAGAGATATCTGGTCACTATTAAAACAGATGTTTTGCTGTAGTTCTTTGTTCTAGTCCTTCAGTATCTCTGGTAGCCATGGATTAGCCCATGTTGGAATTGGTTTAAGTAATTGATAAATCAACATGTATAATTATATGTTAATTTCTTAGCATATATTTATTTTCAGAGAGCACTTATCATCCAAGTTGACTGCTATCTAACATTTTAAGAAAGACTTTCACTTTTCATTCAAACTTTTTTCACCATAGCTGCTAGGTTTTTTTTTTTGAGAGAGCACAATGTTCCCTCAGAATTGAAGGGAGCATTTGAGGAGGTTGGTGGCATGGTCTGCAACCATTGGCTCTCTTAAACATGCCTGAAAATTTTCATGCAAATTGTACGTAGTAGCAGACAGGAGCTTATTAGAAGAGAAAGAAAAAGGGAAAAAGGGAGAGAGGGAGAGAGGAAAGGGACAGTACATCCCTCCTGCCCTACGGCTTTTTTTCTTTTTAATATTTTTGTTAGTTGTATGTGGACACAATGCTTTTATTTTATTTATTTATTTATGTATGTATGTATGTATGTATTTATTTATTTATATGTGGTGTTGAGGATCGAACTCAGTGCTGCACATGTGTTAGGCAAGTGCTCCACCACTGAGCTACAGCCCCAGCCCTCCAATTTTATTGGGGGTCCCAGGGAAGTTTCTAAAGAGTCCTGCCCAGATCCACCTTTTGAATGATAGGATTACATCAGACTTTCAGATTTCCATTGTGCATAGTCTTATCTCATGGAGGGGAAATTTTGCTATTATAATGATATGCTAAAGATCCAAGGCAACCTGTTACCTTGGCCCACACAGACTGGTTCTAATTGGAACTTTGCTTCTAATTATCTCATCTCCCCCAGTCATGGAGTCAGGTTTATATAAAGGTCACAAAAGTCCCCTCTTCAGGGTAACTTGTTTTCTTTTTATCAGCAGGGAGGGGTCTTTGGGCCTGCATTTCTACTGCAGATAACAGGTTGTTTGCTGAGGAATATAGTATACCCTACTGACTTAAATCAGGACCGGGTCAGAGTGGCCTCAGATAAATTGCTTAAAAAAAAGTGGCAGTCAGCACAGAAGGCCCAATCTGTAGAACTAGATTAATCTTATGTTCCCACTGCTCATGTCTGTCTGCTTCCTATAAGTGTGACCATGTACTGTCCAAAATTCCGATGTTTAAATTTAATGATCAGTGAGATGATATTAAGAGGTCAGAAGTTTAAGAGGTCAGGTCAGGAGGGCTCCTCTGCTCATGAATGGGATTAAGTGTTTTTTGAAAGGGCTTGATGGAGGGATTTCCCTTTTTGCCTTTCTGCCTTCTGTCATATGAGGACACCCTTCAGAGGATGCAGCGTTCAAAGTGCCATTGTAGGAGCACCCTCACTCTCACTAAACAACTTACTCTACCAGTGCCACAATCAGATATTTTCTAGGTTCCAGAAATGTGAGAAAATAAATTTTTGTTCCCTTTAAGTTACCTAGTCTCAGACATTTTATTATAAAAGCATGAAACAAACACTAGCATAATACCCTTAATATTGTCTTCTTTCTGAGAGTAACAGAGGTATACTGAATTAGTTGATCTTAAAGATTCTCTTCTTTTTCTCCTCTCTGGTTAAGGTAGCCAGTGTATGTATTATTTAAGTTCCTTATGTGATTCTAAAAGCATAACCCATTCAAGTTTTGATTGAATGGGTTACGCTTTGTGAGGTGTCCCCCAAAAGCTCATGTGTGAGACAATGCAAGAAGGTTCAGAGGAGGAATGATTGGTTCTGAGAGACATAACCCAATCAGTGAATTAATCCCCTGATAGAAATTACCTAAGTGGTAACTGAAGTGGAAGGGTGTGGCTGGAGGGGGTGGGAATTGGGGGTGTGACTTTGAGGCATATATTTGTATGTAGCAAGTGGAGACCTCCCTTTCTGATTTCTGATTACCATGTGAACTGCTTCCCTTCACCACACTTTTCTGTGATGTTCAGCCTCACCTGGAGCCCTAAGAAATGAAGTTTGGTTTCCATGGATTGAGACCTTTGAAACCAGGAGCCCCCAAATAAACCTTTCCTCCTTTACAGTTGTTCTGGTTGGGTCCTTTAGTCACAGCAGCAAAAAAGCCGACT
Organism: Urocitellus parryii; assembly: GCF_045843805.1. Classification (NCBI taxonomy): domain Eukaryota; kingdom Metazoa; phylum Chordata; class Mammalia; order Rodentia; family Sciuridae; genus Urocitellus; species Urocitellus parryii. The sequence continues at coordinate 44,421,556 of NC_135536.1, forward strand.
AAAACAGACAATACCTTTATTTTATTTACTTATTTTTGTGTGGTGCTGAGAAATTAACCAAATGCCTCACACATGCTAGGCAAGTGCTCTACCATTGAGCTACAATCCCAGGCCTCCTAATTGCTTCTTTAATATTATGAAAATTTGTTGACTTGATTTACAGTTTCTGAAAGATTTGTGGTAAAATTTACCTCTATTTATGATTCTAAAAAAAGTTTTCATTGTGATTTAATCACTTTTGCTTTATATAATAAAGTATTTGCAAGTTCTGTATTGTAACATTGTCTTGATATTTATTTTTTATGAAGTGTACCCCTTTATGCTTATTAATCTAGTTGTATTTGCTTTTATAATGTCAGATATTAATATTACTAACTATGTTTTCTTTTGGTTAATATTTGCTTGGCTTTTTTTTTTTCAATACCAGGGATTGAAATGAGGGGCACTTAACTACTAAGCCATATCCTCAACCCTTTATGTATTTTATTTTGAGACAGTCTCACTGAGTTGCTTAGGGCCTTGCTAAATTGCTGAGGCTTGTTTTGAACTGGTGATCCTCCTACCTCAGCCTCCCCAGCCACTGGGATTGCAGGCATGCGGCCACAGTGCCCAGCATGCTTGGCACATTTTTATATCTTTGTTTTTAAACCTTTGATGTGATTTTTCAAAGTTATATTTCTCATAAATAGCATTATTTGGGTCTTAAAAATTGACCCAGTCTCTTATTGCATTTTAATGTGTGTTTAGTCTTGGGGCTGGTGTTCTTTTTTTGTAAAGGGCCAGGTAGTAAATACATTTGCTTTTATGTGTCATACAGTCTCTGTTTCAACTTTCAAAAGCAGCTATAGACCATATATAGGTGAATGGGCAGGGCTGTATTTGGCCTACCAACCATGCTTAATCTATTTACATTTTTGTGATTGACAATATTTGGACTTCTTTCTATCATTTCATTTTTGTGTTTTTAATACTTATTTTTTAGTTTCAAATGGACACAATATTTTTATTTTATTTTAATGTGGTGCTGAGGATGGACCTGGTGCTTCACGCATGGTAGGTGAGTACTCAGAGGTAGAGCCACAACCCCAGCCCCTCATTTTGTGTTTTCTACTTACCATCTGCATTACTTAGGGCAATGCTGGCTGAGATTATAGATGATTCTGGAGACCTCAGCACAGAGATGTATGCAGTCATGCATCACTTAATGAAAGGGACATGTTTTGAGATAGCAATTTAGTCATTGTGCAAGTATACTCACACAAACTAAGATAGCTGAATTGTCACTAGAGAGATATAATCATAGGGACCACCATTGTATATGTGGTCTGTCATGGACTTAAATGTCATTATGCAGTGCATGATTGTATATTTTATCATGTAAAATCCATCAGTGGCATAGCAGGGATTATTTGCTCCCTGTAGCCATTCAGGAACGCAAGCTACTTCCATCTAGTGGCTCTGCCACACCTAACATTTACGTTCCAAGAGTGGAGAAGGCATATGTGCTTTTTAGCCATATCAACTTAGAAGTCATTTATATCACTTTTACACATTTTTAATTATTTTAAAAATTATTTATTTTAAATTAAATTTTTAAATTATTTTTTAAATAGTTTATTTATTTGTTCTAATTTGTTATACATGACAGTAGAATGCATTTCATTTCATAGTATACAAGTGGAGCACAATTTTTTTGTTTCTCTCATTGTACACAAAGTAGAGCCAGTCACTTTTGTGTCTTCATACACGTACCTAGGGAAATGATATCCATCTCATTCCACCATCTTTCCTTCTCCCATGCCCCCTCCCTTCTCCTCCAGCCCCTTTGCCCTATCCAGAGTTGCCTCATACCTCCCATGCTCCCTGCCCCCTGCCCCACTCACATCTACTTACGGAAAAAAACAAAACAAAACAAAACAAAAAACATTAGGACTTTGTTTTTTGGGGGATTGGCTTACCTCACTTAGCATGATATTTTTCACCTCCATCCATTTACCTACAAATGCCATGATTTTGTTCCCTTTTAATGCTGAGTAATATTCTATTGTGTATATATACTATAGTTTATTTATCCATTCATCTATTGAAGGACATCTAGGTTGGTTCCACAATTTAGCTTTGTGAATTGTACTGCTATAATCTCCAGGATATATAAAGAACTCAAAAAACTTAACACTAAATATATAAATAACCCAGTCAATAAATGGGCTAAGGAACTGAACAGACATTTCTCACAAGAAGATATACAATGAATCAACAAACATATGAAAAAATGTTCAACATCTTTAGCAATTAGAGAAATACAAATCAAAACTACTTTAAGAGTTCATCTCACTCCAGTCAGAATGGCAGTTAGTAAGAATACAAGCAACAGTAAATGTTGGCAAGGATGTGGGGGAAAAGGCACACTCTTACATTGCTGGTGGGACTGCAAATTGGTGCAACCTCTCTGGAAACTTGGAATGGAACCACTGTTTGACCCAGCTCTCCCACTCCTCAATTTATACCCAAAGAACTTAAAAACATCACACTACAGGGCTGGGATTGTGACTCAGAGGTAGAGCACTTGCCTACCATATGTGAGGCCCTGGGTTCGACCCTCAGCACCACATAAAAATAAATAAAATAAAAATATTTTTAAAAAACCCATCATGTTTCAGTGACACAGCCACATCAACATTTATAGCAGCACTTTTTTTTTTTTTTGATGAGAACTAGACATACCAGCCCACCTAGAATCACGAGGGGCCTGGGAAATGTAGTTTTTGGTATGGCAGCCACTTCCTAACAGCAGTCTTTCACTGTGTGGAATAACACAGACCTTTGGCAGACAGACATCTGGATACTTCTGTCCCAGCCACCCAATTTTTTGCTGTTCCTCCCTTCTCTGTATGGTATTTTCTGGGATTGACGTTTTCCCCCTATTTCTTTTTATTTGTTTTGTTGGCGTGGAATATATGTGATGTATTTTGTTTGTTTGTTTGTTTTAGAGGTTGTTCTCAACATTCTAACATATACTTAATTTTTGAAATTTCTATAAAGCCTATGTTTAATCAGCATTTCTCTTCTGTAGATAAGAATTTCTTGATTCTTCTTCTTCTCCCCAAACCACTGCTTTATACATTTTCTTATTACTATCTAGGGTTTTTATTTCAAAGGTTTATTTTAAAAGTCACAAAAAATTATTTTCATAGTTAATAATTAAATATACTACTATTATTCTTTTCTAATTTCTTTGCTTTTGCCCTCTGAGTTCTTTCTTGCTAAAGTACATTCTTTAGTTTTTTTTCCCCATGAGAATTTGTGAATGGTAAATTTTCACTTCTTATACCTGAATAGTTGGGTATAGAATTCAGAGTGGATAATAATTTTCTCTGGTATGTGGAAGATCCTGTCATGACATGGAGGTCCAAGGAGGTCTCCTCCTAGAGCCCTACTCAGACCTTCCTGGTTTTTAGCCACATTGCAGAAAAAAAGAATTTTAGGATGTAAATCAGGTATGAGTAGCAGAACAAGAGATTTATTATAAAGGGGCAGTACACACTCAATAATGGGAGTGTAGGGGAACTCAGGGAAGTGAGAGGGAGAAAGGGAGAGAGGGGAAGGAGTGAGGGAGGAGGTCATGCCATTTTAGGCTGGGGTTCTAATATTTATAGAGAAGCTGGGGGCTGGAGTAGAGGTGGACTCAGGGCAGCATTATACAGTCTGTCACCAGTAGTTTCCTTACACTTGAGCATTGCCTTCCCATGTTTTAATCCTCCTTAGTTTTTCAGATTGTTTTTGCTTTTTCATCAACCAATCAGCAAGCCTCAGGCAAGGACTGCAACTAGGTTGCTTGCAAGTGGTCTGTTTTGCATTCCAAGGGTTCATGGGCATTTCCCTTTTGAGACTCAGTGCTCTCTGTGCCCCTGAATTCCTCTTAATACTGCTCCACTTTCTTTTGAAATTAATTGTTGCTGGTGATAAATCTCTTGTCAGTCTAATTGTCATTCCTTTGTAGGAATCTGTCTTTTTCTCTCCAGTAGCTTTTGCAATGTTCTGTAGTTTGACAACACACTGGGGTTGTGGATTTATCTTTATTGATTCATCTTGCCTCTCAGAATGCATTTTCAAACTGTGTACTCATATTTCTTCAATTCTTGAAAATTATTAGGTACAGACCCTTTGAATATTGCTTCTCTTCCATTCACTCTTTGTTATTATGGAACTGATTTAGGTGTATTTTGAAGCTTCTCAATAAAGTCTCTGTGTCTTTGAACTTTTGTAATTTTTTTCCTTCTCAGAAATATGTGCTCAGCATAATTTTTCAATTTCCTATTCTTTCTTTAAGTGTATATAGACTAGAGGTGCTCTCTTATCTGTTATTAAGTTTTCAGTTTCAGTATTTTTCTTTTATTATATCTTGCATCCACCTCCTCTAATTTCATTTGTGCCTGTTTTTGTTTCACTTTTTAAATGAATATTATTCCTTTCTGTACCTCTGTGAGGATCCTGAAAATACATACACCCTTTTTAGATTACTATTTCCATTATGTTTGTAATATCAGCTGACATTTATTGCTTACTTTTCTTCCTTGATTCTCTCTCTTCACTTATCTCTTTGAATGGTTGTCTCTACTTCAAGCCCCCAGGAGCTACACATCAGAGTTGAATATTATATAGGTTGTGTGGACTCCTGTCATCTGTGAAACGGAATACTTTACAGGCCCAGTTTTTGCATTTGTGAGCAGTTTACTAAGGGCTCTGTCAGGTCATCTTGATTGATCAGGTCAGTTTCCTCCTGTATCCCTAGTTTGCAGTTCACAAGAGATTCAACCTCAGGCAGCAGCAGTAAGTAGCTCTTCTGCCATGGGGGACCCTGGTCTAGTCCTGATTTTCCACAATGAACCTGCTTCAGAGCCCCCATTATGTGTAGGATTCCCATGAATCCACAAAAGCTGAAATTTGTTGGGTCTAAGGAGATTATTATCTTGCTTTTGAGCCTATTTTGACATTTTATCTATTACTTGTTTTTGGTGCTTTGCTGGGAGGAGTGTGATTTCATTCCTCTTCTTTCAAGAACTAATCCATCCTGATATGAGAGCTTTCCCTTTCTTTTTGATTCCTTAATTGGTAACTGTGCTGCTCTGCCCATTATTCACACCTCATGTCACTATTGGATCCCAAAATATGACCAGAGCAAGCAAGCCTGACTTGTTCTTAATAATTCTATTTAGAGACTGGTGATAGGAGTGTGTTGAATTTCAGTAGCTGTGCCACAGTGTGATTAGGATATGGCTGGTATGTATGAGTTCTGGCAGGGCCATCATATTCCCTCTACCCCTATTCCTTCAAACTCTTTGTTCTCTGCTTGCCTGGCATGGACTTGCACTATAGTGCACAGAGGGGCAGCTTTTGGTGACCAGGCATGATAGCTACTGTTTTTTTTCCAGCACTCTGCCTTCAACCTAAGTTATTTTTTGTTCCTGAGCTATGGAATAGGGTAGTCAGTATGAATGTGTGTTGTACATAGTTCCTAAGCACAGGGACCTGTGGGGCCTGAAATCTAGCCTGTGTTTCATCTAACCTTTGTACCCATGGTTCTGAGTCCATTCAGAGTGAGGGCCCTCTAACTTACACAAAGACATCAGTTAGTCTGGGGAAGCCAAACAAGAACACATCTACAATCTCTTTCCAGGTTACTGAATTCTATACTGTGGATACTTTCCCACTGGGTTATAGTGAAGGCAGGGTTAGAGACTAGCACCAAGTTGTCATGCCAACCTACTGGCTGCTGGAAGAAGCATCAGAGGCTGGACTTCCTTTTTTATTTCAGTGCACAGAGAACTGGCAGGTGAGGTGCCAGCTTCCTCTTTTAGCTTGATTATAACTCAGACATTCTCTCCAGCTAATGACACTCTACAGCTGCCAAGTGGCCAGATCAACTCCCAGTTTTTATTCCCTACATTAGCCAGCTTTTTGTGTGTAGTCACAATGATACTTTGGACTTGGTTCTAATTCCTGCCTCTCTCCTGCACAGTTGTGCAGCAACTTCTGCTGGCCATAAAACTAAAAGAAATTAGCCCCAGGGAAGAAATTGCTAGAAATCCAGGCTCTAGTATAAGGAAGTCATGGTGAATATCACCTTGCAGTGCTTACTTAAACCTCAATATTGAGTAATATTATAGCCTGATTCCTTCTCAGGAGACCCTTCTGCACTACTGGCTAAGATAAAAGCATGTGGTTTCTGGAACCAAATGCATTTTTGTTTTTGCACTGATCTTCATAATTCTTGCTACTTTTTCTAATTGCCGGAACTTGACAGAAAATTCCTTCAGGGAAGTTTAGGATATATGAGAGAAGGAGAGGCTTATTTGTAATTAGGAGGACAGAGAAAGCTAGAGAAAGAAAATAAAGGAAAAGGGAACAAATTTAATCAGTCCAAGGGTTCCTTGTTGTGGTTTGAGTTGGAAGATCAAGAATGTCTGTGGTCAGCTTTCAGGAACCAGAGATGGGATTCAAGGATCATGGGGAATTTGTCTTGTAGTTGGGAAGGGAAGAGTTAGTCTAGCAAGCCTAATATTTAGAATTATGGAAGCTTTTGATGAACTTCTCTTTTGGGACATTTTGTTAGTCTAAATAGAGTTTACCAGCGATGAGGGTGGGGCTGCCTTGATGTTTGGAGCACAATAGTCCTCATGTAGGAAACTGTTTTCAGCTCATTACTGAGAGGATTTGAAAGTGTATATATGACTTCCATGATTGCCATAAGGAAAATGTCAAATATGGACCCTTGAATACAGAATAGCATTAAATTAATTTCCTAGAGAACAAGGTGAGCATGGGCCCGGATAACATGGAATTTACCAACTTACTTATAAAACAGAACCTCAGATGCCTGTTTCTACTCAGATCACAGAAATCAAATGCAGTTATATGAATTCCATTTGATACCATGGGGGAGATGTAGGAATTACACAAGAACTAGAGAGCAGAGGGTATGTTTCTTATGACTGCTGCATATAGGAAGCAGTAGGAGGAAGTTTATAGATAGATTACAGATGCTATAATGGGAGTGGAACTTGAGAAACACCAGCAAATAAGGTTTTCATGAGTGTGGTCGTTTGGGATGCTGAGAAGCCAGATCTGGAGAACTTTCCCACATTGTACCCATGGTTTCTTCCATATTGGTTTGTTTCAATTTTTCTACCTACTTAGGAATCCATTCCTTCTTTTCACTCCTACCATTTTACCACCTGATCCCAGTAGTCGTCTTCATCATCAAAAGAGCTTCTCCAGTCTCCCTTCTCTAAGACATCTTTCCTATCCACTGGGAGGAAAAACAGAGTTCCTAAATGTGCTGTGTTTGGTGTACTTCACATGCATCATCTATTTCATTCCATGGGGGGTAGTATTATAAGGGTGATTTTGGGAAATATCTAAATGATGTTTAAAATTACTGGGCCTGACTATGTTAAAGGTGTTTCCATCTCAAAAGAACATGATTCTAACAAATTGTGACTATCATTTTTAAACCAGGTTGACAAAATCCTGCAAGACCTTTACTCATAAATGGAAAATAAATATCATGTGCTTTGCTTAGGCTCTTTTAAACAAACAAATATGTCTCAGATTTGAACCGGAGTGTCAGTAGCAAGTAAGGAAATCTTGAACTTTTCTAGGCAAGTATAATGAAGTAACATTCCTTGCCAAGGAGAAGGAAGGATTGAATCCATTGAATATATACTGGAGAGAGTCTCAGAAAGCTGAACAATTGATTTCTCAGTGACAGACCTGAAATGGCTACTTTGTAGCAAACTTGATTATTCAAACTCTTTTTCTAGCTGAAAATGAATCCTTTGATCTGAGGTATCTTGTTGTGCTGAGAGTTCCTAGTCAGGTGTATAGCCAAGCATGGTGAGCAGAGACAGTTTTTGTTACCAGAAATCACTATGATGGGCTGTGAGAGTGCATCACGATCCCATGTGCTTCTTTTGAAGATAATTAGTGGGATGTAGGCATAGGTGATAAGAGTGGACCATCTTCCCTGACAGGCTGATAGGGGAAAGAAATTCTCCTTGATCAAATAATCAGTGATGGATAAAGTCACAGCAAACAAACCCCTGAGTGTGCAAATAAGAAACTGAGGCTTTCAGGGTTTTGCCTAAGTCAACACAGATAGGAAGAGACAAGAGTGGGTGGGATTCCAATCCATGTCTTCAGAGTCTGTATCATGCTATGTGGGGTTAAATTTATTTATTTATTTATTTATTTTAAGATTTCTAATTCAGTCTTGCATCTGCTAGGGCCAAATGAGTCTCTTCCTTACTTTTTACCAAGGAAGAGATCTAGATCTACTTTTACTTTCCTTATTAATAGTGATACAAAAAGTGATACTAAAGCTCACAGGTTTACACACCAGAAAACAAACCCCCACTCATCTGAGTTGAAAAGTTTTACATAAAAATTAAAATATAAAAGATACCAAAGCCCAAACCAATACTATCTTTCCTTTCTCTTCCTGTTTCCTTTTATTTTTATGATGGCTTTGGGCTTCCTGGAGTGAGTGATGATTTGTCTTGAACAAAATAGGGTTTGTTCTTGAACCCTGCTGGTATAAACTATAAGCTAAATAAATGGAAATAGATATAAGTCCCAGGAATAAATCAGTCTGCTTACATAAAAACCAAGCATGTAATTTAGTCCTTCCTTTCTGGTAAATAAGAAAAAAATCCAAATGGCTAAAAGTATATCTCCTTACCCATATGTAGAACCTCCCTATTTGTTCATTTATTCATTTGAGGCAAAATAGGATTTTCTTTCTCCCTTGCTTCCTTCTCTTCATTATCACTCATTCTTGGAAGGGTTTTTTTTTTTTTTTGATAAGTCAGAGAAAAAGATGGAACTGTCAGAACAATAGTATATTAAAGCTATACTATGAAAGATGGCAAATATTAGTAGAGTCAGGAAAAGCAGTGTTATAGTTGGTATTCTCTGAGACTCTGAGGACTTCAAAGTTGATTTGTATTCCCCTACTCCAAGAATAATGCCAGGACACTTGGGGGAAAAGACTGGGATAGAAGAAATGATGAAGACACGAGGGAGGAAAAACAAAGGGAGACCAGAGAGAAAAGGACTTTCCAAAGTTTATCTAAGATAGGCTCTATAAGGAGTAACTTGATGGAAAAAATACAGTTCCCCATATGTCTCTATGATAATCTAATCAATAGAAGGCCATTCATTTTGATGATAAAACTAAAGTAAAATTCAATTTACTATCTACATTGATAACCATTTGCAAATGCAAATGACATTATGCCTTATGTTGATACAAAGTTATGGGACTATCAGGCAAATCCGGACTAAACCTATATATCCTTCTGAACCTCTTAGATATAAGTAAGAGATTATACCTTAACTCATTCAAATCACAGTTATTAAGCACTAATGTGCCTGTTATTATATTAGATGCTGAGGATATAAAACTGACCCCTTCTCTTTTTGTACCAGATGAGCTGTTCTTTCCTTTTTCTAGATTTTTATCTATTTTTTATAATTTTTATATTTGTTCTTTTTAGATATACATGACGGCAGAGTGTATTTTGACATATATACACAGAGTATAACTTCCCATTATTGTGGTTGTACATGATGTGGAGTTACACTGGTCATGTATTCATATATGAACATAGGAAAGTTATGTCCGATTCATTCTACTGTCTTTTTGACCTAGACTTTAATATTAAACACTAAAGAGCAAGGTATAACCTTCACAGTTCACTTCACCAATTGTGATGCCTCTTACTAGGACTTGTGTGTACATGGCTCTACCTGGTCCTGTCTACACAATGGTGGCTGCACACCCTGAAGCACGATGAGTCAAAGCAGTGTGATTTCCTTCTGCTTCTGTCCTGCATAGGCTGCTTTTAACCAAATGACTGCCTAATCCTGTAGTAAATCTTATTAAACTCTTTGCCCTTCCCCATGCCATTTGTTACATGTCTCATTCTCTATCCCCCATGTAGCATAAACTATGTTTTTTTCCTAATACTTTATTTTTCTTTATATGTTTGATTTATTTCAGAAATAAGCCTGGAATCAAGATTTGCAATCAAGCTAAAGTGGATCTGATGGAGGATTTTCAGTATCCTGTTACTTTCTCAAATGATCAACTTCTTTCATCAGCAAAGTCTCCTATTTTTTTAATGTATACTCAGGAGGTCTGAGTTGGTTTCCCAGACCTTTCTGCTAGGACCACAGCTACTCTTTCTCCAGGGTGTGAAATACTGATAGGGACTTATGAGTTATGATGGCATGCCTTTGAATCAGTAAGGTCTGTTTCCCTCTGAGCCTTGCTATAGAATCCAGGTATGATCCTACCAGTGTATGGATCATGATTTTGCCTCAGTGGACTTTTCTGATCCTTTTGATATATTGGATAGTTTATTGTCTTAATAACCAAATCATTTTTATACTTCAAAACCAATTCATCTTGCTCCAGTCAGAAGGGCAATCATCAAGAATACAGGCAACAATAAATGTTGGTGAGGATGTGAGGGGAAAGGTACACTCATACATTGCTGGTGGGACTGCAAATTGGTGCAACCAATCTGGAAAGCAGTATGGAAATTCCTCAGAAAACTTGGAATGGAACCACCATTTGACCCAGCTATCCCACTCCTTGGTTTATACCAAAAGGACTTAAAATCATCATACTATACTGGACACGTCAATGTTTATAGCAGCTCAATTCACAATAGCTAAACTATGGAACCAACCTAGGTGCCCCTCAATAAATGAATGGATAATGAAAATGTGGTACATTTACACAATAGAATATTACTCAGACTGAAAGAAGAATGAAATTACGGCATTTGCCAGTAAATGGATGGAGTTAGAGAATATCATGCTAAACGAAGCCCATTAATCACCAAAAACCATAGGCCTTGTATAACTACTGTCATGTAAAAACTAATTAGAACAAATAAAAAATTCATAAAGTTAAAAATTCAATTTGAAAAGGTCTTAGGGATTCTGTCTAGAAAATAGAAGAAGAGTATAGACAATCTTCCCCAAGACACATATTTCTGTTTATTATAGTTTCTGTCCTTGGCAGGTATGATAAGATTTTATTCTGGAAGAATGAAAAACATTTAAAAGGTATTGATGGTGTGGCAAGTTCTAAATTTGGTTCTCTTTCAGCAGTCATAATCCCATATCTTGGACTCTTTCCCTCTTTTATTTTATTTATTCATGTTGGTGTCTATTCCCCCCCTCCTTTTAAGGTTCTTTGGAGAGGGTTTTTGTGTTTATGTCATCTTCAAACCATCCCTCACCCTGGTGTTCGATACATTTTTTTCCAAAGAGAAGATAATTTGTAATGGTTTCTAGACTCAGTATCTTTGGACTATAAATCCATAGTTTCCTTATTTGTTGCTTGCTCTATACTGAAAGACTCACTGAAAAGTTCTTAGTTGAAATGCAGCATAACATTTGAGTATTATTACTCAAATGTCCTTTGAGTAATAAGGCCATGCCAAAGGTGTGGAAAATATAGCACTCACCCTGTCTTCAGTTCTACAGGGAGATTTTGCTACCCTAGTTGCAGAATATTCTCTTCTTCAACAATGCAGATAAATGGGATTGATGCAACATTGAGTCTTTTCACTTTTCTGCTTACTGCTATTGTGACTTAACATACACACCCACTTTTCAAGTGGATGGAAAGAAAGGTTATCTTAGTTCTAGAAACATTCAGCTAAACTAGGGAATGGGGCTTACCTTAAAAGGAGTGTCTAGAATCCTCAGTTGGCTCCTTAACCAAATTAATCTAGTATGTTTCTCATCTTGAACTGGCCAAGAATCAATCAAGCCTAAACAACCAAAGTGATTAAGGACAGAGAAAATGGGCACTTGTTTATCTGTATCCTGTTCTGAATGATTTAGCGTTTCAACCCAGCTGCACAATGTTCTCTGTCCTACTTGAATCTTTCTTTTTTTAAAAATTATTAATTACTTCATTTTAATTACATATATATGACAGCAGAATGCATTTTGATTCATTGTGCACAATTGGAGCACAACTTTTCATTTCTCTGGTGTAGCATCACACCACGATGTAGCATCGCACCATATATGCAATCATATATGTGCCTAGGGTAATGATGACCATCTCATTCCACCATCTTTCCTGCTCCCATGTCCCCTCCCTACTCCTCCCACCCCTTTGCCCAACAAAAGATTTTAATCTTTCATGTTGCTTGTAATAGCAGTTGTCAGACTTCTGGTCATCCAGGGATATTATGCTTCATAACTACCTCTTGGTAAAATGGTTTTCCATGAATTGTGTTTGTGTTGCATTTGACAATAACCCAAATTTATACTTTACTATTGGGAGAGTAGTAGTGTGAGGATTTGCCACAATGTGCAGATAAAGAAAGTTCAGGCATTAAGGAACTTCAGATGAGTTTCCAAGTTGAGAAGTGTACAAAAATGTATTATATCCACTTCCTCTAGAAAGTAGAGCCTCTCTTGTTCAGGGTTTTGGTGGTGAGAAACTGCAGATAGTATCTACCACTTATGTACTGAAAGCCATGAATTGATAATAGGCAAAAAGATGTCATTTAGGCCAGCTAGGTGTGAGCATGCAGTGTTCTTAAATTAAACCCATATCCAGTCACCAAGTATGTGCTCCTGCCCTCTGATGCCGTGAGATGGTCAGGATCTGTTTATCATTTGTCTACCCAGAGAGGATGCTTTTTTGGCGGGGGTGGGTACTGAGGATTGAACTCAGGGGCACTCTACCACTGAGCCATATCCCCAGCCCTCTTTTGTATTTTATTTAGAGACAGTCTCAGTGCTTTGCCATTGCTGAGGCTAGCTTTGAACTTGGGATCCTCCTGTCTCAGCCTCCCAAGCCACTGGGATTATAGGTGTGCACCACCATGCTAGGCAAAGGGATGCCTCTTGTAATGATAATAACACTAAGCCTTCTAATCATCTACCTACCAAAAAGGAGGAAAAACCTACCAAGATCAGTGTCTCCATTATCAAGATCATTTCTGAATCAGTGAAGACAAAGATATAGTCTTTGGATTCCAGAGAGTTATTCTTTGCCTAGTTCTGTTGATTTGCTCTGTGTGTGTGTGTGTGTGTGTGTGTGTGTGTGTGTGTGTGTCAAGGAACAGTCTAGAAATACTGGATAATAATTTTTTTTTTCTGGATAGCCCTTCTGTCTCCTTTACTGGTCTCCACAATTTTGAAATTAAACACTCTCTGCTGTCCTGATTGATGCAACATAGCTAATTCATATAGGATTTCTGGTTCCTGGGAATCTCTGGCCATTGGCTCCAATTATAGTACATCAAGCACAGCTAAGAAAGCCAACAGAAACTTAAAGTTTTCTAAACCAGGTGCAAACTGGTGAGGCTATGGTAGAAAGCTTCCTTGAAGAGTAGAGGTTTGGAGGAGAAATATAGGCTTTGGATTGGCAGAGAAGGGGATGAAATACCCAGTAGAACTGTAGGTGGGCATAAGCCAGTAGTTTCAGGTTTCTTAGTGTGGCTGTGGCTTGAACTATTTTTAGGAACTTGAACTTTTGAACTCAGGTTTAAGTAAAGCAAAACAATGAGACTCCATAGGCATGAATTATATCTTACTCATTAAATGTCTTTGCTGCTACCAAATTTGTGTTTTACTCATGGTGGACACTCAATAAATAATAAGTTGGATTGAGTTTTCTGAAGGTAAGCATAAAGTTGCCCTGGTGTTTTTTAGCCCCACTTTTCTAAATTCTGTAATCCTAAGAAGGCCAAGAGGCAAGAGAAGAACAAGCAGGTGTGAGAATCTGAGAGATTCAGAGTGGCTGAAGCATGGAACATGAAGGACTTCTGGTGAAAGACGAGGTTGGAGAGGTATCAATAGAGACTGAGTTAAACAAAGTCTCTTTAGTCAGAGCATTTGCACAGTGGAGCTGCAGGAGGATTTTTAGTGAGGGTATGTTATGCTTAGATTTAGATATACACATTAGAAATATCACTGGGTGCAATTTAAACAATGGATTGAAAGAGCTCTAGTAGGGACAAAGGAATCAGTTGGGAGACTGTTATGTCATTTTTGGGAAATGATGATTTTGGACTATATTAGGCAATGAGAATGGAGAAAAGTAGATGGATTTCAGAGGGAATTGACAGTTTTCTGTGTTGGTTGGATATAAGGGACCTTGGGTAAAGACTTCACAACGAGTAAAGACAGTGATAGAAAGTGGTGCCATCAAAAAGGGAATATAAAAAAAGAAAAAGGTGTGGGAAGTGATAGAGGTGATGAGTTAAGTTCTCTACATTAAGTTTGAGAAGCCTATGGGACATCCTATGAATGTGTAGTTGGCAATTGAATGAATGGGTCTGAAGTTCTGAAGAGAGCTTATCAAATGAAATATAGATGTGAATATTTATGATGTACATATTGAAATAGATGAATTTTTGAGGGGAATACCAATATTTAAGGGCTTGATTAAGAAAGAGTGTCATATAAAGAAACCTAACCATAAGTGATCAGAGAGGTGTGCTTGGGGAAGAGAGAATTTGAAGATGGGACAATGTTCTAGCTTCCTCACCTTTGTTATCTAATCTCTAGGTTTCTAAATTTTTCAAATTACTTAAGACCAATTATTTTAGAATAGGAAAAAAAGAATAAGAAAGCATATCCAGCCAGTACTTATGAATTACATAGCTCAAAGTTATTGTTGTATTTTATTTAAACACATCTGGGTTCTGGTTCCTCTGAGGATTTTACCTATTGCTAAAGAGAATGAGAAGAAATCCTCTTTATACACTGTACAACTACACTAATAGTAGCCAGCAGGGAAATTGACCTATGAATACTCTGAGGACATTAAAGTAAGTGCATTTTTTAAAAAGTTATGTCTTTTGGCTATGATCTAATGTGGGATGATTGGTGAAAATGGAACTGAAGAGTGATAGGAAATATTATGGAAGGTAGCACACAGTCTTTTGGCCTTAGAAAGAGCAGTGAGTATTATTTATTCCCAGAGGGAAAGTTTGGTGAGTAATGACCTTGATATACATTTTGAATATTCTGACAATGAAATAATGGGGGCTGCTTTTACTTTTTACCAGAAGACTCTTCTTTGGGTGATTAGGTCGACTATTTCAAGCTTGTTTAGAAAGCCACCTAAGGGTGGAGTGGCAGAAACATCACGACATCTATATTCATCCCTGTTACAAGCAGTGAGTGCTGAAAAAACCATGCTATAAGAGGCTGCAAGTGGGTGCTGTAAATCAGGGCCTGCTTTCCCTGAAGTGGGAAGAAAGTGGATCCAAGGTCTCAAGAAGGTGCACTTTCCCAAAACATCCCACTCCCCAGGTTGCTGATTAAGAGCTGATGAATCACATTTGGATGCCCCACCACTCCCACCTCTTTCCTAATAACACAAAATTTGAGTCAAGCTTGAACCTTGCTGAGAAAACAGATTTGCTCTTTTTAGTCTTACCAGCACTGGAATCTAAAGACAGATTCTGTGGGAAGGCAGATCCTTAGTTACCTCTTCTCCAAGCTGTTGCAGAAATTTCAGATCTCTGCTTGCCAAAGTACTTTTATGGAGCTCAAAAGTTTGGGGGATGAGGTGAGGAGATAAATAACCTTGATGGACTACCCTCTTTGAACCTGTTTTCCTCTCTGACAAAGGGGTCTGAATCAGGGGATCCTTTTTTCTTCCTGTGTCCCCACAAACTGGCACCTTTCCTAGTAAGTTCATCTGGTTTGAGTGTGGCTCTCTATCTGGAAAAGCCAAGTCACAATGTGTCAGTCTGCAGAGAGCAATCTTGTTTGCAGTGGGAACTTAATGGGAAGAGGTTGCTAAGTTGAAATTGCATATATCCTTCTGGGGATGGGAGGATGACGATGGACCCTAATTGTTTCTAAGGGGTCTAGAAATGAGAATGGTTTGATTCTGTCTGGCTTTGCCAGTGCTTGCTGGATACCCTGTCCTAGTCAGTTTGGATTATACATGTGTGAAAAGGCTTCAGAATTAGGGAAAGAGTGTATGAGTCAGACAAACCTGAAAAACCTAACTCTATAACTTGGTTGTTATGTGACCTTGGATAAATTGCTGGACTTTGTGTACCTCATTTCCTTTATCTGTTAAATGATAATGCCTCACAGGACTGTAGGAAGATCAAGTGAGATAA
Source organism: Urocitellus parryii (assembly GCF_045843805.1). Classification (NCBI taxonomy): domain Eukaryota; kingdom Metazoa; phylum Chordata; class Mammalia; order Rodentia; family Sciuridae; genus Urocitellus; species Urocitellus parryii. Next base: position 44,437,743 of record NC_135536.1, read on the forward strand.
TACATATAAAAAAGCAGTGCAGATTCTGGCATCTCCATTCCTTTCCTTTGCTTACGTTTGCTTGCACGTCATTCTCCTTACCTGGAACTCACCTTTCACACTCAGTGAGGTCCTCCTATCTGTCTCAGTTCTTGAGTCCTCCTGGTGTTCCAGTACATATTACCTGGCCTCACATTCTTATAACTGCCTTATTATATTGTTTCACTGATTTTGCCCATTTAGGTCATTGATCTCTGGGGGCAGGGACCCCTCAAATACTGGTTATTTTTCTTCAAAAGCTGGTATGATATTAGATGCACAAGTAGGAGCCTAAGCAATATTTGAATGAATGAATTTAGAAAGAACTAAGATACACAGAGAAGGGGGGAGGCTATAAATGCAGTGGTTAAAGCCTCAACGGATGCTTAAACCAGCCTGAGTTTGAACCTTCATGCTGCCCATTAAGAGCTTGGCAACTCTGACAGAGTTGCTGGACCTCTCTGTTCCTCAGATTTTTTCATTTTTATAATAGCAGTGGTAAAAATAGTACCTCTCTCCTAGGATTTTTGTGAAGAGTAAATAAATAGTATTTAAAGAGTGTTTAGACCAGAGCCTGGCTTGTGGCGCTGTATTAAGAACCCATCATTCTTATTTTAAGGAGCATGAGCTTAAGATCAAACAAACCTTAGTTCAAAGCCTGCTGTACTGGGTACTTAATCCTGTGACCTTGAACTGAAAGTATTCAATTTCACTATGCTCCAGTTTCCTTCTCTGTAAAATAGAGATAATATGCCTGCTTTAACAATTGTTGTGAAGGTGAAATTGAAATCGGTGCCTCAAACATTGTATGTGTTTGGTAACTGATGGCTACCAAAGCCTGTTTTAGTGTCCCAGGAGTAAGAGTTTGACAGTGACTTCATGAAGAATTGTTGAGGTATAACTTACCCTGACTGGAAAGGGGTGAGAGAAGACTCAAATCAGAGAGGTTATGAGTACACTGAGGGAAAGGATGGATGGGGAAGTTGCTTTGTGCTGGTTGCTAAGCTTATCACCAAAGTCCTGACCAAATTAGGTCATTAAAAATACATTTGGAAGTAGCTAGATACTTTTGTTTCTGTGAAATTCCAACACAGGTCCATGCATGTCACCCTTCTTCATATCTCTCATTATGTAAGGTATTTCTCATGATTTGTCTGCCAACTGAGTTACTGTCATGGTGATGCTGCAGGTGTGGATAAGTGGAGATTCTCCATCCTCTGCTGGCTAAGTGGGTATATGAATTTTGGTCTCAAAGAAGTTGAAATTTGCCAGAACAGAGCTTGTTTATCTGAGAGTTGCCACTCTTCTTCTGAAGCTACATTGGGATTTAGAGATTCTTGATTTTTGTGGTTCCCACCTTGATTCTCACTGCCAAGATCTGATTTGGCCCTGAATGTTGTTATAGGCTCTAGGGATGTATGTCCCCTTCTAACCTCTGTCAGCAGTGAAGGACTGACTACTTTCCACTGTTCAGGGCAGAGAGATTTGAGGGGATGGTTTGACTTAGAAACCAGTAGGTCCATCCGGCTTGCAGGGAGGTGTGGGAAGGTTTGCAAGTCTTGGCTTTAATGGCTTCTTTCCTAAGGGGACTTTTTGCTGAGTTTAAACAACAGGACTGGTGACTTAAACCTCTCTTTTACTATCATCTGGATCTGTGTTTAGACCTTTCATTTTTAAAGATTCTCATATCCCTTTCTTCTCTCTGCCCATTACTGCTTCTTTGTTTGAACTTAATGTTAAATTTTGCAATGCCATCAATTTTTTGGTTAGGAGATGTAATATATTTCTACCTCAGAAGTACAGACTTGCTGTGTATTTGTGATATTATCTTACAAAAATTTTGTGGTCTTATTGTCGTCAGTGCCAAAAATTGGTTTCAAATATCAAGATATCAGTAACCACTTCCTTTTTTAAATTTCCTCAGAGTTCTTTATGATCATAGTCTTATCTTTACTACCCAGGAGAGAGGACCATTATTAACTTCATTTTGCACAATAAAATTCAGATGTGAGAAACTTTGAAGAAGGCAGTTATATTCAGGTGGTTGGCCTGGATACACCAATTCAATTGTACCCAACCTGGCTGTACACCTGAGGACTTTTTAAAAAGTACTTATCTCACTTCAGATCCTACTCCTAAGCCAATAAAGGTGACAATCCACTGAGTAGTCAGGACAGGATATTTTAATCTTTTTAGGTGAATTTGAGGGGCAATCTTAGTTAAGACTCACTGCTTAATATATTAAAGAAGCAGGAAAAATGGAGGAACTTTGATTGGGCAAAGAGGAGGGAGGCAAAAGGAAGGGATATGGGAGGAGAAAGATGGTGAAATGAGATAAACATCATTACCCTAGGCACATGTAGACTGCACATATGATGTGCCTGCAATTGTGTACAGTGAATCAAAATGCATTCTGCGGTCATATATAACTAATTAGAATAAATTAATAAATAAAAAAGAAACAGCTCTTTTCATTTTTTCTGTTTGAATTAGGAAATCACATGAATAACTGTAAAAAATTTTAAAAATGTAACTGATAATGTTAAATTAAAACTTGCTTTCTGCCCCTCTCTGAGGACTTAGCATTTTGCATATGAAGATTTCTGGACAAAAATAGCTACAGGGCTTTGTTTTTGTATTTTTTCATTTCAAAGGTAGAACTTCAGGGTTATAGGACTGGAAATGCTCACCTACCTTTAGTCAGGAACTTTAGCCATGAATATATTGGTATTGTGTACTCTCTTTGGTATGAGTTAATTTCAGTGAGTTTCCTCATGAGGTTGATGGAGCTTCTAGGGGGCTATTCTGAGTACCTTTTTTCAGAAAGCTTTTCCAACTACATGTCACAGTACATTTCCCAATCTCCCCCTCCCGATTTGCTCCCTGGGTCCTAGTTATATAACTGCAGAAGTCAGACTTGGTAACTGATGGAGTGTACCTTTTGGGAATGTGAGGGCAGACATTATGTTAAGAGTTACTTTTCTGTTACCTGCTCTTTTAAGCATAGTATATTCATTCTTATCTTTAGCGCTTTGTGGGAAAATGCCAATCAAGTAGTTGAAGTAACAAGAGTGCATCGAATAGTTGAAGTAAAAGAGTGCTCGCACTGGATATTTCTCGAGTTTCATCTGAAAGTATGATATATTTACATCTGGGATTCTGTCCTTCCTAGGGATGGAGTCCATGGCAAAAAAGGGCACCACTCTGTGTAAGATTTGTTCTAGAATGCACCTGCAGATGAATACCCCTTGAACTACTTTGGGATTCTTCAGATTTCTGGATCTGTTAGGTTGCTTTCAGACTCAAAGAGAGTTTAATCATTAGCATTAGTGAATTGTTGCTCATTAGCATTTGTGAGGAGTATCCAAATCATACCAACAAAGAGTGTGAAACACTATCTTGGGGGTGGAGGGTGAACAGGATTGTTTTTTCTTGGATTAATACCAGAATTATTTTCCTTGGTGCAGATCCGTTCTTCTCTGTGTGGGAATGTTTAATGTTAGGTAAGAGTCTCATTCAGTGAACTTTTTTTTTTAAATGCACATTTTAAAAAGTTATCTTAAAAAATTCACAAACTCAGCAAAAATACTATCATGAATGACTTGTTTTGAAATCTGAAAAGGCCTTTTGATGTGTAATAGACCTTTCCTTGCCATGCTGGCTCACCAGCCATTCAAGCAGAGTTAACTGAAGCCAGTAGGCTTCTCAGGCAGCTTGTAAGCTTTGTGCAGTAGCCCAGCTAAAAGCTGACAGAGGCTGATGTTCATTTGTTTGTATATAAACCTTTCATTTCTCAAGCCTTAGACACCACATACCAGGAAAGATGATTGTGAAAGGAAGAATAAGCTTGAGTGTTTTCTGGCTGTTCTTTTTGCATTCAATATGTCTAATTCTGCCTGATAGTGTTTGCCACTTGGTTGTTTAAACAGAATTTCTCTGGTGTCAAATAAGGATTAATTATTCACATTGGGCAGTCATCATGATGATGATTGTGTATGCTCATGTACCTAAATCAGTCTTATAATAAAACCACTATCATGGTGATGTTTATCCTTCTCTTTTTATTACACTGTTTGTGAGCTTCATCCTGAAATTGTGTGATTTGGTAAAGTGTAGGGTTCTTTGATGCTGAGGATCTGTGCAGAGGGCTTGTGCAGAGAGAGGCCCACCTAGAAATGTCTTCCAGGACCCTGAGACTTTTGCTTCCCTTTTCTGTTTAGAAGCTAATTGTATCTGGAAATGGCAACAGCACCCCCTAGCGTATTAGAGGGTGAGAATGGGCTCCTGATTGACTCAGTAAGGAGGGGTGCTGGCTTCACAGAGCAGGGTGTGGGAAACAGGCAGTTTGGCATTTGTTAAACAGTATAATTGAGTCTAAATATGCAATATCAGGATGTCTTCCAGGTTTTGACAGCTGTGAAAGGAAGATAAATGCAGCAAAAAGGTAAGGTTTTAGATTACCTTACAAAAATGTGAAGGCTAAGCAGAGCCATAGGAGGGAATCCAGGGGTTATTAGGGAGGGAGCTGTTCCTGTGACCAATTTGCCATTTTTCCAAAGTATTCAAAGCTTGGCCTTGTGCATAGAAAGGAGGATGGATATGGGCCTCACCACAAAGATCTTCCACTGCTGACTGGGACTGGAGGCCTACTGTGGGGTGGGGGCCAATGCCTTGTTTGGTTGCTGTTTTTTTTTTTTTTTTTTTTTAAGGTAAAAGTGATATTCCAGACTTAAAGGCTACTAAAGTATAAATGATAGATATCCACCTGGTAACACAATTTTGTTTAAAGGAACCAGACATTAACACTAACAGGGAACAAAAGGGGGATAAAGATGGACAATAGAGAGAAGGAAGAAAAAAGCAAATGTGAATAAAACAAGAGTCACTGCCCTTGTGGAGCTTACATTTGTTATCATTGCCAAGGATCAGTTCAGACCTTGATGTTTATGTTTTAAAAATGAGTTATTTATAGGAACAATGTGATCTGAAGACAAGAAAAGTACCTATTGCTCTGTCTTTCCTGAAATTTTTAAACCTAAATCCCTTGTTCATTAAAGAACTGATGATGAAGCCAGTTATTTGGGCCTCAAACTTTTTGTCTCGTGAAAATGAAAAAAACTGACATGACCTAGAGGAATGGGGACACTGTGAGGTGGATTCATAACATTTCGACTGTCAAGCTGTGGCCTTGAGGGAGTTTGTTTCTCACAGCCATGTTTCCCTTATCTTTAGAAATAGCTTTATTCATTCCTGTCAGATTCCTTCTATATCTGCCATTCTATTTCATGTGGCATATACCATTCAAGAAGGTGCCAAGCACAAGGTACCCCTGGGACCCTAGATAATTGTTTGGGGGTAGAGATAGGACCAGATTGGACACTGAGAAAAAAGAAGATATGCATAGAGAAGGAACATGATTTGATAATCAAATTTAAGCTGTTTAAAAGATGTTTCTAGGGCATTTATGCTTGAATTTAATTTCTGATTAGAAATTACCTGAAAGGGACGGTTGGTAGTAATGTAAGTAATTGTTTTTGCAGATTTGGGGGGAATTACTTTTGTGGGTCAAATTAGTTTTTGAAATTATCTACAAAGCTCACAATTATTGACTTGACCCCCCAAGGTCAGGTTGAGGTTGCTTTAGGAGCTGTGTGATGTTGATTTCCTCGTTTGTAGTATTTCCCCTTTACCTTTCCTGTTCAGGAAAGAAACAGACATTGTAGACTGATATTCTTGAATCCTCGAAAGCAAGTGACCTACTTACTATTGTACCTGAAATATCCAATTAGAGTATATTTTAGGAAATACTTTTTCAGTTTGAAATATAAATTTGCTTTTGTGAAGATATATTCTAGTAGAAAGACATGTGACTGGTGTTCTTGGTTGTTCTTTTGACCCATTGTGTATCTTTGGATACTGCATTAATTATTTCCTTGGAAAGAGGCAATGTAAAGTCCATGGACTTCTTTAGAAAAGACAATTCATGTCTATATCTTTATAGGTGTATGTAAAGAAGATTAATGAAGAATGATTAGGTTTAGATTTGGCTTTTTAATATTTTTAATGTGAGAATTATTTGCTAGTTCTCCAACAGCAAGAAGATGTTGGTCCTGGCATTTGCATTTATTGGCTAGGATTTTTTTTTTTTAACTTTGTGGTACTCTTTGCAGAGTTTTTGTAGAGTTTCTGCCTCTCTGTGAAGACTAAAGTATTGTGTAAACAGGATTTCAGGATGGAATGTGGGTGGGTGTTTTGTTTTGTTAATTTGCAAAATTTCTTTCTATACATGTCTGATTTTTTTTTCTTGAATTCTGGGAATTGAACCCAGGGTATTATACGTGCATGCTAAGCACATGCTCTATTAACTAAAGTACAACCCCTAGCCCTCACTGACTTTTAAAGAAAGGACCAATTGAGAGAAAAAAAACCAAAAAAAAAAAAAAAAAAACCTTGGGTGGATTTGGAGTTGTTTATGTGTGTGTTCTGCCACCTGCTGGAAAAGGATCACTAAGCTTGGAAAGCTGACTAGCAAAGTAGAGGAGGGTATATATTCTTGGCCCCTCTATCTCTTTCCCAGGGATGGGCAGAGAATAGCAAAGTTTATAAAATGCTTTGGTACCCTTGGTTTTCTTTTGGATCTCCATAACTGGCAGCTAGAGTTATACCACAGGGATTTCTTTTCCAACCTGCTGATCCTGGTCACCCACCTCAGGTCTAGGCTGCTTTGGGAGCCTGCCTCTTATACCATTCCCTGGCCCCATTTTTCTGGATAGCCAGTATGTTGACTGGGATTAACCTGAATTACTTTTCACTTGTTTAAAGTGAAAACAAAAGAAAATAAAACATTAAGTCTAAATTAGGGTGCAAGGTGGCTGTCTTCATTGTGATGTCAGGATGAGAGGACCAACTGACCTATTTAGGAAAGGAAAGTCCTTTTTCTTTCTGACATTATAGTCTTCCTACTTCTTAATGTTAAAATTCCCTTTTACAAAAAGATGCTAATAGATAAGAGTAATCATTAAAAACACATATTTGCTTGTCCAAAGAAAAAGTTAGCAACTATAAATCAGTTCCTTAATTCTTTTAAAATATTTTCCTGTCTATGAAATCCTAAAATCTGGGCAAATGCAGTTTGCTACTCCCTGTGGTCTCACCTTTCCTTTCATTTGGCAACTTGAGCAAAAAAGTGGGGTCAACAATCCTCAGTTGTAACTTTCATATTTTCGCTGGCAAATTCTCCATGGATTTTTCTGTAATGTGACCCACATAGAAACACAAAAATAATAGTGTGATGGAATGAGGATAATGTTTCCTCACTAACTGGGTCGCTGCTGTGTAGATGAATTTTGGTCTGTAGTAAATGCTTGGCCTGGTTTCACACCCCTTTGGATCATTTTCTTCTTCTGGAGTTCTGGATGGAATGTGACCTTCCTGGCTGGATGTGTATGTGGGACTCCCATGAGACAGACTTAAGATTTTTGGCAGCTAGACCTTCAAGGCAACTGGGACAGGATGTGGAGGCCCAGCTTCCCTGTTTCTTGAAATTTCTCAAAGATGTAAAATACTTTTGAAAGATTTTAAAATGGTTATATGACATTTTAATTTTTATGATTATTTAAAAAACATTTTAGTAACTGAAGTAATGAAACTGATTTCTTTATTAAGGGGTATAATTACAGAAGGGTGATTTTTTTCCCCCCAGTTTTTAAAGCCTTAATTCAAACAAAATTATAAAGATTAAAGAAAAAATCAGATTGGGACAAGTTTGGTGGTTGGCTTTATGGAACTTGAATTGAGAATTGTTAGTGTAAGGAACTTGAATTGAAATTTACTTTTGAAAAGATATTTAGTTAAAGATAGTTGTGATCTGAGTAGGTGGAGGCTGGGAAAATAAATTTGTACTGAAGCCAGAGCATGTGGTGTCTTTATTGGATATAGATGTTCCCAAAGAATTAAATTTTTGTATATTTATCTATCAATAACAACAGCTTCTGAGCAAGCAAGGCTATTCACGATTGCAGGATGTGGGTTTCTTACAGATACACAAAGAGGTGGTGACCTAAAGCCATGTGAAGAAGGTGGAAAATCCTTCCCAGTTAATTTCCATGGGCCAAATTTTTAGGAATATGTCCAAGAACTGATTTCATAGAACTTTGAAACTTGGCTAAAAATACTGGCAGATCTGTATCATCTGGTAAATATTTAGGACTTTGTGTATATTATTATCAAGGAAAGGCAATAAACTGTAGAAAGATTTTTTTTTTTTCAACCAAAACAAAACACTGTAGGTTTGTTAGCTTTTGAATCAGAACTTTGGTAAGAAAATGAGGTGTTTTTATTCTCAAGATAGGAAAAAAGTTCTTATATTTGATAATATTGGGTAATTTAATTCTCTTTCATTGATGGTAACCAGAAACTCTTGTCATGTGGAAACTTTGGTTTTCATTTTCTTTTTCTTAAAAAATTTTTCTTGCCCTGGGCTGGGGATGTGACTCAGTGGTAGAGTGCTTGCCTTGCAGTTGTGAGGCACTGGGTTTGAACCTCAGCACCACATAAAAAATAAATTAATAAACAAAGATATTGTGTGTCCATCTACAACTAAAAAATATTTTTAAAAAATTCTTGCCCTAAAGAGCTTATAAGATTTCAACAACAACTGCATCTAAAAATCTTCATGGGTGATTCAACAGTAACAGAAATGTGAATTATATGTAGTAAGAAAATTAGAAGACATTTATCAAGGTCATACCTTTCTGTTATTGACACTGTCTTGTATCTTTCCCAATTGGGTTTACTAATGCTATCCAAATATCTAGTAAGGTAAATGAGTAATCATGCCTCTATTTTAAAACTTGGGAAACAGTTACAAATGAGGAATCACTTTCCTGTCTCTCTTTTCTTCAATCCATTATTGTATTGGTAATAATGACCACACAGATGTCAACAACTTACTATATGCTGAACACTTTACATGTAGTATTCCATTAGTGTGTGTGTGGGGGGGGTAGATATAATTCGTGTTTTCTTTTTTTTTTTTTAATAATTTTGTTGTTGTTTTGTTTTCAGATGAAGCTTCCAGAGATTTAAAAACTTGCTGGAATTTACATTGCTACTAAGTGGCAAGACTGGTAACTGACCTAGCTTTGATTTCATGGCCTGTATTTGAAACAATTATGCCATACATATTTTCCAGTAATATACTATAGAGAAAACAGTTTTCCATAGGCCAGATGAACTCAACTACCTGTTACTGAGATCCTAACCTGGCTACCCTCCTCCGTGTATAGCATTGAGAGAAGCAAGAAATTAATTTAGATCTCCCAGGGAAGAGTTCTAGAAAGGTCACAAGGTCCTGTTCTCTAGCTCAGAGTCATCTGTCACCCTCTCTAAGAGATTTTAAAATAACATGACAGAGACACAGTTTATGAATATACTCTCAGAAGTCTTAGTGAATAGCAGCTTGGTAATTGCTGAAGGCTAGGCAGGAAAGCAGGAGGCCTCCAAATGGCCATGCCTATCCAGTATATAGGCACGTGTCATCTCTTAGGCTTTATTCCCATCCTGATCTCTTTCCTTCTCTGTTAACTTGGATAGAGTTTCAACTTTTTCTCACAAAAGTTCAAAAATAAAACTTTTGGCTTCCTAAATCAGATTGTCACTAGAGTTTGGCTGTTTTTCAGAAGACAGGCTGGGTTGGCCTGAACTCTCCTCCCTTAGCATTCCAGGAAATTGAAACTCCACTTAAGGACTTAAAAACCAACAGCTGTCCCTTTCAGACTAAAAATCTGAATGTACTGGATGCCAAGTGAATGGCATCTCAGGGAATGCCATCCAGACTGCCCAGCTTTCAACTCATTTATCTTTAGAACCTGTCCCTTCTCTTTGAGACCAGAGACATCTACAAATAAAATTATATTTGGGTATGAAGCTTATTCTAAAAAGGGGGTGCTTTTTGGACTGGCTGTTTTTGAATCCTAGTAGCTTTCTATTATTACTTGGTTGATTATGAATTTTCTAGAAGGAATAATTTTGTAGAACATATTTATGGACCCTGTGGTACAAAATTTACTTGAAGGGAAGGTGTCTTAAGTGTCTGGTTTTTAGAAGGAATAAAGACATTTAAGCTTTCCCATTTCTTAGTTCTGTGGACTAATGAGGTTTAACTCTGATTTCTCCTGTGTCTCAAAAAGTCAAATATCTCAGCTACTTACCAAAACAAAATATCATAAATGCTTTCAAAATTCTAGTAGGGGGAAGGGTGTGGTTAGAATGGTGGCTTCTTTCTCCCTATCACAGTCAATAAGCATCTACTCACTTTCTAATTCATTACAGAAAAACTGACCTTTTATCTTAGCTTCTGTGTATTTAGAACATGATTTTTAACATAACATTCATTATAGCAAAAACCCATTATTTTAAATGTCTGGTCTTAGATGTTCTTTATAGTGCTATGTTTTCTATTTCCAAAGAGAGGGTGGTGTCACTCACATCTGGCAAATGTAAAAGAGTTAGACAAGCTGTGAATCATCACCAACTCAGCCCTGGCCTCTGGCAGCAGGTGGTTCTTTTGATCTCTTGCTAAATTGGGACTTTTACAGGAAACAGCCCTAAGGAAGGCAGTTTAAGAAACTTGGCAGTTTTGTAAGCAGCATATATGTAAACCAGAGGATAATCTTTTCATGCTCTAAACATATTATAAAGTAGTGTTGGAACCAGATAGATGCATAAGGGACATCAAATGTGATTTTTGCATTGCATATCTCATCCAATCATGAGACATTGAAGTTGGTGATATCTTGCCTGTCTTGAATCCCAGATTGAGGAAGGAAAATGAGGAGGGCCTCTACATTTCACAGGTGTATATGATGGCAAAGAAAACTGCCAGGAGTGAACAAATCAGGTTGAAACTGAATTTGGAGGATAGAAAAGGATCAAGGCTGATAATGTATGACTGTGCCATATACATATACATATACTTCTGTGGAGTAGGTAGTTTACACTAGAGTTATATAAAAGTCACAATAAGTTATCAAATATATGGATATTTTATGTGTATGTTATTTCTTCTTATCTCCCTTTTCTGTTCCTTGAAGGAAGTGTTGTGACTTTATCTTCATAGGCCATGCAGATGACATATTAGTGAACTGAGCCAGATGTAAGAGTGTAAGTGGAGAATGGTGGGGCTCTTGTAATTAGGCATTGATATAAACACACACAGACACACACTTATATCATGCTTGCACACACACATGTACATACATACCTACCTCAGGACATCCTAAGGTCAGCTGTTGTCACTGTCACTTATGTGTTATCCAGAGGAACTTCACAAAAAAAGGGAAGGGCAGGAAAAGAGGGACCTTTTTGGCAGTAGTCATGTATAAGTCTCCCAGTAAACTCTCATTCCAGAAGGATTGAGATCAGCTACATCAATGGTTTCTAGGGTTGGCTTTGGTAGAGTCCACAGAATGGGACCTCAGATAGTATTATGTGAATAATATATATTAATATATATAATATATATAATAATATATAATAATATATAATATATAATAATATAATATATAATATATATAATAATATAATAATAATATAATAATATATAGATATCTATACACACACACACACACTAGGATTGAAATCATGAACACTTGACCACTGAGCCACATCCCAGCCTTATTTTTTGTATTTTTTTAGAGACAGGGTCTCACTAAGTTGTTTAGCACCTTGCTTTTGCTGAGGCTGGCTTTGAACTCGCTATCCTCCTGCATCAGTCTCCTGAGCTGCTGGGATTATAGGAGTGCTATGCCTAGCATTATGCCCAGCACATCTTAATATAGTCTTGATAAAATAACTATTCACATCTCCTTTTCAAACTGTCAGCTCTCCCCTCTCATTTTCATTTCATGTCATTATTTCCTATTTCACTGAGACCATTGGAGCAATAAGTAAGGATATCCACAGATTCTCATGCCCTCTGTCATGCACTTACCATCATCAATAACCATGAACTCTATGTTCCCTTCTGTTATTACAGAGGAACTATCCATGCTTCTGTTAAATGTTGATTCTTGAACTTCCGTGTTGGGTTATATCATCTTTCATCTAGTTAAGAACAGGGCTCCAGAAATTCATCTCTCTTCCCTACATCATCAGTTTTCATCTCTCCACTAGGGTATTTCCATCAGCACACAAACTTGTCTCTTATCTTTAATAAATCCTTTTTTAACAAATCACTTTCCCTTCCAGAAATCACTCCATTTTCCTGCTTCCCCATTTGTAGCAGTATTCCATGGAAATGTTGTCTATACTTGGTAGTCTGTGCTTCCTCTTCCTTCATTCTTTCTTAAATCTGCATTCAGGTTTTTCATCTTCCCTACCACTAACACCACAAAACTGCTCCTTGTCAAGATCATAAGCAACTTCTAGTTTATTAAACCTAGCTGTCACTCCTTTTTTGCTACCTAATTTGACCTATTTGTTGCATTTTATGTTTCATTCCTCCGTTCTCCTTGATATACCTTTTTACTTGGCTTCCAGGATAAAACATTCTTAGATTTCTCGTACTTTATTTGTTAATCTTTGTGGTCACTACTGCTGATTATTCTTGTTCTTTTTGGATACTTAAATTGGTGTGTACTCTAGGAGTCAATCCTAAGGACCTCTTTATCTACATTCACTTCCTTTGTGATCTCATCTAGTCTTGTGTCTTCAAATACTTCAAATGGATTCTAAATTTATATGTCTAGCCCAAATTTTACCTATTTTGATTTACTTTCTTTCTTTTTAAAGATGTATATGGACACCATTACCTTTATTTTATTTACTTATTTTTATGCAGTGCTGTGGATTGAACTCATTGCTTCACACATGCTAGGCGAGCATTCTTATCACTGAGCCACAACACCGGCCCCCTGTTTTCTTTTCTTGAGACAAGGTGTCACTATGTGGCCTAAGCTGGCCTCAGACTAATGAATTCAAGCAGCTCTTCTATCTCAGTCTCTCCAGTACCTGGGGATTACAGGCACATTCCACCATGTCTGTCTCAAATTTTATTTCTAAGTCTACTTGTACATCTAACTCCATAGCTCTGCTTAGATATCTAATAGATATTTCAAAATTACTATATCCAAAATTGAATTTTTTATTTCCCTTCCTGTGTCAATTCAGATCTTCTGGGAATGGATGCCAAGATGGAATTAGAACTATAAGAGATTTACTGGGAGAATAGAGAATGATGTCAGAACAATGGTAGAATGGTGGACTAGATCCTAGCTTTTTTCCTCTTCACAGCAATAGCAATTATATAGCTAGATATTTATGAGTGAAAATGCCTCAGTGAGAGCCTACTAGTCCAATTAAGAAGTTACAGCAGCACAGTGGGGAAAAAAAAAAAAAAAAAAGGAGGAAAAAAAAAAAAGAAGAACTGCACAAAAATGGAAGGAGCAACAGTTTCATTACCTGAATGATCCAGTCCCCTAGATCAGCACAGTTCAGTGCCAAGTGAGAAGTCCCCATCCCACAAGTTCCCTTCATGGATAAAAGGACAGCAGGGTTTACAACCAGCTTCCCCAGCCTTTCAAGGCACTGACCAAAAGACCTTCTTTGGTTTAACCCAACCCAAATCACTGAGATCTGCATAGCTGAGACATCTGAAGATGGTTAGGAACAAAGAAAAGGGCAATGGCTCTTAGTATCAGCCTCATGTTGAGTGCTACTGTGGTCTCCCATGGCCTGCCCTTTAGCATTTTTTTACCACCAACGACCTCAGTAACTATCACTGCTTCTCTACTAATCTCCTGGAGAAGGAGACATCACTGCAACACTCAGACTGAGCTACCACCCTGCCTCTGGTGTCCATGTGCACATATGGACCCTGGAGTCTATTGTTTTGCATGTGCTTGTGCTCCACTCTTTGACTCTGTAGTTGTTCCATGAGTGCCCATGTCCATGATACCAGCATGACTGCTTAAGTATGTACATTTGTGCTCTAAACCCTCAATTCATATTTTTTACTACAAGTTCCTGTGTCTCATATATTGGTGCTACTTGTGCCCTGGATTTCAAAGCTACAGTCACTTGTGCATGCCTGTACTCCAGATCCCGGATCTGGTGCCAAGAGGGATCATTTTGGCCATGACTCTCCCACCCTACTGTAGAGGATAGAAAAGGAAGACACTAGGAACTTGGTGCTGCTGTAGAGGACACTTAAATTCTTAGTCAATATTGATATCAGTTAATGGAACTCCAAGAGATGATAGCAATATAGCTTCTACAAGCTGAAATTGTGACACCCCACTGAACTAATGCCCTGTACCACTTATAGGAGAAGATCTTTCCCCATTTAAAATAGTTCATAAAGTCTAGAAGAGCTGATTGTTCCCTCAAATGTGTTTGCATCAAAGCAAGACTACAAGAAAAATGAAAAATAAAGGAAAATTGACAACACCAAAGGAATATAACTTTCTAGCAACTGACCCCAAAGAAATGGAAATTCTATAAGTTGTCTGACAAAAGTTCTTAATAATCATCTTAGAGAAGGTTAGTGAGCTACAGGAGAACACAGACAACTGAACAAACCAGGAACACAATATAAGAAGTGAGAATTATGGAGTGAAGAATATAATGAGTGAACTGAAACATTCAGTAGAGAGCTTTAACAGCATGCTCTATCAAACAGAAGAAAGAATCAGTGAATTTAATGACAAATGACTTGAAATTAGCCACAAGAACAAAGATAAATGAATAAAGAAAGCCTAATTATGGGACAACAACAAGCAAAATGATATATGCATTATGGGAGTTTCAGAAGGAGTAAAGAAAAAGAAAGGGGAAGAAAATTTAACTTAAGAAATAGAGGGAGGGAAATGGACATCCAGATCCATGATGCTTAAATTGCAATAGACTGAACATCAAGAAATTTTTGCCAAGATAATAATGAGTCTTGGTAAAAATTTCTTGATGTTCAGTCTATTCCAATTTAAAGTCAAGGACCATTTAAAGTCAAGGACCAATAATTTTAAAAGCAGCAAGAGATAAGCAACTTATCACAATACAAGGGAATCCCTACAGAGTCTTAATATAATCAGATTTTTCAATAGAAACCTTGCATGCCAGAAGAGAGTGGGATGATGTATTCAAAAGTACTGAGAGTAAAAACCTTGCCATTCTAGGATACCATTACCTGGCAAGCTTATTCTTTAGAGGAAGAGATTAAAGCCTTTTCCAGACAAACAAAAACTAAAGGAGTCTGCCACCACTAGACATGCCTTAAGAAGTGCTAATGGAAGTTCTTCAAATTGGAATAAAAATATGCAACACAGAGCACACAAAATCAGAGATCTCACTGTGAGTGTAAATATATAGACATACACAGGTTTATGTAACACTGTAATGGTACGTAATTTTCTTTTAACCCTAATGTAAAAGTTAAAAGATCAAAATTTGTTAGCAGATGTTTCTAAACCTACAGAGCCCATAGTAATGAGGATTGGAAACATAGAGACCCCAGGTAGGTCATTGAAAGTGATGGTTAAGTGAGGTCACTCCTGCTTTCACCCTTTGGGTCCCAGCCTTAGAATTTTTTCTATTGGAACACAACATGACATAGATTCAATTTGTATATTGTATCTTGAAGAATGGTACCTCATCCTTATAGATAATTACTTCAAAGCTGGTACTTTATGCCTTCAACAAGATATTTCAGTTCTCTATCAGTCTAGTGGCTTCTGGATGGTGCAGTTTTGATATGACCAATGCATTCCATAGTTGTGGACACATCTCCTTCAAGGCAAAGTGGTTTCTCTGGTCAGATACTATGCTTTGTCTATAAAATAGGCATACTATGATCTTTATAGAGTGGTGCTGGTTGAGGATCTTCAAATAGTAAAGAGAAACCCTTATCCATAATAGGTGTCTACTCTTATGAGAATAAATTATTGGCCTTCCCAGAGTGGAGGGGATGCAGGTGGCTACTTGACCTCCTCAAGGAATAGTGCCATTTATGATGCCTAGTAACAGTTTCTGAAGTTGGAAATTCAGAGATGGAAGTAGCTAGATTGGGCTTGGTATGTGGAATTCATGGTGCTGGTCCCAGGAATAAGTCTCTATCTTGTTTGTTCCTGGGGGCCAGGGGTTGATGACAAAGGCTAATTCATGACAACTGGATGCATCAGTTTGTTTTTTGACTATCCAATGCCTATTCTATGATGAATTTTTTTTTCTGATGAGAATGAACATGGGACATAAAAATATTCACACTTATGCTCACAACTATCTGTCCATTTACACGGTGGATTTTTTTTTGTTACTAGTCTTCTGATAGCTCCCTTCAGGTCTCTGACCAGCTGGTTACCTTTCTAGCCTTGCCTGTTATTGCAGTGATTATGGCCCTTTGGCTTCTGTGTTGCCATCTGGTCTCTATTGCTTTGGGGCTTCATCACCCTTATTGCTATAAACAAACCAAACTTTGTGACT
This sequence comes from Urocitellus parryii, assembly GCF_045843805.1. NCBI lineage: Eukaryota > Metazoa > Chordata > Mammalia > Rodentia > Sciuridae > Urocitellus > Urocitellus parryii. The sequence goes on from NC_135536.1 coordinate 44,454,237, forward strand.
GCCTTTCCTGCCCTAGGCTCTGGAGAGGCAGTCAAAAAGTACTGTCACTATTGAAGTTCTTAAGTGTGCTAGCTCCTCTCCTACCAGCAAATTCTTCATGGCCTTAGTGAATGAAATATTCTCTTAGCCCTCCTATGAAATGGAATCCTCTCGTGAGTCATTTGGCATCACATAATGCATCCATTCCAGTATGCCTATTTCTCTCAGCTTCTTTATCTCTTCCTCTACCATATATCAGTACTCAAGTATGTCTGCTTTGTTGAGCATAGGTTCTAGCTTTCTCCAGGCTTCTGTGTGCCACACTAGTGATAAGGTTTTCCCTTCCTGGGGTCCTTGCCAGACCATTAAAGCCCATGTCCCCAAAGAGTGTCCTGAAGTCAATGCATGCTTGCTTATAGTCTTATGTTCATTTCCCCTTTATCACCCACCCGCAAAATCCAGCCACAGAGGCCTTGCCCTGGATCCTGTTGGAACATGCTGACTGATTCTTGCTGTTCCTTTGGGGTGTAATCTTTTCCCTCCCTTATCAGTCCTAACATGTCACCACAGGTTGTGCTGGAGTTTATGCCAGGGGACAAGGTGGGGCAGCTCCTGAAGGTGGCATGTGTTGCCTTGTGTTGTAGAGTATTCTGTAGAGTCTTACTGCATGGAGGATAAGCTAGCTTTTATCGAGAAGTAATGAACCACTTTTGCAGGCTCTGAGGATTCTGAGGAATTATAGTTACAATCATCAGAGGCATTGACCTCCAGATGCCACACTTGGGTTCCAGCTTTTTCCAACTAGGACTTTTGTATATACCTGCCTCAGCTAAGCATTTAAATATTTATGGAGCAAGCTCAGGGACTATTGAACACCATTGTGGGAGATACAAACCTCTTTAAAACCATCAAAAGGATTTTGGATTGTTATACTAAAACTTTAATTGTTACTAACTGCTTTTGGGTTGTTAGTTATTCTTCTACAGGATAACACACCTTAGTAATAGTCAGCTAAGGCCACTCTCCTTTTGTGCTTCTTTGCCTTTAGCTTTCAAACGCCTGAGTCTAATTGATAAGGACATTTATTCCCTTCAATGGGATGTGTTCCCACATCACTACTAGTAAAATCTTTGGCAGCTGGACCCCCACCTTGTGCCAGGGACAGTCTGTGACTTATAATCCACTTGGGTGTGATCCTCTTGTCCAGTTAAGTAGTGGGTGATTCAGTCCAAAAATCCCACCTTACTACCTGCTTTCTCAGACTACTAATGCCTACTAATTATGAAAGTTTATTCTCCAGATATGGATGCCCAGATGTTATCCAAAGTGCAAGGGTAAATCCACAGAGGGGATCTCTTATAAAGGATAGAGGGGAGAGAGAGAAGGCGTAGGATGATATGCCTTCATAGGATGATGAAGCCACAAGAGAGTCTTTGGATGGCATTGTTGGTTGATTACCTGTGAAAAGACAGAAGGAAGAAAGGAGAAAAGCGTAGGAAGGAGCTCAGGTTCATTACAACTCTGGGAAAATTCCAGCAAGCAGACACCAGAGCAAAGACTGCCTTCAGAGACACTCTGCCTTGATAGGAACAAGCTCCTTGAGGGCCCCGCTGTGCTCAGTCATTGGCTGGGAGTAGTCCAGAGTTCATGGACTTGGTATGAATGCTACCTCAGAACCTGCAAGTGTACCCCTTGGAGACTACAAGCTAACCACTTGGTGGTGCTGGGGATTGAACCCATGGCTTCATGCATGTGAGGCAAGTGCTTTACCATTGAATCACGTCCTTATCATTCATTCACTTTTCCAAGACTTAGTTCAGATGTTATCTTTTTAAGGAAATATACCCTGACTACCCTATTTAATATCAATCATTTCCCACTGTAACCTGATTTCCTTTAACTTGCTATATTTTTTTCTGTTTTTCATAGCACTTAAATTTATATCCAATGTTAAATAATTATACTTATTTCTTATGGTCTATCTTCCTCCACTAGAGTGTAGGCAATAGGGTCAAGAAATTTTTATTTTATTATCTGACATTCCAAGCAATGTAACAATGCCTGGTTCAAGAAGATAATTAATGTTTGTTGGGAAAAAAAATGGCTTTCCAAGTTAGATAGCTGAATAGAATATTAAACATTCAGCCTGGTAGCACGACAAATACCCCACCCCACATTTTAATATCTGGTTTGGACTCATACCCAGAAGTCATTTACCTAAGTTAAATAAAAAAAAATCTTATGTTAGGCACAGGATCAAAGAGGCAACAAGTTTGCTTTGTGTCTTCAAGGACTCCGAGTCTTATGACTGAAGGCAGGTAAATGCATATCATAGATTATCTTTTTGTCAATCCCTTTTTTTATAAAGTAGGGGTAAGGCAATGGGTGCTTTGAGTGATAACATGGCCAGGTAGATTTATCTTCATGTAGTTCAACCAGGTGTTCTTTGAGGTGAAGCTGAGGCCTATTTTAGAGATCACATTTAGAATTAAAATCTTCCCACACCTACCCTGTATCTAACCAGAGAGTATAGATTTCAGATGAAAAGGATGTCATTATTTGGAATGTAATGATTAACCTATTTTTAAAATGCAGAGATTTCTATTAATGAAAAATTATACTCATTATGCAAGCTGCTGACTAATCTTAATTACTACCAGGCCAATTTCTTGAAAACTTGTAAATAAAAGGTGCTACTGGCAGCATTATGCAGAAGTAGCCTCTTAAACAGGATTCAACTAAAGCTGGTGAGTTCAGTGAAAGATAAAAATAATTTCGGTGATAAACCTATTCATTGTCTTAGGTAAGAAAATAAGTGTGTGTTGTTCTTCTCAATAATAGCCAGATTTTAAATTCTGAAACCTTTTAAATCTGTCAGCAGAGATAATACTTTAAAATGTGGATCCAGTGTCTGGGAAGCTTTGCATTTTTGTCTAATTGAATTGTTTGTTTTTAATTGATAAAAAATTCTTGCTATTCTTTTATATGATTTAGAAGCCTTGACTGATGTCTAAAGGAAAAAGGAGTGTTTGGGGTGCATGTCTATTTTTCTGTTTTCTTATTTATCCATTGTTTGTTGAGTGCCTGCTATATACTCATCCAGATTATTAATATGAGTAGTCTCTCTATTTTTTGGAGATCACAGTTCTCAGATCTCCCCTGAGCGGTGCAGACAGTTACAGTGACTTTGAGGGAAATAGTTTATAATTAACATCCCCTCAGGCTAAATGTTATTGTTATTATTTTTGATTGTGGTAAGAATACAACATAAGATCTACCCTCTTAACAAAATGTGAAGTGCACAATTACAATATTATTAATTGTAAGCATAATGTTGTACAGCAGATTTCTAGAACTGACTCATCTTGTGTAACATATATCATATCTGTTGAACGGCAAACCCTGTTCCTTCCCCGCAGGTCCTGGCAGCCACCATTGCACTTTATGTTTGACCATTTTGGATAACTCACATAAGTGGAATCATGTAGTGTTAGTCCTTTTGCAAGTGAGACTACAGACTGGAGAGATTCTTCACAGCAAAGGAAACAAGCAGCAGTGTAAATTGGCTGAAATTCTTGAAAAACTTGTACTTAATTGACAAACAATCCAGAAATTGTTTAAGTTTGAGGTTTGAGAAAAATATAAATATTTTCATCTCCAGTTGACAATTATTACTTGTTTTAATGTATTAGTTTCTCTGTTTTCACTTATTTCTTCTTTCCCCTCAAAGGTCAGTTAAGTTCTTTCTTAATGTACTTTTCATTGATGTTTTCCTCTTTCATCTATAATAATTTCTCAAAACCTTTTCTTCCTGAGACATTTCATTGTCTTATCATTTTGTAACATTTCCACCTTTATTTTCTATGTTCTAACTAACTTTCAATAAGCCCTAAAAACTCTCCATTTTCTTGAGTAAATCAACTTTATTCCCAGATTATTCCTCTATTCCCCTGCTTTTCTCCCCACATCCTCTTTAGTTTTCTCTTCAAAGACATCATTCTAAGTTAGCTTTTTTTTTCTTCCCTCTGAAATACAGTTAACCTACCTCTTTTTGAAATACTTTTGGTCTCATTGACTTTTCTGTATTTGAAATTTTTTTCAATGGCTTTCAAAGAGCTGTTCAGTCCATATTCTATTCATAAGAAATATATTTTTTTGCTTTGAAACTTTCTTCTTTCATATTTCTGGATGTTTCTATACTTTAATTTTATCTCATTCTCCTCTAACATTTTTGTTTTAATCATGGATGATACAAAACCTTCCTCTTTCTGAATTATCCTGGGTTTTTTGGAAGAGTGATTTCAAGACATAATGTTAGAGATTTCTCCTCTTATTCTGGGAAGATGGCCCCACATCTCCTCTTCTCTGAACCTTTAGTAGGTTCATTTTATTAAAACCTGTTTTCTAGTTTTTCTTTAAGTGTATATAATAATCAATCACTTCTGAAGACCATGATTTTCCAAAGTTTGCGTCCTCTTTGGGGATAATAGATGACTGGTTTACTCCATAGTTTTGTTACAGAGGCCCACTCAGTTAAGCACTGTGTTCAAGACACCAGAATCTGAGGTATTGGATTGTTTGTTTTTGTTCCATTAATTTACCTGAATTATGCAGCTTATCTTCTTCTAGTTAATCTCTTAGGCTTCACAAAATATTTAATTAAAAACTTTTTCCACATTTTAGAATACAAAGACATTAAATGATGCTTTTGGAATTCTCTTCTTTAGTCAAATTGAGGATTTTGGTGGTATCCTTTCCATAAAGAGCTAGTCTAGTATCAGATCTCTTAGCTTCAACTTTGATAAGAATTGTCTCAAAGCACCTAAGTACACTGATCCAACTACTCACCTTCTCCTTTTCCTCCCTCTTTTTTGTCAGTTAGATTTAGGAGTTGTCTACACATTCTGACCTTATTTTATTGAAAACTAGTTCTTGGGATCAAAAGTTTTTTATTTAGTATAATGCTATTAATTATTAGTCAAAACATGACCAGAAGACCTATCTGCTCATGTTATCATGCTCTTTGTCTTTTTTTTTCTTTACAGAATTTATTCTTAAATATGTTATGGTTGTTGAAGAATGCTTGACTGTCCCTATTTTCATATTACTGAAATATTTCCATCTAAAGGAGAACTTTCTCTCAACTCTTACTAGGGTTCCATGAGGTACAGTTCTGTTATAGTTTAGATGTGAGGTGTCCCCCCAAAACTCATGTGTGACACAATGCAAGAAGGTTCAGAGGAGAAATGATTGGGTTGTAAGAGTCTTAACCCAATCAGTGGTTTAATCCTCTGATAGGGATTAACTGAGTGATAACTGAAGTGGTGGGGTGTGGCTGGAGGAGGTGGGAATTGAGGCATGACTTGGCGTATATATTTGTATCTGGAGAGTGGAGTCTTTCTCTTTCCTGATGTGAACTGCTTCCCTACACCACCTGATGTTGTTCAGCCTCATCTTGAGCCCTGAGGTATGGAACCAGCTTTTTAAGACCTCTGAAACTATGAACCCTCAAATAAACTCTTCCTCCTGTATAATTGGTCAGGTCCTTTAGTCATAGCAATGAAAGAGCTGACTAAAACAAGTTCATAAAGGAAAGGCAGGAGAGGTGCTTGATTCTTTTGCCTTATTGACCAGCTTTAAAAAAAAATCAAATGGTTCCCCACCATGCTCTTGTGATGACCTATTTTTTTTTTTTTGGTATCATTATGAATTTGTACATTTGAACACATGAGATGTGTTTTAATTGATTGGAGGCATAAGCATTACTGGAGCCTAAATTTTTCCATATTTGGCCATTTGAAACATTCAAGTTGGCTCCAGGGTTCTACTTTAGTAGTGTTTGATGACTTCACAAGCTCATTGTTTACTTTTCCTGCTCCAGACCTGAACCTGCTAAGAATTTCTGAAGTATTTCAGAGAAAACACTAACTGAGTGCTATGGATGTGTATTTCTTCTGTTTTTAGCCATTATTTCTAATTTTTCAGTAGACAAATAGTTTAAACAATGTTTTTTTTTTTTAAAGACAGGGTATCTCTATATTGCCTAGGCAGTCCTTGAACTTGCAATCCTCTTGTCCTAGCCTCCCAAATAGCTGAGATTACAGGTGTGGCCACCATGCGTGGCATAGGAAAACTTTTTAAAGCTAAAATACACTATGAATGCCTAATGATGCTTCTAGTTTAAATCCCACAAGTTTTTTACTTCATCTTGTTGATCTATCTTTCCTTTCTTCTACATCAAAATATGTTTTTAACACTAACATAATTATTCATTTTCATCATTCCATGCTAGACAACACAGTAGTTTGAGGGTAATATTACTAATGAAACTACTAACAGTATGACTAGTTTAAAAAATGTAAAATTGTTTTCAGTTCTTTATATAAATATTCCAAGAAGAATGAGCAAACACATTATGGTGTTTTAAAGTCATGTAGAATAACTTGTTTCTGGTGGTTATGCCACCAACTGGATATACATTTAGATTCATTTTCTTTAAAACATTTTACTATTAGAGATTATCATTATTTTTTGGGTACTAAGGATTGAATTCAGGGGCATTTGACTGCTGAACCACATTCCCAGCCCTATTTTGTATTTCATTTAGAGACAGGGTCACACTGAGTTGCTTGGTGCCTCGCTTTTGCTGAAGATGACTTTGAACTCAGGATCCTCCTGCCTCAACCTCCTGAGCCACCAGGATTACAGGCATGCACCACCACTCCTGGCTGGGGGATTTTTTGCAGGTAGGGTACTGGGGATTGAACTCAGGGGCACTCAAACACTGAGCCACATCTCTAGCCTATTTGTATTTTATTTAGAGACAGGGTCTCACTGAGTTGCTCAGTGCTTTGCCTTTGCTGAGGCTGGCCTTAAACTCAAAATCCTCCTGCCTCAGCATCCCAAGCCACTGGGATTACAGGTGTGTGCCACTGTGCCTGGCTTTGGACATTATTTTCATACTTTTAAAAATTAGAATATAATTTATGTGCTATAAAATTAATTATTTTTTATTGTATAGTTTTACCAGTTTTGACCTCCACCCAAATCATGATATAAGATATGTATCACCCTCCAAATTGCCCTGAGCCACTTTGTAGTAAGCCTCTCCCTCTATCCTCCAGTCCCTGGAAATGAATCTAGTTTTTTTTTTTTTTTGGTCCCTGTAGTTTGTCTTTTTCATACAATATAGAATCATACAGCATATAGTTTTTTTTTCCCCCTTGAGATGGGATTTCACTGTGTTGTCTAGGTTGATCTCAAGCTTTTGGGTCAAATGATCCTCCTGCCTCAAACTCCCAAGTAGCTGGGATTGCAGGTGTATACCCATATGCCCAGCAGCATATAGCTTTTTAAGTATGGACTCAGCCTAAAGGGATTAATTCTATTTTATAAAGATAGATTTATAGGAGTCCAGTCATATGAAAAAAACAAAGTATATGCAAAGAAGCCTAGCTTCTATCCTTGTCCTCTCTACTTTACTCCTTTTCTCCTATGGATAGCCATTTTATGTTTTTAATATATTATTTATATATTTTTCTATTTCATATCTCCTCTTTTCTTAGATAAACAACATTCTACACACATTTTTCTCAGGTGGTGCATTTTAATTTTAAAAGAATAATACTATGTCTGACTAGTCTGTAGTTTTAAAGTGGAACTATGGATTTGATAAGGAATAATCATTTTTCCTTTCTCCCCTGTTTTACCCAAGTGTTGTTATCAGCCAGTGGCAGAAATGTGTCTGCTGCTGTGGACTTGCTGTGTGGTGTTTATGCTGCAGTTTTTCAGGATTGGCTGGGATTTCTTGAGTCAAAGTGGGCCTTTGTACAACTTATGCAGCAAAGAACAACAAATATTATTGAGTACCTACTTGTGCCAGGCAAATGGGATATGTGGGAGATGAGTCTGGGAACAAGTCAGGTATTTTCCCTGACTTCATGATTTTACATCTGTGAGAACAGAAAAGGGTAAAGAATATTTGCCATGTCTAAGAGATAATGGGAGAATCTGGAGCTTCCTGCTTCCTAGTGTGGTAACCAAGGCCCACTGTAAGAGTAGTCAGAATAGATGGTCACTTATCTTGGGGCTTCTTCTTGCCTTCAAGCCTGAACTGGCAATTGAAATTTGCATGTTTGAAAAAATAATTCCTTTGAGCTGCTGCTATCATAAGAAACACTTGTTTGAATAAGGAAGGGGTAGAGTAGTACATTAATATATTAGGTCTTATTCTGTTCTTGCTCAGTGCTTTTAATAGATTTAAAGAAAATGGAAGGTCCCCAGGATTATTAATAAGAAGGGTATGGAGGAAGACAGCCAGAGGTCAGGCTGGAGCTGTAACAGCTTAGGAGCTAACGTTCAGAATGGCAGGTAATCAATATGATGGGATGATGGGCTTAGTATGTATAAGATGAAATAATAAAAGTAACATTTATAAACCTTCATCTCCCAGTTAAACACACATACCTGACCCAGGAATTGGAACAGCTGAAGAAGGAGCCAAGGGAAAGTAGAGCAAGTTGTAGGCCCAGTTGCTGCTTTAAAACAATGAGGTGAACCAGCAGAAATAAGCAGCAGCATGTGTGAGCAACAAATGGGCTGCTGCATCATTTCTGTTATTAACTCTCCCCACAGGAATCATTGTGTGTCCAACCCTCTTCAGAATTATATAGGAAAGGGAATTCTGAGAAACAGTTCCTCATGGCCATATTGACACATTATGAAGCTACGATGGGTGTGCACTACTTTTTGTTGTTGTTGTTTTTGGTGGAAAGTAACAGGCTCCAGTTAAAATTAGTTAAGGAAAAAGTAGTTTTCAAGATACAGGGGTGCTTCAAGTAATACTGAGCTAGAATATAGTCAGGCTTCCAGAGAACCTAGCATCAGGGATGGCACACCATCCTGATGCTTTCATTGCTGTCCCTTTTCATGGCTGCTTCATTCTTTCTATAGACCTGTTTTCGGTGCCCCTTTGACCTACATCGCAAGTGGAAGATGGCCAGCCTGCAGGTCTCAAAACTCTTTGTAACTGAATGAGGCTTCTCAAAACACTAAGCCAATCTGTCTCTGTCACTTCATTCTTAACTGTTTCATTTCAAATATTGGCAAATGAACTCTGTTTGGTCTAGCTTATGTTTCATGCTCATTCCTGGTTATATCAGGGGACAGAGTCACACTTTATAAAATTACTACCCACACTTCTCTATTTGTGGCCCTTTTCTCCATCTTTAAAGTCAGCAGTGTTGCCTCTCTCTCCGCCTTTCTTCCATAGTCCATCTCCCTCTCACTCTCCTCTTCTGCTTCCCATTTTCGTTTTTAAGAACCTTGTGATTATATTGGTTTATCCCTAGATAAACCAGGATAGTCTCTCTATTTTAAGGTCAAATAATTAGCAATTTTAATTCTATTGGCAAATTAATTTCCCTTTGCCATGTAACCTAACATGCTCACATGCTCTGAGGATTAGGACAAGGACAAATTGTCCAATTTAAGTACTGTAGTAACTCCAATACCATCTTCTTACTCAGCAACATCTAATGACTAGAAAGGGGGCTATATTTTCTTCATGTCCTCTTTAATGAAGGAGGAATTTTTTTCCTTAAGATCTCTTACCATTATTTTACTTGCCAGAATTTTATGACATGCCCATTGCTAACCCAATCACAAATAAATAAATAAATTATTGACTTGGGATAATTAAGACCTGTCCCCTGTAAAATAAAAGGAAATTTTTCAAAAAACTAGAGACAGTATTTTACCATATGATCCAGCAATCTGGGTATATAGCCAAAGGAACTGAAATCAGTATGTCAAAGATGACTCTGCATTTGCATGTTTATTGTGGCATCATTCACAATAGTCAAGAAATGGAATCAACCTAGATGTCCATAGACAGATGAATGAGTAAAGAAAATGTGTTACATGTATGTAGTTAAATTTTATTTAGTCAAACAAAGAATAAAATTTTGTCATTTGCAGTACATGGATCGAATTGGAGGACATTATATTAAGTAATTCAGGCGCAGAAAAGCAAACACTTTATTCTTACTTCTATGTGGAAGCTAAAAACTTGATATCCAAAAAATAGAAAATAGAATAGTGGATACCAGAGCCTAGGGAGGATGTGAGGGATGGAGGGAGACTGGTTAACAGGTACAAAGGTGCAGTTGGATAGAAGGAATAACTTCTGATGTCCTCTTGCACAGTAGGATAACTATGGTTGACAAGAATAAATGGCATATTCACAATAACTGTAGAGAGGATTTTGAATGTTGTCAACAATGATAAAAGGCTGAGGTGACAGATATGCCAATAGTATTTCACATTGTATGTATGTATTGAAATGTTACATTGTAGTCCAAAAATATGTATAATTACTGTGTGTCAATTAAAATATAAAAGAGGAAGGGAAATCTATCCCCTAGACCCACTCTCTCATAAGGCAAGGGGGTCTCTAATATGTGAATCATACTGGATTTCTGATAAGAGGGAAGGGATAGAAAATGGCTTTTGGGTATACCTTATCCTGAAATGTCATCATGATTTTGGCCACTAATTAAAAAATATTTTTTTTTTAGTTGTAGATGGACACAATACCTTTAATTTTATTTATTTTTATGTGGTGCTGAGGATTAAGCCTAGTGCATCACACATGCTAGGCAAGCGCTCTTCCACTGAGCTATAACTTTAGCCCCTTGGCCACTAATTTTGACTTTGTAAGCTGAAGGAGAGAGAGGGAGTTGTTTCTCATTTAATTATTTTTGCCCCCAACCTCCATGTTGAGAAGGGCAAAGAAGTTTGAGACATCTGGAGAAACGAAAGGGGAAAAAAATAATAATAGTTTAAGTATAAGTGTATTATATTAATCAGGGTTTTATCAGAAAAAATATGTGTATATCTATATGTCTCTATAACATAAGGTTACATCCTTGTAAAAAGTTACTTTATATATATACATACACACATCTACACATAAGTAAACATACACAATGTATATAAAATACACATATATACATGAGGGGATTTGTTACAGCAATTTAACTTTATGTAATTGTGGGATCTGATTAAGCAGTCTCTGGAGAGCTGTCATCTTCAGGACTGATGCTTAAACTTGTGAACACAGTAGAATTAGGAAAAGAAAGATGGCTGTAAAATGCAAAGAGCAGGAGAACAAGAGTAGGCTCCATCAAGGATGGACAGAACACATGCAAATTTTTATTGCCTTTTCTCTTTCTTTAGAGTTGATTGAATCTTGCTCAGGTTGCAGCAAACAAAACAAACTAAAAACCTTTGTGTTTGGTGAATGGAGACCTGACTTGAAGAATCATAATGTGGTACCTCAAATTTTCATCTAGCTGTCAATAATGAGTCAGTATTAATTATAGATTGCCTCAACTGAACAGGAGATCAGGAGGTACTCTTTGTAAAGGACCCTGCCATAATGCCACAGTCCTATACTGTTGTCTTCTCATTAGCCTTCCTTAAAGAGACCAAATATTCTGATTAGAATCATGTTGAACCTTCTTATGTAATTCTGAATATCTTCTAATTTTTAAATTATTATTACATAATTTTCATTTTACTCATTTGTGATCCCTGAGTAATTTCTTCAGTTTATATTACTTTTCAAGTCATTAATTCACTTTTATATATTTATAGTTTGACGTCCAGCCTATTAACTATGTTTTCAATATTTATAATTTTGTGCTAGGATAGTATATGTAGGTATAATATTGGTGTTACAGTGTTGGCTCAAAGACATTACATTTACTGATAGGGGATAACTATGTATTGGCAAAGTATAAATATACATGAACAATACCAGAATTTTAAATGATTATTCATCTGACAAAATATTCTCAAAATATACATGCTAAAATTTATTAAATTCAAGGACAAATTGATATGATTTGAAGATTTAACATAAACCTCTCAAATATTATGTTAGAAACACCCACACAGAAGCACATTTAAATTTGACAAAACCAGTGGATGTGTAACCGATGTGATTCTGCAATCTGTATATGGGGTAAAAATGGGAGTTCATAACCTACTTGAATCAAATGTATGAAATATGATATGTCAATAATTATGTAATGTTTTGAACAACCAATAAAAAAATTAAAAAATTAAAAAAAATAAATTTGATAAAACAATGAAAATGTTTAATCTAATATACATTTATAGAATTCTTCTCTCAACATATAATTAATTGTTCTTGCTTACATGTTTTATATAAAAATATTTATGTGTGATTGCTAATTGTGATTCTGATTTAGTGTTTTGCTATTATTTTTTAAATTTTTCATCTTCCATTTTTATCCTTGTTACCTATTGATTGATTAAAGTTATCATTGGTTTCTCTAAAAAGATGTAATAGTCTACATTAATAGGGCAAGGTGGTAAGACACTTCTTTTTCTTCAGAAGAATTATTTGAAAAGTGAATATATATGTGTGTGTGTGTGTGTGTATTTATGTGTAAAAGCTATTAGCATTTTCTGCTAGTATTGGTGTCTGTTGATGGTATTCAAAATATCCTTCTCTGTATTAATCCCCATATTAAACTTAGTTACTGCAAAAAACTGTGGTTATCAGCATTCTCATGTAATTCTTAAATATTAACTCCAAGAAGTGACTTAACTCTTTGCATCATATTTCTAATTTAAAAGTGAAAATTGCAGACTTCTCAAATTATTCAAAATCAAAGTCTATCTGATCTTCAAAGTTTTCTTTTTCACTTTTTATTTTACCTTCAATTACATAGAGCTTTCATGAAATCAACTGTTAATAATTTTAAAAAATTTAGCTAAATTTTTTTTTGATGTGTGGATAGCAGTAGTATATACATAAGGCAAAATTAATTCATATGTGTATTTTTCAAACAAGTTTCCCAGCCTGGGCAACTTAGTGAGACTCTCTCTTAATATAAAAATAAAAAGGATTGGGTATGCAGCTTAGTGGTAGAGTGCCCCTGCATCCAATCCTAGTATCTGAGAGAGGGAGGTGGGGAGAGAGAGGCTTGTTAGGCTGTGGACCTTCCTCACTCCCTACTTTTCACACTGTGAGCACTGTAGCACTTGATATATCTTCTTTTCTTATAGATGCTGTTGCATTTCTAATTTCCAAAATACCTAGAACTGAGTTTTTAATAGAAACATGAAGAGGCAATTTTTTTTTTAACATTGAAAGGAGGTAATATAGAATTGTGAATAATTTCCAGGATCAGAGATTGAATGTAAAATTGTGCAAGTAATTTTTACATTGACATAAATGTTATGGCTTTGTCTATTTTGAGTAGATTATCTGCTTATGATCATACCAACTCTTTCCATAGCCACATGTGTAGATTCTGAACAGTTAACTCATCTAGGCAGGAAATTTTCTGATGGCTTTATTTCATGGCCTAAACACTCAAATAACTTGTCTTAGATTTGTTTTGGATGTATATTTATAGTTAACAAAAATTAAAATATTACAGCTTAGCACTGTCTATTAAAATAGAACCCATATATATGCACACCCTATTATATATCCTTTTATCTAGCAATCCTTCTATCAGTTTATTCTACTAAAATATTTTGAAAAGTATTCAGTGATACTTGTCACTCTAAGATTGATTAAATAAAAGCATACACTTAGAATGAAACTCTGTTAAAGTGAATAAGATAGACCTATAAGTAATTATAGTAACTGGACAAGAGCAAGTTGCAAGAGTATATAATATCAAATTTTTGTCTTAAATATCTACATATATGTACAAATACCACATAAAGGACCTTTGCATATAAAACAAAAGCTAAATAAAACATTTAATTGATATCCCATGGGACAGTAGATTTATGGGACACATTTTTTTCTCTGACATGTATTTCAGAACTGTTTCAATTTTTAATAATTAACATTTTTTTTAAATGAAGAAAGAATATACTTTAAAAAATACTCTGTACCTTCCCTCTTGGCTTCATCAAAATACGTGAGACTCAAGTGAGAGGTAGTATAGGGTCTAAAATTTTGAGAGAGATGATGAACTTAGTTAACCCTGTCTCAAAATAAAGGGATATGGATAAAGTTCAGTGATACAGTACTTGCCTAGAATCCTCAAGGCCTGGGTTTGATCCCCAGAAGCAAAGAGAAAACTGCTCTTTGCTTCTTTTTCCTGATGAAGTAGGTGTTGGATATCCCTTCTTAGTATATTTTATCTAAAAAGTTTTATCCTAACCAAACCATCAAGTCTAATTTAAAATGGAAAATTCATGGAAGGAGAGGCCTCTCTCCATGCCCCAGGGGACTCATTTTTCCCTGGCTCCCTCTGGATTCTTCCAGTTCATTAGCTAAGGAGTTGGGGCTGTTGACTCTAGACACAGCTGCTGCCTTCTCTAGTGTCACTCTGATCTGGTCAGTGAAAACCCCTGGTGGAAAACAGCAGGCTCCGAGGGGCTGCCAGCCAGCCTGCTGACTGCCTCCCAAGCATGCCTGCTGGCTCAGCCCATGCTCCTGTGGTCTCCCCCTCCCTCTCTTCCCAAGCCATTGTGCTTCAGATAATCATTAGGAAACACCAGGAACTGAGAGGCTTTATTATTCTGGGTGGAGTGTGCCAGGAGGGAGAAACTCAGACTGTGGGGCCTTAAATCCCAGACTGAGATCTTAGAAATGACCAGAGCCAAAAGCCTTATTTGGTTGAGAAGCATCGTGTTCCCCCTGGCAACTGGACTCTATATCCTTAGGTATTGAGATTATAAAAGAGAACTGCTCTTAGCTGGTATGATGGCCCATGCCTGTAATCCCAGCTACTCTGAAGGATCAGGCAGGAGTGTCACAAGTTTGAGGCCAGTCTGGGAACTTAGTTGACTTTGTCTCAAAATAAAATAAAGGGATGAGGATGAAGTTCGGTGATAGAGTACTTGCCTAGCATCCTCAAGGTCTGGGTTCGATCCTTAGAAGCAAAGAAAAAACTGTTCTTTGCTTCTTTTTCCTGTGAACCCAGGACACATTGTGTAGCATTCTTTCACTCACTGTGGGTCCAGGAGAAGCCCAAGGAAGGACATGAGACTGAGAATGTACGTTCTATTAATTTAAAGATGGCAGAGCTGGATGAATCACAGCAGTTTATCACATAAGGAACACCTGGATTAGATTCTGATGTGGTGACATCACATATGACAATGGAAACAGAAGAGGGACATTCAGTGTTCAGCAGAAGATAGGAAGTTCTGCTCAAAGATTTCTTTCTGTTTCTTAACTCCAGAACTCAAGTCCTATTACAACACTTGGAGCTTGGAATTTACTTTAGTCATTTCCTGACTACTACATTTGCTCCTATAGTTCTGACCCTCTACCCACCACTTTTATTGGTAATGATTATATGGGCATCAAAAGAGACCCAGCAAGCTTATCTCCTTATAAGGCCTAATTAATCAACTTTCTTTGCATCCTGGTAGGTTTTTTGCTTTGATTATTTAATAAGAAACAAATTTTGCATATCTGGAGTATTTAGATAATTTTAGTGTTTTTCTGTGATATTGTGAAACCAAGTATTTTAAAAAAAATATCTATGTGCAGCTAACTTGGTAGGTCAATCTCTATGTTTCAGTAGGGATAAACTACACCATAGAAATTGCTCTCAGACTCCTCTGGAGCCCTTTTAATAAGTCAGGGAATTTTTTTGGTGTCTGTCAGAACCCACTGGAACTCACTGATATTTTTCCTTTCTGGGCACACAGCTAGACCTAATTTCTTGGCCTCTTTTGTACTTGCTATTGCATATTATTTCCAGGTGTGACCTTGCAACTAAGTATGATCAATAGAATGTAGAGGGAGTAATGTGCTCCTTTTCTAGACCTTTCCATAGAAGCTTCCCATGGACAAGCTCTACTATTCATTTTTCAACTGAATGGAGAAATTGAAAGACAAAGGAGATCACAGTTACCAGATAGAAGAACTGGGGTGCTGAATAACTTGTGGAGCAAGTCACTTGGATGACCCTCATTGGACTAAGAAATAGTCCAATTGGACTAAGAAATAGTGTGCTAAGCCACTGAAATTAAAAAAAAATAGTTATAGTTGGGCACAATACCTTTATTTTGTTTATTTTTTATGTGGTACTGAGGATCGAACCCAGTGCCTCACATATGCTAGGTGAGCACTCTACTGCTGAGCCACAACCACAGCCCCAAGCCACTGAAATTTGAGGGAATCACTACAATAGTGATTCAGAGGTACTTTCTGCAGTTTGAAATTCATTTCAGTAATGGAAAATACTGTAGAAGTATTAATATTCGATATCGTTAGGTCTCCATTTAAAAAGAGAACTAGTTCATGGCATCAATAATTCTTGAAGATATGACCCTCCTTTTTAATTTGGAATAGCAATATCTTGTAGAATATTTATGGGTAAGCCCTCAGAGACTATTTATATTAGAGTGCTGTTAGTCTTAGTCTCAAGGACAAAAAAAATTGACTTTCCATGTAGCAAGACCAAACACAAATTAAAGTAACTCTGCTCAATTTTAATATAGTAGCAGGGATAAAGGGAAATTGTTATTAAATCATTTCTAAGATGCCTTCCAGATAGGATGTACTTATCCTCTAAGTTTGATAGAGATAGAAATAGACTAAATTTTTCTAAGGAAAAAATAAGGAAGTTTATTGAATATTGTATAATTCACTAAATAGCAGAAAAATAAGACCTCACAAGTATAGAAGCTGTGGTATCTACGGGATCTCAGTTGGAAGAACTCATGGAAAGTATCACAGAAAGTAAAAACTGTTATCACAATGACTTAGCTCCACTCATCTGTTCTTCCCTTGGCCACACCTCTTCATACTATCACATTGGGTCTTAGATTCCAACATAAGGTTTTTTAAAGGGACATACACTTTCAAACTATAGCATCACCTGAAAAGTCTAACATTTTTAACTGTATTTAGTTGCGTGTAATATGAATGAAATTCCTGTGCATATATTCCACAAGGAGAAACTTCTTACGATTGACAGCAATTTTTAAAGTATTTATTTCATTTTAGTGAGAAGAAATATTTGGGGCATTAGCATCTGAGGTTAAAAGGACAGTGAGTAAATCATGTTAAGTCTGTTTATTGATCCCTGAGTCACCAGGCTCTTAATCCATAGATTGATACCAACTCTTTGTCTGAATTATGTGTGCCCTGTGAAATGGAGTTATATTTATTTTTAAAACTTTGTTTTTAAATAATTTTAGACTTATAGAAGGGTTGCAAAGAAAATGCAGAGTTTCCATATACCTTCCACACAGCTTTCTCTAAGTTAGCATTTATGTATCCAGTAGTTAACATTCATTTTTTAGTGACTGAGCATGTACATGTACAGAGTCATTTCGATTTGAGAGAGACAGAGAGATATATTTGGAATAGTGAGGTTTTGATTGAACAAAATAGAATTTAGGTCTTATATCATACTTTGTAGCTATTAGATAATGTCAGGCAAGTTACCTCTCCATAAAAACTGGGTACTATCTCTCTTACAGGGTCCTCCTGAGGATTATACATATATAAAATCATAAGATTTTGATTCAGAGCAGATGCTTAATTGATGTTTATATCTTCTTCCCCCTTCATGTATCAACATTCTTTTGGTTTCCCTCTATCCCTTTCTTCTTTCTTGTCTCAATATTATTGAATAATGTCATTCTTATCCATTTATTGCTTTTGTCTGGTAGCCGGAATCTGTCTGCCTTTCCAGTTCTTCAATTCCAGCCTTTTCTGGTACTGAGGGAGAAGATGGCCTTTTTGACCCTAGTATTGTTCTACCATTTCTAGTTTAGCCCAAAGCCTTGTCATTAATCAGCCTGAATTTTGAAGTACAGAATGCTTTCCACAGCACTAGCAAGGATATGGAGAAATTATAAGAAAAAAATTGAAACCATCTGTAGGTGAAAAATTGTGTATGTGTCTGTCTGTCTCTCTTTCTAGAGGGCATAACAAGGACCTAAAATCTGAAATACAACTCAAGTTCCCCAACACTTTAACACTGAAAAAAATCTCTAATATATGAAGTTTAAGACTCTGGATCCAAATAATTCATTTTAGCCAAGTGAGACTCAGATCCTTAATGGGCTAATCTACTCTCATTTACTCTGAAGAATGTCCACAGGGAAGGAAAATAGTACAATACTGGCACCATTTCACCCTTCAGCAAAAATCTGCTTAAAACCAGATGCCTGGTAGCCATATGACAGACGTTCCACCCTGAGGAGGGGGCTGTCCTTAGGGATCTGGGAGAGGCAGGGTGATTATGCTGCATGCCTGTTTCTAAGCCTAATAGGCAGGCAGAGAGGGAGAGATGGAGCCCTGAACATCTTGGAGGTGACACCCTCTGGGCAGTAAGTGTTTCATACAGGATTGAGCTACATCTCAGCATCTGTCCCATGGCAACAGCCCTTTCTGCCATATGGGGGAGCAAGATTTGGCATGGAATTGGGATCCCCAGGCTAGTACAAACTCCATTGTTCATGTGAAATTGTGGATTAGAGGTCTAATTCAAGAGAGCGGGGGAGGGGATCGGAGGAAGTAAGAAAGGAATACCACTGTTAATGCACAATTGCCTCTTATTAAAAATTTTTAATTCAAGGACTGTTATTTTGGTCCACAAGCCACAACGACAGAGTGAAGTTTACTTTGACATCATTAGGGGCTATAATATGGGGACCCCCCCCCAAACAAACAATAATTGGTGTTGGGTTGGCAAAGAGTTTCACTAGGAGGAAGTGCTTGCCCATAGTGGGTTTGTTCAGAAGTCCAGCAGGGGTGATTTGAAGGGTCACAAAGTGAAAACATTACCATTTGGTTTGAAAAATGGAAGCCAGATGTGAAGCAAATAGCTTTTACATAGCATCCACATACCCGGATTTGTAGTGGGTAGAAGCAAGGGGCTGAGGCCTGTAAGTATCTCACTGTGGAGGCTGTTACTGGACCACAGGGCCAGAAAGTATTTTTTTTTTTTTTTAAAGAGAGAGTGAGAGAGGAGAGAAAGAGAGAGAATTTTTTTTTAATATTTATTTTTTAGTTCTCGGAGGACACAACATCTTTGTTGGTATGTGGTGCTGAGGATCGAACCCGGGTCGCACGCATGCCAGGCAAGCGTGCTACCCCTTGAGCCACATCCCCAGCCCCAGAAAGTATTTTTTTATATTGAATGATACTGTACGAATGAGGAGAAGAGAGATAGAGACCTAATTTGTGATGGTTAGGGATTAAAGCATTAATATTAAAGCATATTAGATATTTGAATTTTATGGAGGTGGCGGGAATAAAATTATTATGACTAAGGCCCCAGCATTAATAATATTCAGGTTTGTAGAAATATGATATTTAGTCTTTAATTTTGAAAGAGAAACCCTGATATGTCCTATTAGCACCACTGTAGTAGTATGCTACACAATAATATATTGGTCAGTGAGAGAGCACATGAATGGTAATGGTCTTATAAGTTATAAAGGAGCTGAAGATTTTCTATTGCTTAGTGATATTGTAGTTGTCATGTCCTAGTGCATGCATTACTCACATGTTTGTGATGATGCTGGTTCAAACAAACCAGTAGTATGAAAGTATAGCACATGCAGTTAAGCACAGTACACAGTACTTGATTATGAATAACTCTGTTACTGGTTTATGGGTTTGCTGTACTATACTTTTTAATTTGTATTTCAGAGTTCACTACTTCTACTTATTAAAAAAAATTTACTGTAAACAGTATGCTAGGCTACCTCAGCAGCAACCTCATATATTTTGTGTTGGCTTTGTTTCTTGATTGCATCATTTTTATTTGTGCTTAACTTAAACTTTGTCCATCATGGTCCTAGGAGTGAAAAGATGGGGATATATACACTTATATGTATGCTATAGCCTAGCTTTGTAGGCTATGCCATCTAGGTTTATGTTAGTATATTCTGTGATATTTGCACAATCAAATCACCTGATGAGGCATTTCTCAGAACTTACCCCCATGATTAAGTGATGCATACTGTATATGAGCTAGTGGAAAAATGGCTAAGAAACCTGAATTGTGGTCTAGTTTTTTTTTTTTTTAATGATTTGCCTGTTTCTTTATCCATAAATTGGATGACAATAATAGCTAACCATCTCATTAGGCTTTTGGATTTAGGTATTTTCTGTGTATTAGCTCACTTAATTCTCTCGAGATCCTTTGATACACATAAAGTTATCATTCTTTTTATAGTGTGAAGGAGCTGAGATGTGAGTTAAGTAACTTATCTAATGTCAGAGTTCCCATTTGACCCTAAGTTGTCTGACTCCAGAGCCTGTATATTCAACTCCCATATAATACTTTTTATCTCACACTGTGTGTCAAGGGTAAAATTAGTAACAAAAAGGGACAACCAAGGTTTTTTTTTGTTTTTAATTTTTTTTAATTGTCAATGGACCTTTATTTTGCTTATTTATATGCAGTGCTGAGATTTGAACCCAATACCTCACACATGCTAGGCAAATGTTCTATCACTTAGCTACAACTTGAGCCTGACAACCGAGTTTTGAAGTAGATAGTAGAATGGAAAGAACCTGACAGAGGTGGATTTGAATCTTCATCATTACCTTATAACTAGCTTCAAATTACTTAATTTTGTAATGTTTTGTTTCTTTCATCTTAAATGGGAACAGTAGTATCTATTTTTCTGATTACTGGAAGATTATACATGATGTATGTAAAGTGTTAATTTTGTAATGGGAAGTCAAAAATTGGTAGCTATCATTATTTACTCTTGTTTTCATGTATTAATCTTGAGGGCCAGGTTCATATATATATTTTGATGTTCTATTTTAGTTGTGATGTGACTGAGCACAAAGTTTTCATTCATTTATTAATAACAATAGTTAGCACTCTAAGGGCTTATCATAAGCCAGGGGCTTGGTTACTAGAAGTTTCTTTACATACATTAACTCATTAAACTTTACCATAAGATGAAGAAAATACTCTGAAGTGTCCCAGTTTTACAGATGAGAAAACTGAGACAAAGAGATGTTAAGTAACTTGCTCCCAGTCACATAGTTTGTAAGGGACAGGGCTGGCATTTGAAACTAGTAGTCTAGTTCTTAATTACTGTGCTATTTGTCATAGATTTCATAGGATCATAAAGTTGGAAGAAGAAATAGAAGTGTTATAGACCCACAGTGGGAATTACTTGATATTCTGAGTTTCTTATACAGCCTCTGCTTCTCTGTCTTTAGCAACAATTGCTCATTTGTTCAATGAAGCAACCCTTTTAATTACTGGGCAGAACTCTTTGTGATAACATTCTAATGTTAAGCTGAAGCTGGCTTTACCTTTTCCTTATTCATTGATCTTCTATTTTTTTTAAAGAGAGAGAGAGAATTTTTTAATATTTATTTTTTAGTTTTCGGTGGATACAACATCTTTATTTATTTATTTATTTATTTTTTATGTGGTGTTGAGGATCGAACCCAGCACCCCGTGCATGCCAGGCGAGTGCACTACCGCTTGAGCCACATCTCCAGCCCCAATCTTCTAGTTTTTGATGTACCCAGAATAAGCTTAGTTCTGTCTTTAACATGACAGCCTACTATATCCTCTTTTCCAAGCCAGCAATTCCAGTTTCTGTCTGTGGGGACTCATCATTCTGGTTAGGTCATTAATTGTCTCTTTCTACATGTGGTAGAGTAAAACATGACTACTATTGTCCATCAATCATACTTCATTTATTCCTCAATGCAGGTTGAGATTGCATTTGGCTCTTTGGAAATCTTATCATGTGGTTTTCTCTAATTGGATCTAAGTAACTATAACCTCTTGTGTAATTAGTTAACTCATGTTGCCCTATAAAGATTCCATAGACTAGGTGGCTTAAACAACAGAAATCTGTTTTGTCACAGTTATGGAGGTTAATAGTTCGCAATTAAGATTCAAACTGATTTGGTTTCTGGTGAAGACTCTCCTGCTGGCTTGTGAACAGTTACCTTCTCCCTGAGTCCTCACATGGTCTTTCCTAGAATCTCTCCCTGAGGGTGGGAGGGAAAGGGAGGGGGCAGGGGATTAGCAAGGATGGTGGAATGGGATGGACATCATTATCCAAAGTACATGTATGAAGACACAAATTGGTGTCAACATATTTTATATATAACCAGAGATGTGAAAAATTGTGCTGTATATGTGTAATAAGAATTGTAATGCATTCTGCTGTCATTTATTTAAAAAAATGAAAAAAAAAAAAACCTATCTGATTGGATTAGGGGCCTGCCCTTAGGATAGCCCTTAACTTCATCACCTCCTCATTGGCCCTATCTCCATATATAGTTATGTTTTGGGCTAGGGCTTCAACATATAAATTTCAATAGGATACAGTTCAGCCCATAGAATCCTGTGATGATAAGAATAAAGATATATGCTAGATATTAGTGATGGAGTACTGAAGGAAAGGGCCATGGATATTTAGTTTTGGGTTCCCAGGCAGTGTATGAAGACTTGAAAGTGCCTTTTCACCTTTAGGAACTATCCTTCTTGTCTCTGTAATTCTACGGGGCCCCCAAGTTTCCCCTTTCTTGGTTTGGGTGGCTAGGATGGATACTGAAATGGGGGAGATAGAAAGGGAAATAACTGAAACTGGTTATTACAATAATATTCTGAGTTTCAAGTCCAGGGATTCCCCCAGTTATCTCATATTGGGCATTTATTTGCCTTCTTGCCATAGGAAACAGATGCAGGGAAGACAGATTGTAAGCTGGAGTCCTTAATTATAAGAGAATAGGGATCCTTCCCTAGGATATTCATTGCTGGCAGGATGACCATGGAGACATGCCAGATAAATCCCAGCAGCCCTTGCTAAGAGATCTAATGTGAGGGACCTACTGTCTCTATGACCCAGCCTGTTTCAATCTGGAAGAGAGGATAGGGCAAACAGAGAATGTATCTGCTAGGATTCTCTGGATTGCAAGTGCTAAAAAAAAAAGTAGCTCAAAGTGCCTTAGGCAAGATGATAATTTATTGGTTTATATAAAAGTTCACAAGAAGGCTGAGCTTCCAATATAATTCAATGGATCAATAGTTGATCCAGTGTCAAATATGATCACTTGGATCTGTCTCTCTATTTGCTTCATCTGGCTGTCAGATTTACTAGCTCACTTTGTGGTATTATCCTTGCACTAACAATTCCAGAGAAAGAGTAAACAAGTTTTCATGGGTGTGATTGGGTTAAGTGCTATTCTGGAACTAATCAGATTAGCATAGCTACAAGGATGGGATGTACTGTTATTTTAAACCAGTCAGGGACCCCTCTGTAAGCTAATGTTGGATCTGGTTCCATGGAAACCACATGACTAGAGAGTGTGGTGGAGAGTTGTTTTCCAAATGAAATTTTGGATCCTTTTTCCCAAAGGAAACTTTGAATTCTTTAGAAATTTTGGAAATGGCTATTGGATAGAAATAACAGGTGTTTATTACAGAGCATTTCTTATGTGGCTCCCCAAACAAATCTTCAGTCTAATATTACTAGAATATCCTTGGGAATTTGAATATGATATTACTTCCTTTTAATAATCTTTTTACAGGAGCTTTGTGTTTTTATGTAGTGAAGTATAGGTAGTGCCCTCAGATTACCTATCACTTATTTCCCCCATGATCCTGTCATTCATGTTCATTCATTCCTCAAAGAAATATTTATGAAGTGTGTACTGTGTGCTAAGGATGCTAGGTTCTGGGCATGTAGCAGTAAATAAAAACGAGAGAGTTTCTGACCCTCTAGGGCTTATAGTATAGTGTACCAGTCTCCTTATCAAGCTGCTGTGCTGGTGCATGCTCTTTGCATCATGTGGTGGGATTTCTGATCTCCCTTGAGCCATGAATACACCCACTACCATACTGGCCTTATCTTCTTTTTTATTGTGCGACACAGGGAGAGGATCTTCCCTTAATTTTATAGGGTATGGGGGAGATTGACATATGCTCTTAAATGTGTAGGGTATACTTCTCATTGGTAGCAACTGTCACAGTTGCCATGAATTATTTGTATAATTATTTGTTTAATATCTTTCACTCTAGACTTCTCATAAGGGTAGAGACCATGACTATCTTATTCATCATTGATTACCCTTGCATAGTGTAGCACCTAGAGCATACTGGGTATTCAAATACTTGAAAGATCTGCTATATTGTTAGGTTTAATGAGAATACTTAAGGTAGAGTTCGTCTAATATTCCCATGCTCCCCTCCCAACCCCACTATGAATCAGCCTCCTTATATCAGAGAAAACATTCTGCATTTGGTTTTTTGGGATTGGCTAATATAATACAAAATATAATAAAAATATAATACAAAAATGTAACACAAAAGAGACCTTGAAATATTTATTGTGTACGTGTCTTAATTTTCTCAGGCTGCTACAACAAAATACCATAAACTGGATAGCTTAAACAACAGAAATTTGTTTTTTCACAGGTCTAGAAGCTGGGAAGTCCAAAATCACTGTGTTGGCCTATTCAGTATCTGATGAGGGTCCTCTTCCTGGCTTGCAAATGGTCGCCTTTTGTGACCCTCACATGGCAGAAAGAAAGTTAGGGAGCTCTCTGTTGTCTCTTCTTATAAAAACATTAATCCTATCAGTTTAGGACCCCACCCATATAACCTAATTTAGCCTTAATTGTCACTTTTTAGGACCTATTTCCAAATGTAGTCACATTGTGGGTTAGGGCTTCAATAATGGTAGGGGCATAGTTCAGTCCATAGCGTTGTGATTACCTTTAGACTACACAACTTTGAGTACCTTTAGGGACTTTTCTAGTATTTAGCTGCTTACTTTTTGGCATACTTTTATGTGGTAGTGGTGACAATACCCTTGAGTGCTCTGAGCATGTCTGTTCCTAAGAATCTAAGCATACCAGCTAGAAGACCCAGAAAGAGAAAGTTTCTCTTCTTCCAGTCTAAGGTGGGTTTTCTGAATCCTTATTTTTTATTCAAGTCTCTGTATCATCAAGGATTGTAAATATCTGCTCCTTTTAGGGGAAACATCCTGAGTGCACAGCTCCCTTCTAAAACAAAAGAACAACAACAACAAAAAAGTCTCTAATGATCACTTTAGCACAAGCCAAAGTGAAAATCTTCTCTATCAAACAGAGTACTTATATTTTTTATTCTAATTTGTTATATATGACAGCAGAATGCATTATAGTTCATATTACACATATAGAGCACAATTTTTCATATATCTGGTTGTGTACAAAGTATATTCACACCATTCCTGTCTTCATACATGTACTTAGGTTAATGATGTCTAACTCATTCCACCACCTTTCCTACCCCCATGCCTCCTCCCTTTTCCTCTTACCCCTTTGCCCTATCTAGAGTTTATCTAATCCTCCTTTACTCCCCCTGCAAACCCCACTATGAATCAGCCTCCTTATATCAGAGAAAACATTCAGCATTTTTTTTTTTTTGGATTGGCTAACTTCACTTTGCATTATATTCTTCAAATGCATCCATTTACCTGCAAATGCCATGATTTTATTCTCTTTTATTGCTGAGTAATATTCCATTTACATTTAGGTTATTTCACATTTTTTTCCCAAGAGAAATTAGTAGGTATAACCGAAGTTTCCACTCTCTGCCCCCCCCCCCAACAAAGGCTCTGCTTATCCCAAGGAGAACTCAAGTCCCTCCCTGAACTGCTATCTGCAAGAAGAGAATTGTTTCCAGTACTTAAATGGTAGATTCCTTCTATCATCTCTCCCTTCAAATTTTACCCATCAGGTAGTAGATAATTTTAGAAGTGGCCAGAACTCATCATGCTTTGCAGTGCCTTGGACTGGTACTGAATCACATAGTATGGTATTTTAACCTTCAAAGCTGGATCACTGTATCTCTAAACCACTCATGGCTGGAATGAAGGACAAAAACACTATACTATATTTTCCTGTGTATATGATGGGTGGAAATGGGAATAATATTTGAAGCATAGTCTGTATTTGTTTTGAAAGCCCTTTAGGTCATATAGCTGTAATTAAAAAGAATTGAATGCTTATGTTTAGAATTGTCTTGAATATTAGTAAGGCCATCCAAATGTACATACTTCGGGCCATGTGGTAAGTGTTCTCTTCAGGAACAGAAAATAATGTCTCTGAAGGGAAAGGCACATTTTAAAGTGCTTTCCCCCATCCTTTCCATTCAATGATTGGTTTAAAATTTCTGTGGAGAATGTTTAACATGACTAATAAATGTTCCAAAGTTCAATGAAGAAATCTAAACCACTAACAGCTTAAAAACAAGAAACATAGAGTAAAATATAATTCCCAAATTTTTGATTCTTGATATTATCTTTTTGGTAATAGTAGTATAGATTGCAGTTATTACATATAATGTTTTCAAGTTTACAAAATGTTTGGTGAGTTGCCAAGTAGGTCCATTTTAAGGGAAGAGCACTTTGTTCCAGCCCAAGCTGATAAGTAACTTCTAACCTTACTGTTAAAATAATTAGTATGTGTTCATAGTGGGGTTGGAGCCTAGTTTTGCTCCTTCTCCTTCCCAGTATCACCTCAGTTTCTGCTAGATTACCCCATTCTCTTTTCTCTGCTACTGCCTGCCTCTGGGACCAAAAAGAAATGAAGGAGTCTTTGCCACCAATGAAGAGAGAGGTGTCTGTGAGATAATCATGTTACAAAACTGTTACTGCAGATCACTGTACTTATATCTTCATCCTAGCTCACAGTCTAAAAGTTGATGGGTAGTTACCAGTACTCACACATTTGACACCACCAGATTTTGTATTTTTCCATTACTCAGTAGAGGCCTACTGTTGACAAATACTGAACTTGGCAAGATTAGGAACCTAGAATCAGGAAATCCGTTCTTGGGTGGGTCACAGGAAGTTTTAAGACCTGTGAGCTCAGGTCCTTGGGGACCTGATGATGAGATAAAGATGACAGATTTTGCTGAGGACACTTTCTTCCAGTACTGCTACCAAGATCACTGTTCACGTGTGTCTACTGCAGAGCCGGATAGAATTCAAGCTTTCTGTTCCTCAGAGCTTAAAGAGCTTAGAGAAAAACTACTCCCCTTCTTGGGGTTTAGCCAAATGGAGCCTTCTTTGTGACCTCTGGTTTCCTATTGCTGAAGAAGGAGGAAGGTGCTGGGTTATGGAGAGCTCATCAGGCCTGTACAGAAAACAGGGTTTCTGTTTTGTTTGTTCTCAAAGGACAGATTACTGTCCCTCATCCTCATGGTAATAAAAAAATGCTATACAGTAGTGGTAAGTGGTTTCTCTTCCTGATATATTTTAAGTCTTGAATTATTTCAATAGGATGTTTATTTCATAGTGTGTTGTCCTTTTGGTATGATGCATTTCTTTGACTGTACTGAGTCTTGTATACAAGTGTGCTAGCATCTTTCTTCATATATTTGCTAATTAGGAAATATATTTTCCCCTTTGGAATTGCTCATTTTGGAAGAATGTTTCTTTATATATATGGCTATGGTCAGAGTCTGACTCTATAATTTTTTTCTTTCTAAGCATATACCTATGTATATATAATTTTTTATTTTTATTTTTTAAAGAGAGAGAGTGGAGGGAGGGAGGGAGGGAGAGAGAGAGAGAGAGAGAGAGAGAGAGAGAGAGAGAGAGAGAACTTTTGATATTTATTTTTCAGTTTTTGGCGGACACAACATCTTTGTCTGTATGTGGTGCTGAGGATGGAACCCGGGCCGCACGCATTCCAGGCGAGCGCGCTACCGCTTGAGCCACATCCCCAGCCCCTATGTATATATTATTAAGTAAACATTTTCCTTTTCTCCATGGAAAGCCATGAATAAAAAAAAGGGTGTTCCAGTGCATGCATTGCATGCTTTTGGTTATTTTCTTACACAGTGATTAAAATCTTTCCCACAGGAGGAAAATTTACTTTTGAGGACAGGTAAAGGAATCCATTCAGTATTTTAAG
Organism: Urocitellus parryii; assembly: GCF_045843805.1. Classification (NCBI taxonomy): domain Eukaryota; kingdom Metazoa; phylum Chordata; class Mammalia; order Rodentia; family Sciuridae; genus Urocitellus; species Urocitellus parryii. The sequence continues at coordinate 44,482,147 of NC_135536.1, forward strand.
TTTATTTTGTTGGCTTCACTCTGGTTAGTCTCCCAAACTTCTCTGTCATTTTCCGAGAGGTACTCAGAATCAAACCAGGCCTGTGTTTCAGCTGGTGATTTGCATCTATCTGCTCTTTTCCTGATACGTGAAAAGTGATTTTGAACCTGGAAGAGTATAGCCTCTTAAGATTTGGGGATCTTGAAAGTAAGAGAAGGAAGAAGTTTGAGAGCACAAGTGCCCATGAGTGTTTTCTCTTCAAGTATTGAATGAATTAAATTCACCACTCGGTTTATAATTCTACCAGTTTCTTCTATTAGCATTTTTTTGGGGGAGTACCAGGGATTGAACTCAGGGGCACTCAGTCACTGAGCCACATTCCCTGGCCTATTTTGTATTTTAATTAGAGACAGGGTCTCACTGAGTTGCTTAGCACCTTGCTTTTGCTGAGGCTGGCTTTGAACTTGAGATCCTCCTGCCTCAGCCTCCTGAGCCACTGAGATTACAAGTGTGGTGGTGCCTGGCAGCATCTTATATATTTAACAGTGACATAGAGATACTGTGTCTGATACCAGTGTGGATGACAACTTTCTGGACCAGTGTGGAGAAACCTATATCCATAAGCATTTGAATTTTCTCAGCTTTCAGGGTTTGCTTAATTTCTTATTGATTCACTATCTATAGATCAGTGCCTATTTGCATGTAAGACTTTATCTTCTTGGTGTGGGGATAGATAATCTATTGTATAGGAAAGAACAGTCTATGATAGTATTATAATGATTGCTACTATTATTCTTATTGCCCTACTACTATTACTACTGCTATTGTTGTTACTGTTAACTACTGCTGTAACCATGATTATTGCTGCTGCTGCTGTGGATTCTGATGTAGCTAATACTGCTCCTTCTGTTCCTACTAGTCACCACTCATAATTTCATTTTTATGCTAGATTCTGTAAGATTTAAAAAATCAGAGCTTAGGGCTGGGGCTGTAGCTCAGTGGCAGAGTGCTTGCCTAGCATGTGTGAGGCACTGGGTTCGATCCTTCGCAGCACACAAAAATAAACAAATAAAATAAAGGCATTCTGTCCATCTACAACTACCAAAAAAAAAAAAAAAAAGTTTGGGGCTGGGGATGTGGCTCAAGCGCTCGCCTGGCATGCGTGCGGCCCGGGTTCGATTCTCAGCACCACATACCAACAAAGATGTTGTGTCCGCCAAGAACTAAAATAAATAAATATTTAAAAAAATCAATTATCCAACCCTTCAAGATTTTATAGTCTACATAAGATTAACCTGAGAAATGGCTAGAAACCAGGCACAATAATTTTCAGTTGTATAGCATCACTATGTGTTAGATGCTTACCATAGTTAGCTCATTTAGATAGCTTGACAATCCTCAGAGACAAGTCTTATTGTACCTTTTCAATGGATGAGGAAACTAGATCCAGAGATGGCAAGTGACTTTATACATATGATAATTTATGTTTACTTCTAAGTCTGTGTCTGTGTTATCCTTTTCAAAAGAATTCTATGTAGTATTATTTTATATTATAGTGAAATGTTTTTGAGTGATAAAAGTAACTGATAGAATGTTAACTCTATTAGTAAATTAGCAATTTAAGAGTCAAATGTTATCATTACCAAAGTAAGAGGGAAAGAAAAGTGTTATGTGAAACATTCATTCTCATCTAGTTTTAAAACTTTCTCTGTGTGTATTTATATGCACATATATTCATGTTTGGTAATTTGATGTTTTTGATTACATGTGTTTGGCTGAGTAGGGTTGGAGAATGGGAAGGATTAAGTCTTTTGAGTTTGACAAACTCAGGTAAAGTAGCATTTACTAATAAGCAAGGTACCCAACAAGTATTTGTTACACACCTATTCTGTTCTCTGCTCTAGAAGATAAAATTCTTTTTTTTAGTATTTTATTTTTTATTGTTAATATACCTTTATTTATATGCAGTGCTGAGAATCAAACCCAGTGCTTCACACATGCCAGGCAAGTGCATTATCGCTGAGCCCTAGCCCCAGCCCTGATAAAATTCTTTCCTTGGAGAAGCTTCAAGTTGTTTTCATGACAGATACACACCCGGGTAGTAGAACATAAGGCTCAGCTAGGACATAGGATTTCAATTCTCTTGTTTGTTTCATGGTACGCTAGTGAATGTAAAAACATTTTTGTCAATGGCATATGACACTCTTTTTTAAGAGTGCATTATTGGATTATTCACTGAAGAAAATGTTTCTACCCTGAAACAAGCCTCTTTTATGAGAGCTGCGTGTGACTTCCTTATAATGAATGAATCATTTAATGTATTAGTTAAGTGAACAAATTTTACCTATGAAGGTATGATATAATTTCTTTTCTACAGAAGAAGGAACAACTTTAACTTCTTCCAAGTTATCTTAGAAATCCCCATTTTATATTATGTTCATACTGGAAGAATATTTATAAACAAGAGTTGACTAGTTCATTAATAATTCTTCTCAGGTAAGAGATGGAGTTTAGATTAAAGACCATGTGGGCTGGAAAATCCTGTGTTACAAAACTCTGATGTAAATAACTTAAAAACAGTTACCATGATCACCATTTCTACCATCTCCTGCCAATGGAGACTCTGATGACACAGTATGTTTTCTTGCTGATTTCCTTTGTCATTTAAGGTCAGATCTTTTTTGAAGTGAATTACTTTTTAGTATTTTAGGCAGAAAAGAAAGGGATAAAAATTTACACATGTAAGCCTTAAGAAATGTTTTTAATATTTCAAACCCTGGGGTGATAAAGAAAAAAACTGCTAGTAAATTTGCCTTTGCCTGGAATAGAAATAATGGTACTTTTCTTTAAAAAAAGAAATTAAGAATTAAGAAAAACTTATTTTAAAATTACTTATGCCTAGAAATGTACTAAAGGTTATGGAGAAATCAAAAGTTGTATACTGGCCTGTGGTTGTAGCTCAGTGGTAGAGTGCTTGTCTAGCATGTGTGAGGCACTGGGTTCAATCCTCAGCACCACATAAAAACAAAACAAAACAAAAAAATAGAGGTATTAAAAATAAAATAAAGCATCAGACATCAAAAAAAAAAAGGTTGTATGCCCTATGTGAATAGTCAAGATTAAGACATATGAAAAAATCAAATGGTAAAACAGGAAAGCCCAGAAATACCAGTGCATAGTTTAAATAGCATCTAACCTTTGCTTCATGTGTTGTTCCTTGCCCTATATGAAGCAGTTCTGTTTGCTTCCATTAGAACATTCAAGCCATTTGGCTCCCTGTTGAATGTGTTTGAATCAAAACAAAGCAGCAGATAATGCTGGCTCCATAAAGTCAGGTAAGAGAACAATTTCAATTTCAGAAGGATGACCAGGAAATCTCTGAACTTGTTAGAGCATGTTTCTGTGGGCAAAAATCACCCAAGGGCCCCTCAGCCTGCAAATCTAGTGTTCATTCAGGAAGTATATGCTCTTCCTGGACTTGTTGAGACTTTTTGGATTTTACTGATGAAAATTTTACCTGAAAGATGACAAAGAAATGGAACTTAGTCTAACTGAGGCAGATGTTCACTTTACAAATTTAGGAATATCCAGGAGAAAAGATGGATAATGCCTTCTTTCTCCCTTGGGAAGAGTTCTTGCCTCTTCTGGTCCTAATACCAGTCCTTTGAAAGGGGTCTTATCTCTAAGGCTTGTGAATTGCCCAGGGTCCTGAGCTTTCCTTTCCCCTTCCCCAGGAAACATGATAATAATGCCTATGGATATATTAAGCAGTTTCTCAGATGGCCTTGTGAATCAGGTTTCTGTTTACTATGACTGAAACCTCAGCCCATACTGGCTTAAGCAGAAATGGGGACTGTTTGGCTCATAACTGATAAAGCTAGACTACACTGATTTCTGGTTCAAGTAGTGTCACTAAAACTGTTTCTTATCCCTCAATTCTGCTCTGCTCTGCTCTCCTTCATGTGTGGCTTGATTCTTAGATGGCTTTCATGGGTGCAAAATAGGTACACAGCTTTAGATTTGATGTCCTTTCACATTTAAAACTAGTCGCCAAAATTGATATCCAATAAAATATCTCATTTCATCGTATTGGCTTCAATGGGATCCCATACCCATCTTTGAATGAACTTCTGTGAATCAGGAAATGCAATGGCCCAAGACTGGGTCACATACTCTATTATCTTGGTTGGATTTTCACCCAAAGCATCATAAATTAGAATGTGGAAGAAGTAATGTCTAAGAGGAAATAATAAATCTAAGCATCAGATAACAGTGATAACTGAGTTTTTATCCTATTGCTTCAAGTTCTGTTCTGGTTGTCAATGATTAAAAAATCTTTAGGAAACAATTTCTGCTTTTGCATGGTTACTGAAGGAAAGCAGAAGGGATGTAGAACATTCTACAATTATAAGAAACACAAATGTCCACTGTAGTTTAGTGTCCAAATATTTTTGGCCTCTAGATATTCTCAGGTAGTATATAAAATATACTGATTGAAGCAGCATCCACAATCAGAATAGACTTATGACCATATAGGTTTGTGGTAAAGTGTCTGAATACTTGTTTATTTTGTGAATGAAGGTTAGTTTTAAAGCCAGAATTTGGTACTTTTGGTAGAGGATTCGTTTAATCCTTTCTCCTTCTGCATGAGAATTTGACCTTTGGTTAACTATGTAGCTTTGTGTTTCTGGAAACCTGAAAGTAGTAAAATGTCAACTATGTTGCTAGGCAGCATTGCTTAGGATAAAAATGACCCATGGTTAGTAAAAATGCCTCCGTTGGAACAGGGGAATTACTACCTGGACTGGCTCTAACTCTGCTCTTCCAAGGGGGTGGCTTGTCTATTCTGTCATAACACTGGACCATCCACTGTATTCCCTGGCTACATCTGAAGTAGGTGATGAGGTATAAGCCTTCCCTAGTAGTTGGATTAACATAACTATGAATCCTAAAAGGAAGTCATGGTGTTGGTCTTCTCTAATTTCAGTGACTCTTATAATTGGGCATGTCTCTCCTGAGGATCCTGTGGAGTTGTTACAAAGATATTGTCTCTTTGTAAGGAATGAGGTTTTAAAGGATGGGCACTCTTGACTTTGCTTAGTGTGTTCTTGTCTCATTGTTCTTCAGCTGTCACCTAGAGGCCAGATATAATAGTTCATGGACACTGGATTGTTGCATAGATTGCTGCAAGAATGCTTAATAAGAGGCATAACCGATGCTGCTCTGCTGGCAAACTGAGTAGGCTGCTGCCAAATGTTGACTAAAATAGTCTTGTGCTCCTAAATGTTTAGTTGAGCTTTAGACCCACTGAAGGTACTGCAGACACATATATAAATTACAGCCTAAAACAAGGATAAGATTCCTGATCTTATGATGTAGCAGAGACTAAAGAACTGTGCATTATGCTTGTTTCCTTTTCTCCCTGGAGAAAACAAAGATAGACTTTGTTTCCTAGCCTCTTACAGTAGGTAAGGCCATTTGCTTGAATTCTAACCAGTGGAGTGTGGGTAAAATGACTAGTACATCCATAAAACTCTTCCCTGTGCTATCTCTTATCTTCTTTCCCTAATTGCTCAATTAATTCCAAAAATGGTAAGGTTGTAGTATAAGGTGAAATCCCAGGATAGTCAGAATCCCTGAAACGATTATATAGATGGTCACCTATAATCAATAACATCTGCTCAGATTTCAAAATCTGACTAATAAAATTATTTAGTCAGGGTAATTATGGGGCTTACCTGTGAAATCATTTATTAAGAAATGTAGACCTGGGGCTAGGATTGTGGCTCAGCGGTAGAGCACTCGCCTAGCACGGGTGAGGCCCTGGGTTTGATTCTCAGCACCACATAAAAATAAGTAAATAAAATAAAGGCATTGTGTCCATCTACATCTAATATATATATATATATATATATATATATATATATATATATGTATATATATATATGTGTATATATATATATACATATATATATATATATATATATATATATATATGGACCTGATGCATTTTCGGGAATGGCTTTAAGATTTTTTTAGATCCTAAAATATAAACACATTTACGTTATGAGCTACTGATTTGGAAAACAAAACTCGTTTGCTTCTGAAATCATGAGAAACTGTGATGTAACTCCTACTTATAAATTAGGGAAAATAAATGGTTGGGGGAAACATTTGTATAAATGTAGTTACCTTTGGTAACATGAAAGTTCTGTGTTGTCAGTTCTGTATGGCAGAGAATAATTGGAGGCCAACTGAATTGTAATGGAGATAAGTTTAATTTTTTCCCTTTTCTGTAGCCCCCCAGGCTAAATTGGGAACCCAGGGGATTTCTAACCCATTGTGTTCACTGTCATGTTTCTTATGCTGTGGTTCAATGGCTGATGGAACTTTAGTCCACAAAAAAAAAAAAAGGATTCTAGGGTTAAATAAATTAAGAAAGCACTTGTGTACCACATTTCTTCCTATAAAAGAGTCTTAGTACTTATCAGAAGATTATAGTTTCTGAGAAAGTCTGCAATAAAGGATACACCCCCCTTTTGTTTCAGTACTGGGGATTGAATATAGGAGTGCTTTATCATTGAGTTATATGTCCAGCCCTTTTTATTTTTGTTTTAGGATTAGGGTCTTGCTAAATTACCAAGGCTGGCCTCAAACTTAAAATCCTGAGAGAAACCTGTTTTTAACATTATCAGTTAATAAATATATAACATAATATATAACAAATTTAACATTTAGTATTATTAATAACTAATATATAGCTTTATAATTTTATAATATATTTTATTAAATAGTGTTTAATGTTTTATTAAATATTTTTGTTATATTAAATTCTAGTCACTTTATCTATAAACAGACTATTTATCCATAATAAACTAGCCCCAAATCCCAATATCTTAAGATAATAAAGGTTTATTTCTCACTTATTATAGCTCAGTGTGTGTCAGTAGATGGTTTGGAGAAAATGACTCCGCCCCATATAGTCATTTAGGGACCCAGGCTGTATTCAAAGTTGAGTCCATTTCAGGGCTTCAGATTTCCACTGGATTCTTGCATACAGCTAACAGCAGAGGGAAATAAGAAGGCATACTTTCTCTTGACTGTCTTTGAAAATTACTTCAGATCTACTCCCATTCCATTGGTAAAAATAACTTCTAAGTGTGCCTAGGAGCCAGAGAAATGGGGCTTGTTGAACACTCCTGGTACTCTCCATAAATTGTCCTGCTGACCTCCAATGTCTCTTTGCTCCCTTTCCCTCTTCAAAGAACATACATACCAAATGAGCTACTTAATGTGATATTTAGTCTCTACATTTAGCTTAAGTCCAGGATTTTTTGATGGTATTAAAAAAAAGAATTATCTCCATTGAGGAGATTGGGAGACATATGTCTCATGGGTTTTAAAGCCTATTTATTTAAAGCCTATTTATTAGGTTGAGAGTCATTTGGTCAGCTGTCTATATTCTATTTTAAATTATTTTTAAGGATTTCTCACAGCGATTATGAAATCCTTTGAGTCACTCAGGCATGAAGCTCCCTGCTTGGATTTACTGATCTTACCTTGATTCTGTTCTCCAGGAGAAACTCGTCTGTTCACAGTTACCTGTGGTTCTAGCATTGTCCTCTGGGAGGATCCCCCACCAGTTACCTTTTTCTGACTTCACATGAAGAGAAAGTTGAGTGGTAGGCTCTCTTCTGTAACTGTGTAGACTTTGAAGGTGATTTCCTTGTTTTTATCCCATAGTCCAGATTCTGAGGACTAAAGAGCCTTCACTAATAAAGTTAGTGTGCTGTTAATGATGATACTAGCAAGGTCTATCATTTTTATGATGCTTGTGGCTTATCAAATATTATTATATACATTATTGAATGCAATCCTAAAAAACCCCTGGAGCTGGGATTGTAGGAGCAGAAAGACCATTGGGAAGTACAAAGTGAACCACCAAACACCCATTCACAAAGCAAGGAAACACTCATGTCTTGCGTCTGCTAAAAAGGGCTTAAAAAAAAAAAAAAAGCCAATTCAGGCTAATCTGTGGGCCAGCTATTTATCTAGTTCAGGTTGTTAAAAGTCTGACCTGATCCCAGATCTGGTGAGCTATCTATTCTTCCCCACCAAATAAATTACTTGATGCTGGCAAAGGGGACTAACAAGATTCTTCTCATCCTGTGAAGCCATATTCAAACGTGAAACACCTGGTCCCAATCTGCCCTTTCTTCTCTATAGAATCATGGGATTTTAGTTCTGGAGAGTCTAATCTTGTTCTAAATGGCTTTTATTCCATCTTCTCCAGAGGCTGATGTGTTCTTCATAGATACTGGTAGGGGCCAGTTTATAGCAGACAAGCTTAGGGAGTGGAAGTGAAAAGGGTCCACCAATCTTGGCTCTGGCCTTCTTATATCCATGGCAGTTCAGCTTTGATCTGCATGATCATTAAAAGAAAAAGTTCTGCTACTAATAGAACCCCTGAAAACTATTCAGGGTAAATTTTTCATCTCTGTAGATGAAACTCCTGAGGCCCAGAGAGGTTTGCTGATTGGCCCAAAGTCATACAGATGCTTTTGGAGAAACTAGCATCATGTGTGGGTTTACTGAATCCCAGGTCAGTGCTCTTTGCACTGGAGTGGCTCCTCTTAATCTTCCTTGGTGTGTGTGGCATGTGATCTGAGATAAAAGCAGGGAGTCAGGCTCTGTCTTGCTGTTGAGAGCATAGGTGGCTTGAGCAGGCAGCTCACTTCTTTCTCTTGGTCTCCTAGTTCTTCATTAGGTGAGGCAAGATCAATCCTGGCTTCCCACGCAGAGCATGGTTGCTCTAAGCAAGGCTGATGGTGCACCCTGCTAGGATCTTGGCACCTCTCAGGCATTTTATCAGCTCTTATTTACAGAGACACAGACTGAATTTCTTCTGTACTCCACACCCCCCCTCCATGCTGTTGATCTACAGTTCTGTTTAAAATTTCAAGTATTATAGCATAATTGTTTCATTATATTTTGGGATTTTAAAATGTTGTTTTTCCTCAGAGTTGTGAATATAGAGTGGATATAGGTCAACTTGATTCTGTCTTTACCAGTGGCCTGCAAGTATTAAATATGCAAGAGATGGTCTGCTCTGTCCAAGTCTCCTTTCTCCAGTTGTTGCCATATGATGTTTATTTCTGCTCAGGACTGGAAAAAAGTGTTTGCTTTTCTTTTACCAACTGGAGAAATAATGCACTGTGTCTTAGTGAAATGTGGCTTTCACACAGTTCCAGCTTCTATGGGGGAGGGGTGTGAATAATCTACGTGGTAGGCTTATTGCCCCAAAGGGAAAAAAAAAAAACAGGCTTCAATATTTGGAATGCCAATGACTTAGGACATTTCTAGCAGGTCTGCCACTTGTTCCAACCAACAGATTTAGTTCCAGAAAGGATTCTTGCATTTTGGCCATGAGTAGGAAGAGTTCTTTGTAGGTCAAGAAATTGAGGGTAATGTGGTGCCCGCCCCCCCACTCCCAGAATCCAAACCTCCTTGCACTGCTGTTCAGAGTTTAGGTTTAGATGAGTGCTGAGTAACTATACATAAGGATGTTCTGTAGGTTGGTGTCCAGGGGGCAGACTTAGTTGGCCAATAGTTTGCCTGTGTTTTGAGAATTAAAGTCTGTTTACTTTAGAAGTAGAAATACTTGGTCAGCTATTTATATTTGGTTTTTAAGTATTTTTCTTCTCTCTGCTTTTTTCTTCTGGTCTTTGACAGAAGCAAAAAATCTTTTTAGTAATTGTTAAAAAGGTATCATAATGCTACTATTCAGAGAGGAAAAATTATCTTGTAATTTTTTGATCAAATTTTCTTATAGAGAATCATTATGCATTTGAATTTTTATTTGCTGTATACTAAATCTATATTCCTCTCTCATCTTTTTTCTAAATGTATAACAACAAAGGGGAGGTAATTTTAATTTTTTCCAAAGTGCTTTTAGGGAAATCCCTATTAAACTTATGAATTTTAGTCCAATGAGGAATCCTCTTCCTTTGGTCTAAATTTTGCATATTGTCTGTTTCTTACAGGGCTTCCGTATTGTCTGAGGCTCCACTGGAAATGCAGCAAGGATTCCTAGCACATCCCAGTTGCCATAGCAACAGCAGTCTTTCCCATAATGAGCTGCATCATCTGAACTGATGTCACAGCATCATGCAGCAGGTCAAACAAGGCATCTCCTAGTATTGCATCCTACAGATGTGCCATAAACATCAAAAGAAGACGGTGGGAGCAGGAGATGGTGAGTGTTAAATGTCTGGACCTTAATTGCACGGCTGTTTTGTTGGCTATTCGGTGTCTGCTAAGGCAGAGATTGGGGGATGTTTTCTGCTTAAAATGGACTGGGGAAAGAAGGGTTGTTTTGCCTAAATCTGTTTTTCAGGCTGCCGGGTTAAGACAAAGGCCTGTAAGAGTCATACAAGAATCAAAATATAAAGAATTATTCTTGCTCCATCTCTGTATGTTATTTTTAGTGTTCTTGTAGAATTTTTTTTATAAACATGATGATTTTCTATTGAAAAGCCATGGATAAGCTCTAAAATTAGTAGTTTACAGTATTTAAACATTGTAAAAATATATATTTCTTTTTTTATGGTGCAGAGCTAATTGGTCCCCTGTTTGTTCTTGTGATTAATGAAATAGTTATTGATTTTTAGTATGGAGTTCAGTATTTACCTCGGTTGGGTTTCAGTTTCTTCATGGTAAGGAACGAATGCTGAATAAGCATTTGATACCCTGATGTGAAAGGGAATTTCTTGCATATTCTGGAAAGAATTTATTAAAAGCATAAAGACTTAAACAAAATGGAATTATTTAAGCCTTTTGATTTATGTGGTGGTTCTTCAATTCACGACCTCCATAGTTAGTTGAAAGACTGCCACAATATTTTTCTGTCTCTAGCTAGTCTCTAAAATAGCTGGAGTTCTTTTCAGGCTGACTTGTAACTGAGAAAGGAACAAGTCTCTTCTCTGCGGCAGTTGCAGTCAATGGTAACCCTGAGGAGAGCCTCTGGAAGTGACAGTGATGTTGCTATCTCTTGCTTAACTTTAACCAAAATCTGGTATGATGAATAAATATTAGAATCCTCAGTGATTGCAAGGTGTTTAGATCCTTGGACTCAATCATAACCCTGACTCAATTCTGAAACTCTAGATAAACATGTTATGTATCTTTTTCATCTCAACTCTTAGCTTAGTCTTTAGGTATCTTCATCATCATCATCATCATCATTTGCATCATTTTTTTCCCCTAAAAAATAGAGCCTAACACTGTCAGTAAGGTGTAATGTATTGCCTTTTGTTTTGGGAAATGAAATGGATTTCCCTAGTGCAACTGATTGCTACTGGGGAGAGAAAGGAGGAGGCACATGTCAGTTCAATTGATCAATATGTCCACTTAGAATCAGGGAGTGGTCTTGTGATTCTGTGCTGCCGAGTTGACAGTATTTATTTGAAAAGTCTCACAGGAAAGAATGGCAACCCTTGCGTTCCTTTTCTTTTAGCCTATTTATTGAGCCTAAAACAAATATATCACAGGAAGCAGGAAAAGCAATACCTCTAGCCAGCTTGGAGGTTTTTTTTTTTTTTTTTTCCTCAAGAGTTGAGCATATTGGTCCCATTAGGCACTAGCCTGAGTGAAAGAGCTCAGATTTTAATTAGTTTGTTTATACCACATCACACACATGCTACTCTGTTTTTTAAGCTTATATGGCTGACATGCAGCTATGTGAGATAGGAGAGGTCAGCTCAGCCTGGCTTTATCGCAAGCACTTAGGAGTATGAATTGATCACTGCCTGCCGTTTTATGTCGCATAATGTGAACAGAAAGCTCTGTTGGGACTGCTGGGTGTGAACACAGCTAAGTCGGCAGCTCTAAGGTGACAGGGAGGAGTGTTAGATGGTGATGGGGGAAGGGAAAGTATGTCTAGTGACTGGATTACAAGTCTGGAGAAAATCACTCCTTGCCCATTAGAATTCTTCTAAAGTATTACTTCCAATGAAAAGCAATGAAGAAAGACTTGTTTGGTAACATGAATTGCTAGGAGTAAAAAATAACCAAAGGCAGAATTTTAATGAGTTTTCTATTTGTTTAATTCTTGTCTCTTTTGTCTAACAGTGCTCTCAGTTGCTTCATCATCGGTGATTTATACAATTACTGGAAGTCGCAGAGGCCAGATTTCTTTAGGGCAGTGTTAGAAAAAGTGAAGTCATGCTTTGAGGGTGGGTGTGGGCTGACGCAGTTATCTAGTGGAATATCCTCCCAGTTCAGACAAGCCCATGATTCTCCTAACCCCCACAAGTATTCAAAATGCAGTTAATAGTTCTTCAACTTTATGCTTATGTGTTCTTTTGCTCTAGGAGAACAAAGCCCTGGTAATGAGAGCTGTCATCCAGGTCTTCTGTTTCTTCTTACAGCCTGTGCTGTTCTCTGATTAGCTGTGTGTCTTAATTACTGGCTAAGTCTATTTCAGTTGCTGTAGTTTTAATATATCCCCAAGGGGTAGATGGTGTGTGTGTGTGTGTGTGTGTGTGTGTGTGTGTACACGTGTGTACCCATTTGAGTAAGGGGAGAGATTTCTCTGGTTGCCTTTATTGGTGTCTCACTGAAATTTTCTAGAATTTAGAGAATTTTGTTTCATAGTAAAAATTGAAAAATCAAGACTGTATTTATTGTATAGATCATGTAAACCTTACAAGAAGCTAATTTACACCATACTTACAGCTATGGTTTTCATACTGAATTACAAAGTTTCAAAGAAGTTAATTTTCAAAGAAGTTAATTCTTTGCTGATAGCTAGGCCATGGTAGAAATGATAAAATTAATAATCATATTAACCAACCACAGCTATCGTTTATTCAGTTATTATTATGTATCGGTTATGGGACTAAGCTTTGTATGTATCTTTTTTTAATATTTATTTTTTAGTTGTAGTTGGACACAATTATTTATTTATTTATTTTTATGTGGTGCTGTCCTTGAACCCAGGGCTTCGCACATGCTAGGCAAGTGCTTTACCGCTGAGCCACAACCCCAGCCCTGTATGTATCTTATTTAGTCCTTATAATGACATTATGAGGTACAGAGTAATAATCTTACTTTATAGGATTAGGTTCTATTATTTACATTTTGCAGAAACCGATTCTTAGGTTATGAACTTGGCTAAAGTCACATAGTTAATAAGTGATTGGGTCAGGATTCTAAACCAATGTAATCTGGCTCTGCATCCCACATGCTTACTCACAGTCATCCCAGTTTTATGACATCTTAACTGTACATACCATACAGATCAGTCATCAACACTGTATTATATATACCCCACCCTTCCTCATTCTAATTGGAAAATCAGATTTCACATGTAGAACAAAATCTCATTTACTACATGAAGATCTATTTTACTGTAAGGATGAGTGTGAATCTTGGTCAAATGTGAATATTTACTCTTATCCTAGAGATTTAAGTAATGCAGAATCAATGCACAGACCTTTTGCCATGACTCTTTCTTGACATATCTTTTTAGCAGGACCTGTATGTGGAAAAAGCTACATAAATGAGTGTGGGCGTGATGGAGTGTCACTAAAAAGCATGTCTTAGACCTGAGTCATTAATGATTCAAGTTTGTTGTTCCTGTTCTATCAGCTACATATGTAGTGGCTCTGCTAACTTAAAGACATTTGCATTCTCTGGCAATACCAGGCAAGGAAGAGAAACAAACTTCTCTCACAGCATGGAAGGTGTGAAGGTGTGATCTGAATCTATCTCTTAAGTAAAAAACATAAAAAGAGACTTCTTTTTTTTTTCTGAATGTGTTAGTGGCTGAAACCAAAAGCTGTCTTCTGACCAAGTACAAGAATGACAGTCTTGTGCAACATCCTGGAAGTCTTGTGTTTGAGGATAGATGATACAGTCATCTCTGCATCATCTTGCCCATCCCCAGCTATCCACGCCCAGTGTCATTACTGGGCTCTAAGGGCAGTTCTTTGTTTGAGTGTGGGGTTAGTGCACATACTGACAGCACATTGATATTGATTCCAGAATGGTGAATACTTAGAAATATTATTCCACAGGGCTTATTAGCCTCTTGTAGGTTCTGGGAAGAAGTTAAACTCTATCCTAGCATGTTCCAAGGAGGCATGAGGTACAAGAATGAGAGACTGACAGAAAGCAAGAGAGCTTCCAGGCACAGTGACTGTAGGAATTAGGTACCAATTAGGGAATAAAATAATGGAATTTAGGGAAGTTGGTGATCCTACTACATATCTCTGATGCCCTTCTATTTCCAATCCTAGAATCAGTGAAAGGCATTTTTTAAATTCTATGATTCAATTCAACAAATATGGAGTATTCTATGTCCAGGCATTGTTAAGGAACACAGCAATACATATGACATATATAAATCCTTTCCCCAACTACATTCTGTAGGGAGGGACAAAAATAAACAAATAAATTTGTATTAGAATATTTTCCTGTGTGATTCTGCAATGTATTTCTATTCACTTCTATTCCATGTGCTAGTAGATAAATCCATTATCTCCACAAATATGTAGAGGTGCATATACATATATGGTTCTATATGGTTTTTGCTGTGTTGAATAATAAATTTTATTCGTGCTTGAGTTGGATTAGAAGCTTACTGGGTGTAGATATGGCCAATATGGCAATTAGTGATTTTTTTTGTTTAAGCTATTTTGAGAAATATAATTGCAATCATTCAAAAAGTGTATGTCTGTCTCACTTGACAAAACTGACATGTAGTAAGATGAAATGCATGTTACAGACAATTAAGGAGAAATTTAGAAAATTTTAATGAAATCCATTTCTCACCTTTTTAAAAGCTACTTTTCTAGAGAGCCCTCTAAATCAAGCATTCTAGCTAACATGCTAGTAAAAGTGTGTACCACACAAGGTCCATCTAACCTGTGCATTTATCCTAGCATACCTTATAAACATCACTTCAAATGGGAACCACTCTTTAAATAATCATTTTAACTAATGTACTATGATGTATTTACATGACTTTTTAAGGTACATATTCATGCAGATAGAGTATGTTCAGCTTGGTATGCCCATGTAGGGAAAAAAAATCACTTACAGATTGATTATTCCTCCTTCTTTGTTGGCAATTGCAAATACCCAGCTCTGTAGACAGCTTGTGAGTGAGAAGGCTTTTCAAAGAAACATCACATTTTTATAGGACTTTTGTCCATACTAACAGACTTTCAGGTATTTTGAATTAATAAGGCAGAAGATTTTTTCCTCTGTTAGTATATACCTGTTAGTACATACCTATTACTATCAGAATCCTTGAGTTGGTTTTAATACTTGGTGATGATAAAGGAGAGACTTGTTTCCCTTGTAAGCCACCAGCTATGTTTTTCTTTGCTCTTCAGCCATAAGGCATTTTCTAGACTCCTTCAGCCATCTTGCTATGTACTTGTGCCACAAAGGGGACAAGGGAAAGTTTCTAAACTCTTCCAGTCCTCTTGCTATGTACTATGTACTTGAGCCATAAAGGAAACAAAGGAGAGAGTATGGAACTTTAGAACATGATCTCAAACTGGCTAATGCATGAACTGAACCAGACCTAGAGCTTGTTTTGTATGGGTCTAGGGCAGGGAGGCTTCATGGATGTGCTACCTGTGCAGTTGCATAGGGCCCTACACCTACAAGCATTTATGTGTGGTTTAATGCTTTGCTGTTACCATCTTTAAATTCTTAATAATTTTTGAATAAGAGGCTCTGCATTTTCATTTTACACAGGACTCTGTAAATTATGTGGCTTGTTCTATATGGTCCTTTTGCATCCCCTATTGCCTGAGTCCTGTATGTATTTTGAGTTTGAGGCTCCCTCAACTCCCAGATCTGGAAATATTCAAACAGAAATTGTGGAGCTTAAAATATAAGGGACCATCATTGTTAAAACAACCCAGAGCAAAATACCACCTGCCTCCTTGCCCCTTGGTAATTCAGCAGTGTGCACAGTGATCCAATGACATTTCTTTTATAGCCAGAGGGGGACATATTACATTATACCTGAAGATATTTGGTTGATCAGGCTTATTTGTCACCACTATTGCTTTCAGGGGAGAAATCAAATCTTCTTTGCCAAGCAAGCTAATTAACCATGTATTGGTTCAATGTTTATATTAATTTTCTTGCCCTTTGTTTACTATTTGATTACTTTTATCATCACCTTCTTTGTTTAACTCTCATTTAAATTACATAGCATATTTATTCTGGGTATTTTTTTAGCACTGTCCTTCCCTCAACCCAATTCTCTCTCTCCAGGAGGCTGGGGACCCATAATTTGTGCTTATATTACTACAGAAGAGTTTGCTTTTTTTAAAAAATTAAGAAGGGAATCATAGTCAATATTTATAATGAATCTTTCTCCAGCAAGGCAGTTTCAGTTATGCTAATGTTCTAAATTCCAGATCCACCATTTATAATTATGAGATGTCAATGACTGGCTCCTGGGCCCTGTGGTAAGTGAAGCATTCTTACCCATCATATCACAGTGAGAAGTGACTGCCTTACTCTATTAGTCTAGAGATTTGCAGAGAGTTGTTAGAGAATTAATATGAAGGATGGTTTTTGTTGTACAGGAAAAGGGTAAAAGGTAACCTTTTCTTCTTCTTTTGACTATGTCAATAAACAGGAATCTGACAAATCCATAAGGGGTACTTGTCACTGCTTGGAAGTCTGGAGTTTTTTTTGCAGGGAATAAGCCCCAAGAACACTTACTCTTTGTCCTTTAACAATTCTCATGCTCACCACATTTGCCACTGTACAAGCCATAAAACCAGCTATTTCAGATAGTTTCACCAGTAGTTAACAATCAACAAAAGCATCAAATCTCTGTGCAAGATCATATGCTAAGGAGAAAAACAAAACACTTTATAAATAAGGACAACCCTAGGGACACACATGTACATTACTTGGAGAGCTTGTCACAGATTTATCACTATGTTATCTGGGTTCTGCTTGTTAATGATCCTGATTAATTCTTCTATTGTTCTGGATATACCCTGAGATGGAGCTTAAGGCATATCTGTGGTTGCCTATAACTTTCTGTTCTCTTCAACTTTTTTATTTCAATGTGTTTCTAATAACTCATTATCTTTGCTGGCCCACTCTCAGCTTTCCTAATCCTTAGTGCTTGTAGTTTGTTTCTATCCTACCTATTGTCACTGTCACCTTTTGGAACAGTTTTGATCCCACCATAGTTCTTCCTGCAAGAATCCCACCTCCTAAGGCTCTCCTCTCTGTGCTACTCTTAATTCCCATTACATTACCATAAAAATAGCCCATCTAAAGCCAAATGACATTGCATCTCCTCTGATATGCTCCATGTGAAGTAATTCACTTGCATTTAGTTTTTAATGGTTAATTCAAATGTTGCCCTGTATTCAATCTGGTTTTCACGTTTGTGTGAATTAAAAGGGAATGACCCTTTAAAACTCACATTAGTTAGCCTTGTAGGTAGTCTATATGGGTAGCAACTGGAAATGACTGAAGTAGCAGGGCCACATGTGGTAGAAAATGTGATCCAAAATTGAAAACAGGTGTGCAAGTGTAGTTTAAGAAAAAAATCTCTTGGTGCTATTGTTAAATTTCACTTTTAATTAAAAATAAATAAAAATAAGGGGGGCAGTAATGAGAAGGTAAGCAGCACAGCAAGAAGCCAGAGCAAAGCACATTTCTTCAGCATTGGCCGGGAGTGACATGCAGCTTCTTGAATACTATAGGGAAACACATGCCTCAGAGTGGCAGCTGATTGAATAGAGACAAATCTAAAAACAGAGGTAAAAATAAAAATGATCACAAAAACAGATGTCATTCCTCTGAGGATTAATGAAAAATCAGATTGGTGAATTAAGACACTAATTTAAAAATAAATAATTAATAATAAGATTTTTTTTTTTTTTTGGGTACCAAATTTCTTTATTTGAAGGAATGGTACAAATTAAAGAACATAAGTGGATGTTTTGGTACAACTTATAGAAAAGGTAAAGGTAACCCCAATATGCATGCACTGCCTTGGTGACCAGGGAAGTCACTTGCACGGCTATGGGAAAGTCAGGCTGAGTAATAATAAGATTTTTAAACATTTGAAGTTTGACTAGTTAAACTGAAAAGGAATAGATTGAGAAGCGGAGGACCAAGGAAAAAATAATATAATCAGCTTATGAAGAGACATATTTCACCAGTTATTTTTTGCTTTGAGAGTTTTCTCTTTTGTTCTTTGTTCTGGTTAATATTATTTGGTTTATTTGTCATGAAAGTGAATAAACCCATGTTTAATTTTACTTTTTGAAATAATTTTTAAAAAATATCATGGATATTTTTTAAAATATCATGGAAATTATGATCTCTGGCACAATGTTTTTCTCTGGTTCTTAGATCTTAACACCATCCTTGTCTAAATATTGTATATGCTAAAATACGCAAACAAGAAGTAAGTTGAGTGCTGTCAACAAACTTGATGAGAAAACAAAAGTGTTCCTTTTCAAAAATAAAAGAGAACCTCAACTGGAGATGAACATGCCACATTACCAAATCTAAAGTGATTTTTTTTTTCAATACCTTGTACCGAATGAGACGTGTCCATTTTGAGTTTTGGAATACTAAAACCTAACAATTTACACATATGTATATAGACTGCTATTCTGTGGGCAGGAGATTTAGAGGTAGGGAAGTTAGGCAGGGAATGGGTAGTGCCTTCTGAGCAATAGTCATGATTTCCTTCTTGAATAATTCTCTCCTGATACTTTTTATCTATAAGCTGGATGAAAACAGCCTAGTAGGATTTTGAAGCTAGGTGTATCTACCTCTGCTTCTTAGTTCTTTAATTATTAAATCTGTGATCTTAAGTTCTTGGAGTCTTATTTTTCCCAAACATATAATAGGGAGAGTATCCATTTTATAGGATGAAATGAAGTTATTGGCTCAAAGAGGGCATTTGATGAATGAAAATTGTTATTATTTTACCTACTCACAAGTAGTGTGATAAAATTATTACTTCTCCAAGAAAAAATGCAATTCTTCCAACCCAATCCTAAAAGCAAGCAAATAATTTTTAGAGCATTTGTTAGCAGAGAGAAAAGTGCTTTAGTATTTTAAATGTATAAAGTATAAATTTAATTGTATGAAGTATAAATTTAAAAGTATAAATGCTTATACTGTGCCAGCACATATATTGTCTTATTTAATTTTCTTTCCCTGTTTAATGTTTCTCCATCACATTTATCACCATTTATTTATCACACATTTTACCTATTTATTGTTTTCTTCATCTTAGTATAATGTAAGCTGCACAAGGGCAGAATTTTTTGTGTTTCGTTCATAGATATTTTCTTAGCTCCTAGAATATGATATGTGCCTTGCATATGATATGTGCTCAATAAATATTTGTTATGAGAATAAATGAATCCACTTAACCCTAGAAAGAAGTAATATGATCATATTCAATATATAGGAAATTAATTCTCTTTCGCAGTGGTCCTTCTCAAGGTGCTAAACACCCATGAGTGATTCTTGCTATTTCAAATAGTATGTCAAGAGGCCCTTGTGGCTGACGGTGAGGGCATTATGTTCCATCTGATTATTCTGAATTCTTCCACTGAGAGCAAGAATGTTGTCTGGGTAGTACTAATGTCCTCTGCAGAGTTTCTGTGAGGGAGCTAGGTTTTGCAGGTCATTTGAAAGATATATTGATTTTTCTATTGGTGGTTGTCTCTTTCTTTCTCTCATTAATGAATTTGAATATCCTTTAGGAACAAAGTTATTTATTTTTTTAATCTTTAAATTCTTAGCAATAAGTCTTAGGTCAATGGATTGGTAGATTTTCAAAGAAACTTCATTTAAAGCACCCAATAGGGAGAAGGATAAACCATTGTAGCCAGCCCTTCCCTGTTACTATTAAAAATGCTCTAATGAGAAACAAAGCAAAACAGAGGAACACAATAAAACAGTTGTTCGGCCAGAATATGAAGCCTCATATATGAAGAGAATAATGAATATAACTGATTTCTGCTATTTATTTTAAATAACCAGCAAACTCTTTTAGCAGTGGATATGTCTACAGCTGAATTTTGTACCAAAGGCATTCTAAAATGTCATGCTTGTGAACTGAGTATTTCTTTCTCAGGAAGAGGTGTGAGATTTTTTTTTCTTGAAATTCAAACCATTTTGACAACATGCTATTTTTAAGTTGCCTTCCTCTTTAAGAAGACAAACAGTACCCAAAAGCAATTAGAAAAACGTCCTAGGATTAGGCAGTACTTTGGTTATATTTTAGTAGACTGAATAAGAAAATATAATGCCATTAAATTTTAAAACACACTGTTATGATCTTAAAATGTGTTCAATACATTTACTTTTATCAACCTCATCATGCTACATGATAAAAATTATGCCTCATGAGAATTTTCTTATATCTACAATACATGGCATAGCCAGTTGCAGGACACAAGGATATTTTATACCTCATTTACATAGGTTCTCCAAATCATTCACTTATTTAGCCTTGTGATTTTCAAAAAAGATTTTCCAAAGAATATTTTAAACCTGCTTAGTGCCTTCGTGTAGATGAAAACATTTACATTTATTGTCCTGTTCTATTTAGGCCACTACAAAAACCACTAAAAATTGGGTAGTTTATAAACCACAGAAATTTACTTCTCAGTTTTGGAGGATAGAAAGTCCAAGATAAATGTGCTACAGATTTAGTGTCTGTTAAGTGTCTACATTTTGAATGACAGGTCAGACCTTTTAACTGTTTTTGCATGGTGGAAGGGATAGGGAGGGATCTCTCTTGGTCCTCCCTTATATGGGCACCTTATTCCATTCATGAGGGTTATGCTCCCATGTTCTGATAACCTCCCTAGGACCCCACCTCCTAGTACCATCATTGTAGGAATTAGGATTTCAACATGAATTTTGGGAACAAAAACTTAGAAAATAGGGTTTCTATACCATTTTTATTTTATACTTGTGTTTCATTAGTTTGAATTTCATAGAGTTCTTGGTGGTCAATCTAAAATCAACACATAAGGTTCACTTTCTAGTTTCCTTGTCTTGCAAATTCATGCATTTTTATTTTTTCTTCCTTTTTTTTTTTAAAAGCTACAATATGCACTCTTCAGTTAGTGCACTGGGTGAAATATTTGAGTCTCTTCTGTTGGATGTGGAATCTCTTTAGAAATTCACCCCATTGCTCCAGACATTCACATAAAATATGGTTGAATGCACTTTTATTAGGTTGAACCTTATGGAATTTATATTTTTGTGGTCAACGATGGCCAGACATCAGCAGTTTCATTCACTTAAACAAATAATTTGTTTATTGTCATACCAGTGTTAGTCTTTACAATTTTTATAGCTCAATGATGAAAGTCCTTCTCTAAATAGCAAGTAAAGTACTGCAGAGTATTCAAGGGCAATGGTTAAAAAAAAAAAAAAAACAGATATAGGATTGAATTCTGCTTTGTTGCTACCAACATGTGACCCTGGGCAAGTTGTTTACTTTGCTGAGTTTAGAGTCCTCATTTGTAAAATGGATTTGATAATGCTTTCCTTGTAAGCTTACTGAGAATGGCCATGGCTCCCAGAATGGTGCCCAACATGTACTTGGAACTCACTAAATAATCATGATGCTGTTACTAGCATAGTGCTCTTCAATCATCAATATTTAAATGTTTAGCTATTAAAACAAGTAATTGTACCTTTATAGATTAGAAGAAAATAGTTATGAGAAGGGGCAGATTCCTGAGGTGTCCTTCCAGTAATGTGACTTGGGGTATAGCTACTAGAGCTGATATGATTTCAACAAGATTTCCAAAGGACAATTTTGGGGAGAATAAGAAGATTGTCTTTCATGTCATCCTCAAGTAACTATTTCTGGAACTATAATTCCCATAATTTGTCTGGCATCTGCAAATTTACTTCAACTCTTCCTCTTCTTATTTTTCATTTTTTTTTTTGAGAGAAATAACAACAAACATCTATTAAGAAAACCACAGTTAAGTTTTTATGTGATGATAACAAATAGACTTTACATTTTTTTCTATAAAATTCTTTGAACTAAAATTAATTGTTGAAGTTGAATGTTCACAAGTGTTCTATATGTTTAATGCTGACCACTAATCAAGTTTAGTGTTTTATTTAGTCTAAAATTACTTTCATGGGATTATCAGTCTAGTCCCAGATAGGAAGAGACAAATCTTTTTACTTTCTTCCTTTTCTCTAGCTGCTCTATATTTTTTGATGGCTATCCCTATAGAGAAGAAAAGTGTTGATAACTTATAAATTTGGGTTTCTAGGTTCTGATTATTTTTCTTGAGATTCAAACTTACATGCTTCTGCTTTCTTATGTTTCCTCCTGAATCTTCCAGACACCTTTACTCTGCACAACTCAAATAATATCATCCTCTTCTCCATTCTAAACCTGTTCCTTTCTGAACTCCCTATCTGGAATGAAGCATTGTCCTCAATCCTATCCTTCAAGGTAGAGACAGGAAGTCATCTTCAGTCCTCTCAAGATATGTTGAATTGCCAAGTTTTGTCTTGTTTCTAAGTCTTTGGGATTTGGTGAAAATTAACTTAGGATCAGTCCATATAATTTTTTATTGTGTGACAGGTTAGGTCATGTTCCTCCACCTCCTGACTTCCCTTTTTCTAAACCATAGACCTGATATGAGTAGACAGTTCTCTCATGGAAATCCCCAGTATCTTTTTAGCTGATCTCTAAACTTTTTCCACCTTAAAGTCTGTGTCCAGGACAACCTCAGAAGCCAGTGTGGCTGGTGCACTGTGGTGAAGAGGGGGAGAAAATACAAAGTTAGTGTACTGGATGGGGACTCTACTAAATAAGACCTGTTGTTCAACACAGAAAGTTTGTTATTATTTAAAATTTTAAATAAAAGCTAATCTGATCAGAGAGTTCTCAACACTGATATGTTAAGTTACTATATCCTGACTTGGGTGATTACTTACTCTTGACTTTAGCACCATAATGTGTTTCTTTTTTGTGGGCATGATTCTTATTTGTCTTCTGAATTAATTCTGTAGACAAGAGCCATTTTTAACTCTGAAGCCCACAATGCTGGCATTACTATTCGCAACAATGTTTAAACAGCAACATTTTTTCCCCTCAGAGATTCAGAGGACTGATTCTCACAGGAAGACAGGTGGGATATTGGTGAGCTTAGGCTTGTGGTTAGTTAGATATTCTGAGTTCAAACCTTAGTCCCGTCACCTACTAGCTCTGTATGTAGGGAATATTGCCTAACCTTTCTGGGCCCTGCTTATCTTTATAGTACCTACCTTATCAAGTATTATGAGGCTTCGAAATAAGGTGTGTGAAGCACCTAGTACAATTTCTGGGATACAGGAAATGCTCAGGTGTGGTCAGTGGAAACTGGGTTACTTATGATAGTGGTCTATCTCTTTACCTGGCTCTCATTTTAGGAGAATTTTTATTCTACTTTCAGACCTGTGATATATAAGTGGTCAAATAAATCTTGTGCTAGCATCTAGTCCAGTTCTCCTGCTTTTCCCTGAATTGTACAGGAACAATCATATCACATAACAACTTTACATGAATTTAGAAGACTAGCAGTAGTTCTGCCTGTCAACTTGGCTCTTGCTACATACCCTATCCAAACCCCAGAGCTTTTGCTCATTCCTCCAACTCTCTGTGGTTATAAGCTTTCTTGAATTCTTTTTTTTTTTAATTTTTATTTTTTTTTAATTTATTTTTTAGTTCTCGGCGGACACAACATCTTTGTTGGTATGTGGTGCTGAGGATCGAACCCGGGCCGCACGCATGCCAGGCGAGCGCGCTACCGCTTGAGCCATATCCCCAGCCCCTTGAATTCTTAAAGTAATAATGATTTTCATCATGATTTACTACTTATTTATACTTCAATGTTATATCACATTTTTGCTCTAAGTAATTAGAAACACTGCTGATGAAGGCAACTCTGGCTGTTATTGTATTCCTCAAGAAATATGGAATAATATTATTCACAGCTGGCCCCTGAAAAACTTGGAAAAGTGTAATTTGGCCTACTCTCCCTGTGTTCTGGGTCCTTTCTACTGCTCATAGATGTCTGGAATCTGTTCCCAGAGCCTGTTATCAAGCCTATCTTCAAAGGCAATGCCCCAAGATTTACCCACACACTATTGTCATTATTCTGGATGAAATGTTCTGGGAGCTGTCTATACACGTGGGAAAATATAAGACTGGGGGATTGTGTGCAGTGTCCTGCATGTACACCAATCAAATTCAGCATACATTGATTGAATACTTACACAGTGACCACAATTGTGCAGGATATACAAAGCTGATCAATTAGTGGGGAAGTCAGAGAAATTATAAAACTATCTAATTATTTCCAGTAAGTACAAAGAACTATGGAGTAGTAGATGAGGGATCAATTAATTCAGTCAGGGTTCCAGGTCTAAACAGAAGGTAAATTTGACCTGAACCTGGAGGAATGACTATGGTTCCAGTTGGTGGGGTACAGAATATTCCTGAATACAAGAGCCTACCACATTAAACTAGCATATCATAAGAATAGATGTAAGGAAGCTGGGTGCAGTGGCACATACCTATAATCCCAGCTATTCAGGAGGCTAAGGTGGGAGGAGCCTAAGTTCAAGACCAACCTTGGCAATTTTGAGACCCTGTCTCAAAACAAAAATAAAGGCAGGCTGAAGTGGCTGTGATTCAGCGATAGAGTGTCCCTGGGCTAAATTCCTAGTAACACAACATACAATCCCTAATACACACACATACACACACAAAAAAATAAATAAAAAGGAAGAAAGAAAGAGGAATGTATATAAGGAGAATGATGGTGTAGAGAGTAAATATTTAGGAGAAGGCTCAGGGAAGCTTGGACAGGAATCAGAAGGGTTTTTCATGAAATGGCTATGTAAAAAGAATATTTCTATATCTAGTTTTATATTTCCCATGTTTCCTTTCTAATTTGAGGAAAATGTTTCCATAGGAAAAATTTGGGGGCCCAATGAATAATAAAAATCGTAGCTAAAACTCATAATATTGTAAAGGGAAATTTCATATTTTAAAATGTGCATTACTTCTCTAACAGATTCAGTGTGTATAGTCTATTGTACACTCAAATATTGAAATGCTCTATATGGTTAACTTCATGTATTTCTCATACAGACTGAATATATAAGCAGACACATGGGCAATATACCTACTCTTAGGGCACAAAATACATAGGGAGCTTCAAATGTGACTTCTCAATAACTCTATGGGGTATGAAGGATAGAAATTGAAAAATTCCTTAAGCCATTTTTATTACACCCAATTTTCAGATTCTTTCTGAAAATCATAGCAGCTACCCAAGAAATCTGAGGTAGTAATAGTTACTCTTCTATAACCTTGGTACCAAGTTTAATGAATACAAGTCTCAGATCAAATTTTGCCACACATAGAAATATTTAGCAGATTAGCATTCATTAGCAAAACAGGCACAAAACATTTTATACAGATTTGGGAGCTTTTAGCAGGGTGGCATTCACTGGTTCAGCCATCGGGGCCAATTCTGAACCTGCAGGAAGATGTCCAGTTTCAGAAGGACATAGAGGAGGTTCACCGGTGCATAACCCAGAAAACAAAAACAAAAACAAAAACAAAACAAAACAAAACAAAACAACAACAACAACAAAAAACCCACAAAAACTGCACCTGCATTCAGCATTTTATTAAACCCAAATCAAAGCATATTTTTACCAGTTTGGCGCTATTACAAGATTCAGTCTGTCCAGAAGTAAAAGGACTGAAAATAGAAGAAGCTATGCCTTTGTGGAATTTGAGTCTGAGGATGTTGCCAAGATAGTTGCTGAAACAATGAACAACTACCTTTTTGGTGAAAGACTCTTGGTATGTTGTTTTGTGCCACCAGAAAAAGTACATGATGAACTTTTTAAAGAGTTTCACTTTATCAGGGCTCTGATCTCATTAGTCCATCAAATCAATTAATCCATTAACTTGATGGACTATTAGGAGATGGGACCTAGTTGTAGAAAATAGGTCAAGGGTTATCTTCTCTCCAACTCTTGGCCCTCATTCTGTTTTCTGGCTGCCATGAGCTGAGTAACTTTCCCCCCCACCACACCCTTTCCACCATGATGTTTCTGCCTTGGAGTCTGCTGGCCATGAACTGAATCCTCTGAAATGATGAGCCAAAATATTTCTTCCTCTAAGTTATTCTTGCCAGGTATTTTGGTCACAGCAATAAAAAGTTGACTAATATCCATAACAGGAATGATGTCTTTTTCCTTTTATTGAGTGCTCCTGTGTCTTAGGCTCTATGTTGAGAGTGCTTCATACACGCTAACTCAAATCAACAACAAACTTATTAAAAGGTAGTTGAAGGAACAGACTAGCCAGAACTTGGTTTTTGCATGCCATTCTTCAATAAAAGAATCAAGGCTTTGAGTGCAAAGTGGTTTATTCTAGGGCCAGGGCAGGGAGAAGTTCAAGGCAAGCAAGAGCGTCATACAATTTGAGAAAGTAAGGGAGTATTTAAAAATAAAAAGAATAGGCACTTCAGTGGGGGACAAGAGCAAAGCTGAAAAAGCTTCAACTGCCCAAATCTAATAAATAATGTAGCATTGAGTTATAACTTAAAGTATAAAATAAATAGTGCATGAGTACATGCTATTAAAAATAAGTGATTGAATAAATAAATAAATAGGGTAGAAGAGACAAATCTTGGTGCTTTTTTTTTTTAAACCAGGGATTGAACCCAAAGGTGCTTAACCAATAAACCACATCCCAGCCCTTTTTTATATTTTATTTAGAAACAGGGTCTCTCTGAGTTGCTTAGGGTCTTACTAAGTTGCTGAGGCTGGCTTTGAACTCTGGATCCTCCTGCCTTAGTTTCTTGAACTGCTGGGATTACATAGGTGTGCACCACTGCACCGGCTGAGACAAATCTTTACTGAAGAATTCCAAATTGTGTACGTAAATACTCCCATCTTTAGGAGGAAAAGCTTACCTCCCCCTGAGGATAGACTAGACTTAATGACTTGCTTTCAAAGAACAGAGTATGGAAAGGAATAAATAATAACTTCACAATGGAGAAGCATGGCAAACATGACCTTAAGCAAGTGGTGAAGATTAATATCACCAATGATGATAGTGAATATCCTATACCCCTTATATAATGTGATGAGATAGGTGCTTCATACTGATGATATTCTTCCTCCAAATCTATAACCACATTCTAATCATGAGAAAAATAGTAGGCAAATTCAGCTGAAGGATGTTCTTCTACCTGATATCTAGCTTATATTCCTCAAATCTTCATGGTCATGAAAAATAAGAAAAGCCTAAGAAGCTATTGTTGAGGAGACTAAGGAGAGAGGTTAACTAAATCCATTTTAAAATGTTTTACTATATATTTTCATGGGGGTTCTCCCATGATAATGTTGGGTCTTGGGGCAGCAAGAAAGCATTAATGGAAAAACTGGTAATCCAAATAAAGTGTGGATTTAATTAATGTAATGTGCCAAGATCAGTTTTATGGTTTTTACGCACATACTTTAGTAACACGATGTTTTACCAATAGATGAAACATAGTGAAGAGTATTATGGGAATTTTCTGTACTATCTCTGCAACTCTTTTGGAAATTTAAAATTATTCCAAAATAAAAAGTTTATTAAATGAATGAATGAACACAAGTACATACACACACACACATTAATAGTTTTAAGTTTAAAAAGCAATATAAGCTTATATTAAAAAAAGCAGAATACCATAGAAAATTTAAAGCTCCCTTCTTCCCTGAGTGGGAACTCCCAAGTCTACACCATTCCAATCTCACAGGTAAATAGTTCAACAATTTGGCATGAATCTTCCCAGATAACTTCTATGTTCTATAGGTACATGCTTTAAAAGTATATAATCTTTCTTTTTATTCCGTTCTGTGACTTATATTTTTGTCAACTGAGCACTAATCATAAACTTGGTTTTGAGATAGATTGTAATGATTTTCCAGGCAATTATTATTATTTTTTTTTTCAGTGCTGGGAACTGAACCCAGGGCCTCATGCATACTAGGCAAGCACTGTATCACTGAGTCACATCCTCAGTTCTCCAGGTGATTTTTAAAAAATATTTGTGAGAGAGTATTACTTCCCCAAAGGTATTAAACAAGTCTATACTTTAAGCCTTTTGACTGTACTCTTTATAGATATTAAACATTTTTCCTTTCTTTCTTCTTCTACTCTAAAATAATCTTCTAGGCATTTCTGAATTTTTGTTACATTATAAGAACATGTGATCTAAAAATATTACATGGTAATTATGGATTTTAAAAAATGAAGACTAAAACTTATTTTTCATTTAGAAAAATATAAGTAGGAAAGAAGTCAATTGTTGACCATATTCAAACTTTGTAGCTGGATGCTAGCTAAAGTTGTTGGTGATAGAAATTGAATATATGTATGGATGTACACACCCATTGCAAACACACAATTTTTTAAAGGCATTACTTTACTGCTGGCTCAGTAATGATGAGAATTGGAAACTCTGATTATTTGAACTCAGAGCCAAAGAAATAACTAATTTAAATAATTATATGTTTAAAAAAATTCACCTTTCTTCACAACACTGACAGAGCTGGAATTTGAGTGTAGGTCTACCCACCCTGAGTGGGTAGCCTTGCTGTAGAAACTGTAAAGTTACACAGCTGTGAACATTGGATACTGTGCAGTCTTGAAAGACTGTATGTGTTTGTGCATCTCTGTGTGTGGAAAGGGATGTCAGCATGCTCCTCAGACCTTTTTTCCTATCATAGCCAGTTCTCTCCCATTCTTTGCCTGGATTGTAATAATCTTTCATCGGTCAGCCTTGCTGTGCCATTTCCAGCTTTCTATTTTTCAACCAATGGCTGACAATTCCTTGTGGAGAAAAGTGAAGCTAAGTGACAAAAATCCTTTCTATGTCCTATCTCCCTGGTACAAATTGACAAACTGGGGCATCTCTCTTAGACTCCTTTTTCTGGATTTTATGGAAAGAGGCTGATTTGGAGTTAGAAAGAAATGTGCCTGCTCCCTGCTTTGCCCTGTGGCTATGTGACCTTGGACAATTTACTTTAAACTTGCTATTTTTAATTCCTTACTCTGTGAAATGGAGGATGATTATAATTAGAAACTTTTTAGTATTAAAAGATAATGCAGGTGAAGTCTGTGTAGCATGGTTTCTGGCCTAATAAATACCTGATGTAGGAAGTGGCAATAGTAACTTCTCTCTGCTCAGAGCCAATGCATCTTCTAGGGTTTATCTAGATCTTAAACTTTTCTTATTACTTTGGCTCCTTTCTCTATCTATTAATATACTCAAATATCTTCTAGGTTAGAAACAATAGAACCAAAACCTCTCCCTTGATTCTGCCTTTCTTCCTTATTGTTACTCCATGCATCTTTTCTCGCAGCCAACTTCTTTTTGGCAGAGTGGGATATTCTGCTTCACTCTGGGCAGCCCCTTGACAAAAACAACCTGGAATCCAGGCTTGGCTCACAACTGTAATCCCAGTGATACAGGAGGCTGAGGGAGGAGGATCCAATTTGATGACAGCCTCAGTAACTTAGCAAAAGCCCTGTCTCAACAACAAAACCCCTAGATTCTGTGCTGTTACCAAACTTGCCAGTAAGATACCCCTGAAGTGGACATGTGCTTTAATTACCTAGCATCCTTACCCTCCTGGTGACAGTGTACCATCTTAGGGTGCTGCCATTCTCCATGAATCTTGATGTAACTTCAGTTCAGGTGCCCAGCTTTCTCCCAGCCCAGAAGTAGACACAAGACCCCAAGTCAGGTCAAGCCAGCATACTGCGGGAATGACAAATGGTGAGTTTTTCCTTCTTGCTACTCAAATCTCCCTGAACAGTCTCTGCTTTCCTGTCTTTTTCATAGACTAATTCTTCAGTTTTTCCCCTTGGAATCTGTGATCTACCTCATATTCCTTCAAAACATTTCTTTTTAATTACGTCACAGAGTTGGTTCTATGGCTTACAGTAAAAGAACTCTGATACAAGTCTTTAATTGATAAATTAAAAAAATATTTATTTTTTAGTGTAGTTGGTTGGACACAATACCTTTATTTATTTTTATGTGGTGCTGAGGATCAAACCCAGGGCCTTGTATGTGCTAGGCGAGTGCTCTCACTGAGCCACAACCCCAGCCCTTTAATTGGCAAATTAAAGGGAAATATTTTAGTCCTTTTATAATATGTTTCCTAACACTGCTGATCACTTGTCCTTGCAACTTTCTGTTCTTATAAATCCTGCAGTGATGCACTGTCCTGGTTCTTCTATTACATTTCTACCTGATAATTCTTAGTCCCACTCAGCCCCAAAACCCACTCCTTTAAAATGTTTCCCAGGCTTCCTCCCTTGGTTTTGTTCTCATACTAACCCAGGGGTTCTTAAATGTGCCACAGACCCTTTGGCATGAGAGGAAGACCCATTGATTACTTCTCTGGACAATGTTTCAAATGCATTGAATAAAATGCACAAAAATGTAAAGGAAAGTAATTATATTAAAATGCAATTGTCAAGGGCTGGGGCTGTAGCTCAGTGGTGGAGCATTTGCCTAGCATATCTGAGGCACTGGGTTCGATCCTAAGCACCACATGGAAATAAGCAAATAAAATACAGACCTGCTGTCCATATACAACTACAAAAAAAAAATTTTTAAAAATGCAGTTGTCAAAATATCTCTAAATATTGTGATACAGTAATATGAGGGTTTTTAAATTAGCCCACGAAATAATAATATCTAATGGTGGGTCTAATCACCACCATAATTTTGAAGCAGTAATTTCAAGATATCTTTAATAACTGAAGCAGATTTAAAAATGTCTGAGGTTTCTATTGGTGATTATAGGTATTGTGATTTAATCACAGATACTGTTAATACTTCTGGTACTTATTGCCTTTATTTATAATTGAAGGTAATTGAGGGAAATTTCACTTAGTGAAAACAGATTGTAATTTTCTCTTATTTAAGTTCTCATACTCCCTGAATTCTATCTGTAGAACTCTTAGAAGTCCAAGGACTCAGTTGAAGAATCCCTGATTCAGCCCTGTCTAGGGGTTCTCATCTATGCCTATGCTTACTGCTACTATCCAAATCCTGAAGACTCAAGATTTATTTTCAGCAAGGATTTCTATGTTCAGAGATCTTCTGCTGTATGACCCATTGGCAGCTCCTCATCAACATGTCTATACCTGAATTTACTTTTACACCTTTCCTTCTTCCCAAGGGTTTCTCATCTCTTTCCTGTTCTGTGATTAAGTTCCAGTATTGTTTTCTTCCATTCATCCTCCACACTGCTGCCAGAAGGATCATATAAAAAAGCTGGCATGTTCCAAATTTGAGCATATAATTTCCTTAGATAAGATCTTTCAATGACTCCTCCTTGCCAACAGGTTGAAATTGAAAGTTCTTTTCAAGTTATCAAAAGCCCTCCATAGGAGGTGCCATGGCTTCTATCTCTTACCATATTCCTCTCTCCATCCTCTGTTCTGTCTCTGTCTTTTGCTGGCACAACTTGCTTTAACCTTATACATATATTTGGAACTTCCTGAATGTCCCTTGATTTTTTTATGCCCAGAAACTCTTTACACAGTCTGTTGTATGCCTAACCTTGCCCACCTACCAATTCTTACTCATCTATCAAGACTAGGCCCAAGTGCCTTATCCTAGGAAAGTATCTATGATAACTCACATGTGTCTCTCATACAGTTGATGACTCCTCCCTTCTTTTTATGCTTGAACCTAACATATGCCTCTGGTTAAGTTCATATTACACTGAATTACCACTATGTATTTATATATTTCTCTTTTCTATTAAGGTATAATTCTCTTGATGAAAAGGACTCTATTTTATTCTCATAATATATTTCTAGCTCCTAGCAGAATATAGGTTCTTGCCATATAGCCCTTGTTCCCAAGAAATATTTGTTGACATATTTATTGTTACTTAAGAAATAACTATTATGTGACTCACACAGAGAGTAAATTTATTTGAGAGGATGAGAGCAAATTAATGAATCTCTTCCATTATACATTTAGGACAAAATCTTAGTCTCACTGTGTAACATAATTGGACTTCTCTGGTGGAGAAACTGGGTCAAGTAACTGTTGTAGTGCAGAAAAGATGAAATTGTAGATTTTTTTTTGGAAATTTAAAACTGGTATAAGTTTCTGTATATAAAATCCCAGCCAACCATATCTGTTTTAAGATATTGTTTTAGCTAGATGTATTATTATTATGTGTGATATTGTTCTTTTCTCACATATCTATAAATGTTTATCTGAGTTGAGGTTAGATTTACTGTAAGTGGAAACTCTTAGAGAAAAACCCCCAAACCCAGAAATATTTGTGGGTCTTTACTGTGGACTGATGTTTAAGAATTTAGAGGTAGAATTACTGCATGGGAAACTGTCTTATAACATCCAATTAAATCATGGCTGCTACTAGCCCATATAACACTTTTATGGGAAATAGAAAAAGAAATCCCTTACTCAAAACACTTTACTTCATCTGTAGGAAATTGTCATAACAGAATGGTTTTATTAGAATAGGGTGTCTTTCTGTCATTGTTTGGAAAACCACACTAATAAATATGCAGATATATGGTATCTTTGATGCAAAGGATACCTCCTTTGAAGTAATGACTTTGTATAATGCATAGCCTGCATTGTGGCATATATGGCAGCCTTAGCCATGGAATTCTATTTAGTATTCTCTCCTTGTGTGTGGTTTTGCTCCCAGTTACTTATTATTCAAAAGATGGTGAAGATGAAAAACAAAAAATATTGTACTTTACTGATAGGGAGAAGAAGCTAACTCACAGCATATCCAAGTAACCCTGGAGCCACATCTAGACCATTGTCTCCTACAGAAATGAAGTGGCATCAAAGAGCAGTATGTCTAGGCTTTTGCTTATCTGGTTTGAAAACTATAGCCTTAAGGAATCTGAAACACCAAGTGCTTTAGTTATGGCACCACAAAAGGAACATCTTCAGCTCTCTGCTTCTTCTTCTAAAACTCTGGGACAGATTTCCAAGTACAAATTTTCCAAGTACAAGGACCACAGTAAAGCATCAAAAATTGTGGCCAAAATATGATCTTTGCTACTTTTTAAATTTTCTTGGTCCAGAAATTGAAATTCCTCTTCTTGTGCAAATCCTGGACTTGATGCTCAATATAGGATGCCAGAAAACTCTTTGTTCTCTGGTTAAAAATGAACCATTGCTTGTTTTCTCATAAACAACAAAATTTTTGACCTAAAAGAATTTGGATATTCTTTGTTTCCTTTTTTTTTCCTTCTGTGTTTAGTCTCTGAAATATGTGTTGAGGGGTTGGAGGGTGGTATGTATTGAGCCAGAGCAATTTATTCCAAGTATGTTCTGGTTTTTAACCTCTCAAGAGGATTGCCATTACAGGAGATTCCAGTAAAATTGAGGGGTTGGACTGAACATTCTGAGTAGAGGGTCTGTTGGGGTTAGTGGAAAGGAAGGAAAACTATGGGATGTGAGATAGTTAAAAAGATGTGGGATAGCATGAGAAGTTCATTAAGGATCAATTATCACATAAGGCTATATATATATATATATTTTTTTTTTTTTTTTTTTTTTTGTGGTGACCAGTGATAGTAAAGATTTGAATGAATCACCCTGGGACTGATTGGCCTTGTGCTCTGGTATTATATTATATTTTGAGGTCCCAGGTGCAGAAGTTTAGAGAAACAGCAGCTGGCAGGCTGAACCCAAAGCTAGGGTTGGCTCAGAACTGGCCTTAGATGGATGCAGGCTTCCTTCCATAACAATAACAGCTGGCACTCATTGGATTCTAAGGCTTGGTTGGGAATTAAAGGATCCTTGCTTCTGTAGAGCAGCAACAAAACAAAACAAAACAAAACAAAACACATACCTAATATAAAATGAAGTAGGATAAACTGAGTGCTACGGTGGAGTGTTGTCTGAACAGACAAATCTTGAAGGAGTGCAGTATAAAAAGCAATTCACCTCAGGGCCTGGGGTTGTGGCTCAGTGGTAGAGCAATTGCCTTGCATGTGTGAGGCACTGGGTTTGGTCCTCAGCACTACATATACATAAATGAATAAAATAAAGATCCATCAACATCTAAAAAATATTTTTTAAAAAAGGAGCAATTCGTCTCACTGAGAAGAGCCTTTTCACAAGAAGTTGGTCTTTAGAAGGAACATTTTTCTGCTTTTCCCAATTTTGCAAGGAAACATCCTCATTAAAAAAAAAAAAAAGAAAGATAAAATATACATAAGAAGCAGGAAAAAAAGGTATACTCTAAGAATTTTTTTTAAATTTTGAAATAATTTTTTACAAAGGAGTTGCAAAGGTAAAAATTGTCCTGTGTATATTTTCACCTGGCTTCCTTTTATGTTAAAATCTGACATAACAATGGTATATTTTTCAAAGCTAAGAAATTAACATTGGTACATTACTATTAACTAAATTATAGACCTTTTCAGATTTTCTAAGGTCCTCCATTAATGCCCCCTTTCTGTTCCAATACACAATCTAGGATTCTACATTGCATTTAGTTGTCATATGCCTTAGTCTCCTCCTGTTTATGACTATTTCTTTGTTTTTCCTGGTGTTCTATGACCTTGATACTTTTGAAGTTTAGAAGTCAGATATTTTTCAAAATGTTTCTAAATTTGAGTCCACTGTTTCCTTCTCATAGTCTGAGGTTACAGAGTTTGGGGTGAATACCATAACAGTGATGTGCCTTTCTTATCACATCATATCAGAAGGCTCAAAACATCCACACAAATAATTACTGGTTATTTTAACCTTGATCACATGCTCAAGTGGTGTTTGCTAATAAGGTTACTATTTTTACTATTTTTCCTCTTCCATTCTATATTCTTTAGAAGCAAGTTCAGCCATACTTAATGGGAGAGAAATTGAGTACCATCTCTTAGAAGGAGGTCTGTCAGACTCTTTGGGCATATATGAAAAGTACCACAGTTATTGGTAAATCTGGAGGTGGGGGAAAATAAATAAATAAATAAATATTTAAATTTTATACCAATAAGTTTAATGATATAGATGAAATTTCCAGAAAGTTGCAAAGTACCAAAGTTTATTCAACATTAACTAGATAATAGAGTGTATCCCTATGCTATTTTAAGTGGGAGATATTTTGAGGCTATGCATATATCTTCTTTTTTAAAAATTTTATCCACTGATTACAGCATTAATCAATAGATTTTGCCTATAGCAGTTACTACTGTGGTGTTATAATGATGATTTTTAATTTTCCTCATTCTTCTACATTTATTAATTTGATTTTTTCCCTCTAATGATTATCTGCTACTTTTCCTGCTTTATTTACTTATCCAATCATTTATTTATATCAGTTTAGACTCACGGTTATTTTTTACTATCATTCAATACCATATTTATTTATTACATTGCTTAAATTGTTCCAGTTTTGACTATTGAATGTATATTTTTGAGAATCTGGGTAAAATCATAATACACTGAGAACACAGTGTGAGCTATGATCTGACAGGGGAAGAGCCTAGCAGAGTCAAAGAATTGAGATCAAACTCTGTTATAAATGGTAGAGGATGAGGGCAGTGAGGCCAGGGGACTCATGACAAACATAGGCCAGGAGGTCAGTGAGGCCAGCACTGGAAAGGAGGCAGCAGCCAGCCAAGTTGGCGTCTATTTCAAGGCACAGTAACAAATGAATCATTGGGCCATTATAGGAAGGCCACCTAGATTTTGTTTTGGATTCTGCTGAATAAAGTGTGATGTGAGAAACTAATTAGAATTTTCATCATTGCCTCTGAAATCTTTTTTCCTTCCTTCAGGGGTTATTTCCCCACCTAACATTTGTGATAAGGATCAGATTCTTACGGGCTTTTGTTAAATTTACCTTATAGTTATAAGGCTTAATTTCAACAGGGAACAGAGTTCACTTAGGCTACAGGGAAAAACCACTTGATTTCTATACATTCATTTATTATCAACTGATTGCTCTTTCCCATTCACTGAGGGTCAGTAGAATGTTGCTATGCTTCAGTGCTTAAAAAAAGCTCCTTCCTGTTGTGCAGGCTTGCTGTTGAATTGCTTGTCAGTAGGGAGCTTGCTGGCTCAGTGCTGAACTTGGGCAAGTCTTTTCTCTTAGCCTCCTTTCCTTCAGCACTGAAATGGAAATAATTTGACAACCTCACAGTGTTATTGTGAGAAATGAATAAATTTTTTTAAAAAAAATTACGTAGCACATTGCTTGGTCTATTGTGGGTACTCAATAAAAGCTATGAGAATTTTGCTAGATCTGAGACAATTCTAGAGGGATTATCTAGTGTGTCCTTCTGCCTGTGGACCCGTAAGTGCCCCAGCATTCAGGTTAAATGTCTTTCTGTTTTGAATATTTCCAGCATGCGTACTCTACAGTCATCTTCAACAGTGCTGAAAACTCTCAGTAAGAATCTCTTTTATGTCAGTACTACATGGCATACGTGAATTACAAAGATGAATAAGATACGTTGTGGGCACCAATGAGTTTTGTATTGTAAGGAAAAAAGCTATGTAGACATAATTTAAATTCAGTGCATTAAAACAAAGTAATATGGATAGAGTGTTCTGAAAGAAATAAATAAATTCTGCCCAACCCTGGAAAAACCTCAGAAGTTGAGCTAGGCTCCTATCCTACATAAGAATTTTTCAGGAGAAGGTATGTGTATGCAAGCATGTGTGTGTACATGTGCGTGTGCATGTGTGTTTGGAGATGAGAGGACACACACTAATGGTATTGGTGTTTAAGATAGGGCAAATAGCATGTGCAAAGGCATTGAAGCATGAACAAATATGGCATATACCTGTTAATGTCAGATATAAAGTGCATTTAGCAAAGGAAATAAGAATGTGAAGAGAGAACCTCCAGAATGGGAGAAAATCTTTGCTATTTACTAATTGTGGTTAATGGCTAGTGTCTCACTGGGAGGTTCTTCTTCCTGCCCAGGAGAATCTAAGCTACCCTAATACTTAAAATCTCAAATAATTAGTGAATGACAAAACACAAATATTCATAAATATATTTACAAAAGGCAATAGATCTAATCCACATGGGTTCTGGAACAAAGAAAGGATGGCTCCTGTAGGTTTCAAGGGCAGAGTCTTGCTTCCTGATGTCTTGCAATCAGCAGGTTGATTGACATCTTGGCAGGTCACACCCATCTCAGGTGCTGTGTGGGCCACTACAGAGCAGGATAAAAATCTACATTTTTCCCTGGGCAATTGACTAGAGAAAATGTTCACTGGTCATTCCCAGACACCAGATGTCTATCCCCTTGGCTTCCATGTATGGTGACCCATGTGTAGCCCATGGATGACGGCTCCTGACAGCTACTCTTCTGTCAAAGGATTAATATCTAGAATATAGAGAACTCCAAAAAACTTAACACCCCAAAACCAAATAACTCAATTAAGAAAAGACAAATGAATTAAACAGATAGTTCTCAAAAGAAGAAATACAGACGGCCCAAAAATCTATGAAAAAATGTTCAATATCATTAGCAGTTAGGGAAATACAAATCAAAACTACATTGAGATTTCATCTCACACCATTCAGAATGGCAGTCATCAAGAATACAAACAATAATAAATGCTGGAGAGGATGGGGAGAAAAGGGCACATTTTAATACTTTTGGGGGATTATAAATTAGTATAACCACTATGGAAATCAATATGGATATTCCTCAAAATACTAGGAAATGGAACCACCATATGCCCTAGCTATACCACTCCTTGGTATTTATCCTAAAGAACTAAAATCACCATACTACGGTGATACATGCATACCCATATTTATAGCAGTACAATTCACAATTGCTAAACTATTGAACCAGCATAGGTGTCCATTAATAAATGAGTAGATAAAAAATATGTTATATATACACAGTAAAGTTTTATTTAGCTATAAAGAAAAAAGAAATTATGTAATTTGCAGGAAAATGAGGAACTTGAGGCCATTATGTTAAGCAAAATAAGCCAAACTCAGAAGGTTAAAGGTTGTATGTTTCCTCTCATGGAAGTTAGAGAGGAAAATAAAAGTGGTGGTGGTGGTGGGGAATTTAATGAAAATCAAAGGGAGAGCAATAGAGGAAATGGATGAGGGGATGGGAGCGGGGAAGTGTTGGAGTATAATAGTAGCCAAATAATATTGTTATATTGTGTGCACGTATGAATATGTAACAACACATTCCATCATTATATACAACTATAATGCACCTATAAAAAAGTGGAAAAAGATTATGTAATGCATGAAAAAATAAGCAAAACCAACAACAATGTAAAGTGCAAAAACACTGGTGGGGGCAGGCAAGTTATAGAGGGAAAGTAGGACATGGGACTGGAGATGTGAATTGGAGCCACACTAAGTTAAGTTTTATCCTAATGAATATGAAAATTACACAATTAGAAGAACAGTTTTTAGAAAATCACTTTTCCAACAACTTGAAAAATCAGTCTGTGGTGAGAAGACTGGAAATGGTGAGCAGGTTATTGTTATAGACTGTTATGGTTTAGATATGAGGTGTCCCCCAAAAGCTCATGTGTGAGAAAATACAAGAAAATTTAGAGGTAAAATGATTGGATTGTGAGAGATTTAACCGAATCAGTGCATTAGTCTCCTGATAGGGATTAACTGGGTGGTAACTAGGCAGGTAAGGTGTGGACAGAGGTCACTAGGGGCATGCCTTTGGGGTATATAATATTTATCCTTAGTGATGAATGAACGCTCTGCTTCCTGGTGCAATGTTCTGAGCTGCTTTCCTCTGCCAAGCCCTTCTGCCATGGTATTCTTCCTCACCTTGGACCCAGAGGAATAGAGTTGTCCATTGGTATTATTCAGGGTTCTCTAGAGGAACAGAACCAGCAGAATATGTGATCATACAAAGAGGATTTATTAGATGGGCTTACACAACCAGAAGCTGGATAGTCCCACAATTGCCATCTGTAGGCTGGGACCTGGAGGAACCAGTAGTTGTGCGGTTCCAAGAAGCTGAAGCCTCACAACAAGAGGGATCAATGATGCAGGCCCAGTCTGGGACTAATGGCCTGAAAACTCTCTGGAGAGTCACTGGGCAGAGTTTGCTCTGGAAAAGTAAAGGAGCTGGAGTCTGATATCCTCAGGCAATCAAGAACCCATGCAAAAAGAATCCAGCTTGCAGCTATTGCCGCTTCCTTGTTCTTCCAACTTTTGTTCCATCCAAGCCTTCAATTTATTGGACGGTGCTATCCATGCTTAAGGTCTGTGCTTCACTTCAGTTCCCACATACCAGTCATTTCTAGAAACATTCACTGAGACACCCAGAAGCCTCTTAGTTGTAGGGATCTCTTAATCCAATCAAGTTGACAATTCAAATTAACCTTTACACCATTTATGAACTGAGAACTCTGAAACCGTGAGCACCAAATAAATTTTTCCTCCTCTAAAATTGTTCTTGTCAGGTCTTTTGGTCACAGCAGCAAAAAAAGCTGCCTAAAGTATAGCCAAAGTGAGAAGAAACAAGAACTGATATGAGGCTCTGACAGTGAGGGTGGAGAGCAGAAAAGAAAGTCAGTATTTCAAAGGTATATATCAAGACTATGATGGGGTGGGGAAAAGAGAAAAGAGTGAATCAAAGATGACCTTCATGTTTGTAGTTGGATAAGATAAGAGGATGAAATATTATTATCTGGGATATGGATTAAATAACATATTGGTTAGTTTGCTGTACAGTAATCTTTTGGGCACTGAAACTGTGAGGGTAAAAAAAACCTCACATTTACCTTCATCATAGAATTTACTACCTTAGTAGGAAGATTCACAAAAATAAACCAATCAAAAAATAAAACACTTACAATTAACAGGTTGATTGTCTACTGAGTTTTGAGGAAACACAGGGCAAGCATTTATGTCTACCTGGAGGAGTAGAGGAAAGGTTTCACAGAGGAGGTACCATCTGAGCTTCCATTGAGGTGAATAGGTAGTTGCTAGGAGACAAGAGGGCTGTGGGCTTTCCACAGAGAGGGAATTACATTTGCATAGACAAGAAAGAGGATGGATTGCAAAGAAAATAGCTGGTTTCCCCCACTAGATTGTAAGCAGAATGAAGGGCAGGGACTGGGCCCTTGTTAAGCACTGTGTTCCCAGTCTGAGTGTTAGGAGAAAAAACAGAAATAGGAGGAGTGTGATAGGAAGCTGCTGTACTCTGGGATGGGACATACAGACAATGAATCTAGATTGTTTCTTTTAACAGTAGAGCAGGAAAAGGAAGGTGTGAGAAAGGAGGTAGCAGATTTGGGGTAGCAGTTCAGTTTGGTACTCTCTCTGGAATTTTTCTAGATATAGATCTACAATTTCTATTATATTCTTCACTTACATTTTACCACAACCAGAGCCCTTGGAAAATCTAACTGTATTGAAGCCTATGGTTGGGCAAGAGCAGAGTGGACTCCTCAACTATTGTTAGGCTTATAGCTCTAACAGCATTGCCCCTTCACAACTCTCTTACCCCATCTGTTGAGGAGGAAGTGGGATTAAGTAGATAAGTAACTACTTATCCCTTTGTTTAGGGTAAATAGCTATAATTTATTTGGATATTTTACATTAGAAGTGCTTTTTTCCAACCTTTTATTCCTTTAGATCTTATCATCCCTCTCTACTTCAATACTACCCATTTTCTATCCCCAATTCCCTCTCTACCTGTGCTTAAGTATAGCTGTTTTAAGGGAAAGGAGATAAAATTTTCAATCCAAAGAAAAACCGAGGAGGGGGATTTTTGAATCATTTCCCATAATTGATGGGAAGACTACTTTTCTAGGTGATAGTTGACAACATAAACAGGGTCCCCGCTCAGAATGTTTTGGTTTTATTTGTTGTAAACTGGTAGATTTAGATCACCAGAGCTCTGGAATCAGGCATTTAATTTATAAGAAGAGTTAATGATGGAATTATAAAGACTAGTAGAACATTCTTTTTACATACAAAGAAGCTGACACTTAAAGGGAATACCATGTCTCATTAGCATATTGGGCCAAGGTGGGTTCACATCTGGCCCCACCTGGACTTCCTCACTACCTGACATATGAGTCTGCTTCAGGTGTGGACTCTGCCATGAAAGTCTATAATTGCTTCTGGGGTTGCTCTTTTCTCTCCCTTGATTTTTAAAACACAGTATTGTAGTACCTGGGTCAAATGAGTCATCTGTGGGTGGTAAAGTTACTTATCTAATGATGAAGTCATAGATGAATAGGGAAAGAGATTCTCTAGACAGGAGTTATCTGCAGCTCAGAAGGCATTTCCATACTGCTGCTTTATGCTGGGACCTAGGATTTTTTCCTTTTGTAGAGTGCTTCAAAGGTCACCTGTCTTCAAGGATGTCCTGATAAAAGGACAACTCCAGGACTCCTGTCTTCCTTTTGGACTGACTATATAAAATATGCCTTATATGGTTCAGTTAATCCTCTTGGCTACCAATTGCAATTTATTCTTACCTCTAGGCAGCCTCTTCCAGCTGACCTTGCCCCTCAGGGGCCCCAGTCTCTCTTGTAATCTTCTGTAGGTGCTTCTTTTGAGGTACTTGTACCCATGTCAACTGTCAGGAGGCCTCTGGGCCTTTTCCCCTGTCCTCTAAATAGCCTGGTCCCTACTAGTCAGCCTTTTCCCTGTCCTCTAAATAGCCCGTCCAAACTTTTACCATAGATGCTACCCCAATACTCGACTTTCTCACTTCACAGAGGAAGGCCATGCTCCCTATTTCACCAAAAAATTTGATCATTAGGTAAGACTGCCTCAGCTTCCTGCTCTGTTTTGCTTATGGTCATTTGTACTCACTATTTACTCCCCCCACCCCTGCTGTGAGGAGAGGTGTCTCTGCCCAGTCTTCAGTTAATTCACTCCTCTCTCACTTCCTGGATTTCTTGCCCACTGGCAGAATCCTTTTCTACTACTGCCTGTATCTTCCAACCTCTCTTTCTCTTCATGCACCCTGTTCCTTAGGTTATAAGTATTGTTAACATCCCTTCCACTAAAATAAACAAATATATAAGGAAAACCATATACATCAAACAGCAACCCATTGATTCTAGCCTCCCTTGATCACTATTTCCTATCTCTTCTGCTTTCCTTGTTTGTAGCCTCTCCATTAACAACTACTCTGATCTGGCTTCTTCCTGTTCAGTTGAAGTGGCCTAATGCCTGATTGCCATATTTCATTATTTTACTTTATAATGAGTCTTCCTTCACTTAAAATATGGCACTTCAACTAATCTTGATGCTATTGATCCCCAGGAG
This sequence comes from Urocitellus parryii, assembly GCF_045843805.1. Classification (NCBI taxonomy): domain Eukaryota; kingdom Metazoa; phylum Chordata; class Mammalia; order Rodentia; family Sciuridae; genus Urocitellus; species Urocitellus parryii. The sequence goes on from NC_135536.1 coordinate 44,524,525, forward strand.
TTAATCATGTGTGTGTGTGTGTGTGTGTGTGTGTGTGTGTGTGTTGCTGGTGTGTGAACCTAGAGCTTCAGGCATGTTAGATAAGCACTGTACCACTGAGCTGCATCCCTAGCCCCTCAGGAGTTAATTCTTTGTAGGGCAGGCCCTTCTGGGGTCAGAGTTTCCTTCAGATGAGTTATCAGACTAAGCACTGATAGCCTAATTCTTTACCACTCAGTGGCTGACAGTGACTGTGAGTGAGGGGTGCTGTGATCCTTGGCAAATACTCTCTGGCTTCAGTTCAATGTTTTTAGAAAAATCAAAAAAGCAAAAAATCTGTCCTTAAAACTAAAACCCCTAAATTTTAGAATGTTGACTTTAAGTGGCATTGCATATTTTATCTCTTGCTGTGTTCTCTTTTTCTAACTAGAAAGTGAAACCTTTCTTTATATTTATATTGGAAAATGGTGTGTGTGTGTGTGTGTGTGTGTGTGTGTGTGTGTGTGTGTGTTGGGGATTCACTGTAAAAGGTGGTATGGTTATCAAAACTGTAAAAAACATTTTTGTTTATGTTTAGTCTGGATAGTCAAATGTTAATTATGAAAACTGAGATTTTCAAATCTCAGGTTCATTCTCCAGGAGAAAGATTTCTGCAGGGTTATAGCACAGTTTAGGGGAAACTGAGGAGAAAGAAGTTCTAGCACATTCTCTAGGATGCTTTATAAATCAGTTTAACCTCTCTTTTAGTGAAGTTCCAGAATATGTTCTTGAAAGGGGCCTGCTTTGTAGTCAAGCATAAGGGCATTATAAAATTGCTTGCAGTGGTCTATTCCAATTGAGACCATGAATTATTCAGAAGGTCTTTTGGAAGCTCTCCTGGGAACAGTGGTCTTATTTCCCTAGGAAAGGTTTCACTGAATGAGAGAGGCCCAAACACCTCTTCAGATTTGGCAGCTGAGAATTTCTTTCCTGTCCTACTAAATCAATAAAATTCCAGAGCCTACAAAGCATAGATCAGAGTCATTAATTTGTTACCTGAAGTCATATCACAGACCCAATAAGACAGTTACTTCTACACTAGTGTCATTTGAAGTGTGGGTTAAGAACAGGAAGCAGTCAGAAGTGTTTACACTCATGGAATTGTTTTTCAATTCTGTCTCTTTGCTTGTTTGATTTTAAATTATTAATTGATCAGAATTTAAGTTTGTGAATATAAGTATTATTGTGTATTATTTAGTTTGAAAGAAAATTGTATCTTTTTTATCATCTGGAATTAAAGTGAACAGATATTTCTTTTTCTTTGTTTTTTTATTGAAAATTGACTATGGATTCCAATATTTATTTTTTTATGTGTTTTAAAACAGGAATGTATTGATGTCAGCCACATTTTAACAATTTAAATTTTCTCCTCGGGGACTGTATCACCTTTAGTATCCTGCTCATTGAGCCTCTTGTTTTGTTATACTTCATTCATCCCCATTTCCTTCATAGAATTGTAGAATGGGGACAGGGATGGAACTCAGCTAACTCAATGAGATATGCACTGGGACCATTTTTGGACTTTCTTTTCAATCTGACCAAGCTACTTAACTACTATAATTGTTACTGTGTTTTCTGTCTGCTGTTTACTACCAAAAATAGTCAAGTCCAAGTTCACATCCCTATCACATTTACAATTTGACCTGTTGTGAATGCCTCTGGAGACAGGAAACTTAGTACTTCACAGGCAACACTTTTATTTTCAGGAACCTTTAACTATTAAAAATCCCCAAATTATACCTTCTAATTTCCTTCATTGGTTCTACCAGGGCCCTACAAATCATGTTTAATATTTTTTTTCTAGAAAATTGAAGGCAGTTTTCATGTCTTTCATCTTCTCCCTCCCTGTTTTTTTCTCTTTCCTAGGCTGAACTATCTTATTTTCTGTTTTGCAGTTGGTTAATTCCCATGATTACTTTTCTCTAAGTAAGCATACCATTAACACTTAGTGCCCAGAAATGAACATAATCTATTACAACGTAAGGTAGCACTGTCATTGCATTTCTTCTTTATATCCTGCTTTTTTTTTTTTTTTTTTTTTTTTTTTTTTTTGTGTGTGTGTGTGTGTGTGGTGCTGGGGATTGAACCCAGGTCCTTGGGCATGAGAGGTAAACACTCCAGCAACTGAGTTATATCTCCAGCCCTTTATATCCTGCTTTTAAGATCACATTAGCTTAGTTTCAGTTCAGGTGTTATTTAGTGCCTCTCCAGTGATAGACATTGTACTAGGTGACTGGGTACTGAGAATATGTACAAATGATGTAACAGAATGAATAGACTGACAAAGAGAAAGAGAGATTACCAAAAATGATGAACTGTAAAGTATAATGAGCATTAATTAGCCTTGGAGAAGGTAAGGTGGTGTGAGTACACACATGGAGGATATTTTCTAGTCAAAAGGTTAGGGAAAGCCTTCCAGAGAAAGTGATTTTTAGGATGGACACTACAGGAATTAAGAAATTAGGGAGATGAGGCTGGAGTGGGGAATGGGAAATGTACCAGGTTAAAGGAAGGACATATGTAAAAGACTACATGTGAGAAAGGAGCTGAACAAAATATATTCTGATTGAAGATTAATTTGTGGATAAGAGAAGGCAAAGATGAAGTTGGAGAGGTAGGCCCACTCAACTGTGGGCCCCTTAAAAGCAGATTATTCAGCACATACGTTTGAGTACCTACTACTATGTGCTGGGAACGGTTCTTTGCACAACTCTGCTCTCATGGAACTCAGTGTAGTGGACAACAAAAAGTTCAAATGCTATTCCAAAGAAATTTGGGCTTTACTCTTAAGGGAAGGGGAAGTAACAAAAGGGTTAAGTAGGGGAGTGATATGGTTAGAGTCATGCTTTAAAGAAAGGCATATAATTTCAAGTATTAGGGGCACTTTTGAGAATGGGACAGCACATAAACTGGTCAATGTTAGAAAGTCGGACACCCTTTTAAAATGTAGGGAAAAGTCTGGAGGGAAGCAGATTGGGATGAAGATCGGCATTTTAGGGACCTAAGTGAAAGGTAGCCAGGACTGTTACCAAGATGTACAGTGAGGTGGCGCTAAGTGGATGGTTCTGAGAAACACTGTGAGAGAGGAAGCCTTCTGTCCAAAATAGGCACCAAAATTTTCCTTTTGGACTGATAAGGACACAGAACCTAGTAACTATAATTTCACTGTATCTGTTCATTATTCCCCATTGTCCTTTTATCTTGTACACATCACAACCAATTTAGTCAAAATTCTTGATGAATTCCATTTAGATACATATGTCATTTTCTGAACTTTTGGTCCAGTAAACCTGGTTAGAAACAAAGAAGTGGCAGGTAGTTAGCCTGATATGATTTATTCAACAACAGGCATTCTTTTGATCCTAGGACTACTGTTCCCTTTCCTTTGAAGTTTTGCCTGGTAGTCAATCATGGTATGTTTATTAAATTGGATTAAAAATCCTTTCCTAGAAAGATGAGGAAGAGAGCAATCCATTTTAAGCATTGGGTTTATTTCTTCAGTTGTTGACTTGCTTCAAATATAAGTATTTTTGTTGTTGTTCTCCATGATTGTTTTAGAAAGTCAATTCCCTTTAAATCATAAACTCCTAAAGCAACTTATATGATGATGATTTCTAAGCCAGTATATTTTGTTCCACTTTGGCCATGGAACATATGATGCATGGTACTTGCAGGATAGGATCAGAGTTTCTGAAACATCTGCCATCCTTCAAGAGGAGTCTTAGTAAAATACAGAAAAACTGTGGACAAAGCAGAACAAACTACAACTTGGTACAACTTGGTGTTTGTCCTCAAGGGAGTGGCACCGCCTTCACACAGAAAAGAGACTTTTTTGGTCCCTTACCACCGTCAGTTTGCATCTTATAAAGATGGTAGTATTGATTTGATATTCTAAGTTCTTATGAGGAGTGCTTATAAAAGTGATTACTGAATGCTAGGTATGCAAAGTGATAATTAAGTGCTTAATTATTAGATGTGAACCCAAATAATGACTGAGTTTGACTCCTTGCAAACTAGGACTATTTTTTCCCCTCATGTGGCCATTAGCAGAGACCTGCAGTGTCTTTAATTGTGCAGTCTGAAGGCTTAGCTATAAATGGCTTATTGACTGATCAGGGAGGAAACCAGGGACTCTGTGAATACTGTAAAATGGAAGGAATGAGTGACTTGCATAAAATAAATCTTTTGATTTCACTGGAAATCAAACAATGGAGGGTTGGGTAGTTCTCTTAAGTCTAAAACATATTACTCTTATAAAGCTATCAAATTGTAAACAAATGAGAAAGTGGTTAGAGATTTGTTTGGGGTTTGCATTTTCTAGGGTTGCTGGTATGCGAAGAATTGGGAAGACTTTAGTACTGGCAGGATCTGCCTCCTTCTTTGTGTATCTTCTTTCCTTGTGGAAGAGGAGGAGGAGTGATTCTTGCTGACTCCTAGTTTTAATTTTAATGGATTCCTGAAAGTGCAAAACTAAATCAGAGAATCATCTTGTTTAAATTTACTGTTTGATTTATTTTGAGGGAAGCCATTTGATAGTTTAAACAGTAATGTTAGGGTTAGAGTGATATTTATTAAACTAAGACAGGAGAAATCTAGAAACATGAATCTTAACTAAGCCCTAAAAATAAGTTTTTGTCTTATTTTCTGTGACATAAGAGTTATCATCAGTAAGGCAAATGAGCCATTACCCCTATCCTTAATGAATTTATATGGATTTTAGAGAGACATAACTTACATATGTAAAAATTCAACATAAATCTTTTATGAAAAAATATAAATAAATAAAATGTACATATGAATATTCCTATTTTTGTTTATTGAAATATTAAAGTGATTATATAAAAATTAGTGCTATTGACCTTTAGTAGAAGGAAAGGTCATGGTGGGTTGAAAGACAAGGAAAGCTTCATGAAATAGGTGAAATTATTGAAGGATGAGCTGATAAGAAATCAGAAAGAGGCAGAAGGATATTCTAGCTTTGAGTATTATGTTAATGTTCTTTATGCATGTCACTAACCAGATTTGAAGGACAATTCCTTTATCTGCAAGATATACAGATTAGTCCTCTTTTCATCCTCTCTGATCCTTTTTCTTTCCCTCTTTCTTTTTATTTTCCTTCTATGTATGTTTGCATGTGCCTGTGAGTATGGTAAAAGAGAGAGATCAAAAGTGACAGGGAAAGTGAGAAAGATAAGACACCCACGCCCCCACACACATACCCATACCTCTCCCCCACACACACAAACAGGGAGAGAGAGAGAGAGAGAGAGAGAGAGAGAGAGAGAGAGAGAGAGAGAGAGAGAGAGAGAGAAAGAGAGAGATCCTGCAAGGGAGTTTGGCTGTGTATGGAGGCAATTTCTTATGAGAATGCTGAGATTATTAGGTGGAAGTGAACTAAAAAGTTGATGCATTATTTCTAGTTGTTGCTGTGAAATTTAGGGAAAGATGAAATTAGAAGCAAACAGGTAGAAATTCAGAGAGATTTTTCAATGTCTCAGAGTCTGATGTTTCCAGTTCTTTTTTTTTTTGTATAAGATCATTTTTAGCATAATCCCTAGCACATTCTAGGCTTTTAATACATGTTTATGAATGAAACTGAACAACAGACTAAGAAGGATGCTATTTTTTATGCAAATGGAGCATTGTTCACTTGTTGTAAGTAAGCTTTTCCTCACATGCTGATGTAAAAGTCTTGATTACCGAAAAAAGATTTGAAATTTATGAAACCCATTTGGATTAAAATACAATAGTGTTACATGCTGGCATCATACTTATCCTGGTTAAAGATGAGGGATAGTGAGAACACCTGACATATGGAACATAAAACAGATTTCCACTGAGTAAAGTAAAGAGGTCCAGAGAGAGCAATGTAATACTTTGCATAAAAATAGCATACTTCTTAATCTCATGTTCAGTTGAATTCAGAAACATGTATTAAAAGCCTAGAATGTGTTAGGATTTATGCTAGATACTGTGTATACAAAATTGGAAGACATAGTTCATCAAAGAGCAGCTAGTACCAGTGAGAGAAACCCATAAGCACCAGACACAGCCACAGAAAGTGCTGTGAGAGACACAGGAGAGGGGGTGGTGGGTAGGAGAGAATGAGAGTATATCTCAATTAACATTATCCAGGGAGTCATCTCAAAGAAGATGCTACTGCTGTTAAGAATTATTAGACATTCATCAGCTAGAGAAATAATGGAGGAATCTTCCAGGAAAAGATAAAAGGATGACAAAGCCTTGGCCAAAGAAGAGTCTATAAGGCATTAGAATATGTTGATTCATTCCATTTGGCCAAAACATAGGGTACAGACTTGGGGGAATCCTGCAGGCATTCCAACTCTGCTACACCTTTGCCTAGTCTCC